>NC_090060.1:13048671-13367832 GCF_038355195.1 Osmerus mordax
AACAGGAAGCGTCTGTGGTGCACTGGGAAGGAGACACAGACAGATTGTTAGTATACCAGGAAGACAAACAGACAGGCTATTTGTGTTTTGGTTTATGAATGACAGGTCCACACAGTTGGGGCCTTTACCTGGGACACACTGTATGAGGTTGGCCACCATGGCGCTGAAGTGGGCTCGGATGTCCTTCAGTATCTCCAGGTCCTTGTCATTCTCTGCTTCCAGCAACATCCGGGTCAGGTCCACATACTCTAGAAACAGAGCACCTAGAGCTAGGGTGTCTCTCTCCAGGGCTCCGTTTGTGCTGAGGATCACGTTTCGTATTTTAGAACAGAGAGAGAGAAACAGAAGCGATAGCATTGGTGAAAAATTATCATCCAAAAGAAAATGTTTTTATTGTATGTTTTAATCTCACAGAACTGCGTAAGTCTGAGAGGAAGTATAGGTTGGTGCAGTTCCACTGGGGGGACCCTGGGGGGGGGGGGCTGTGTCTGGGGAGGGGAGGTGCTCTGTCTGGGGGGTGCTGTGTTGGGGGGCCAAGAGGGAGGCTGTGTCAGTGAATCAGACACTGACCTGTCACTGATGACCGCAGCGTCTGCCAGCAGCTCAAAGATCCTGAGCAGCTGCAGTCTGAGGAGATCTCTTCGCTCGCGACGCTTCTTGTTCTGTAGGGAGGGGTAACCCAGCAACATCACAGCTGTATCAAAGCCAGAGGAAGGCTGTGGTTGTTCTAGATTAACACATTTTCATATATGATATCATTAGCATTATAATGAGCACATGGCTGGGATTAGTATACCGCTCACCTCTGGCCTTCGTTCCAGAGCCTCCTTCATTAACGGATGCAGCTCCTCAACCAGTTCCCTGAAATCAAACACAAGAATGAACCAATGTTTACACACACAATAACTACTTTATTGTAAATACCAGAGATGGAAAGTAACAAAGTACAAATACTTCTTTACTGTACTTAGGTTGATTGTTCTGGTATCAGTACTTTACTTCACTATTTATCTTTCTGACAACTTTTTACTTTCACTGAAAGGTTGAAAAATATTTTTGATGAAATTGTTTTTTTAAGTTGTAACTTTTGTTACAAAAAAAGACACGTTATGGATGAGACAGAGGAAGTCAGCAATGTCGACATGACTGAAAAAAAAAAGTATAAAACAAAATGAGTATCTGTACTTGAGTGCAGGATGTGTGTACTTTTGCCATCTCTGGTAAATACCACTTTAATCTAGCATGGTTTGGAAGTCTTAGATATTTCTATGGGATGTACCTGAAGACCAGGGCGTTGGTACGACCAAAGCCCAGCACCAGTGACTCGGTCAGCTCAATGCTATCTGCTCTCATCAGGGGGACCAGCTGCTTCAGGAGCCAGGCCACCGACGGCGTTCCAATCACCTGAGAGACCCGACACATCCCGGTCAGGTACCACCCAACACCTGCTATCCTGCTATGGAGTTCCTATAGCTGATCTATGGCGCTGTTTGGAGATCTGCTCTTGTGAAATATGATTCTAGCTAAATGTAAACAGCACCTTGTCAAATCCTGACCCTGGAGAGACAAAGAGCAGTGGAATGAATTAGGCCAGGCTTTAGAGAGGTGGAGGGACCTTGTTGTCGTAGGTGACGTTGCCATCGGTCGTGGTGGCGGTGATCTCAGGTGTGGATGTTCTCAGGTGACCAGGACTCATGATGCTGGGCTTGGCAACACCCAGACACAGGATCAGGTAGTTCCTCCACAGGGTGACGTAGTTCTCCCCACCACCTGAGGTGCTGGTCTTCTTAGCATACACTGGGTTACTGTTGGATCCATGGGCAAACACAGAGAGGACAGCAAATATTGATAAGAGTTCATCTTAAGCTGCTCATAAATACATTGACAAAGTGCACTGACAGGAATAACTGGAATAGGAGTGGTGAGGGAGAAGAGGACAGTAGAGTCACTGTTAAGGTGTTCTATGAGCTGATAACACATGTTGTCCTATAAACCCTGTGTGGAGGGATGAGAAGCACTCACTTGGGGTCTACCAGGGGCATAATGAGCTGCAGGCGTGTGAAGGCGTAGGGCCAGGCGTAGCTCAGGGCCGTGGGACAGTGCTTGGGCAGGTTGTCCTGGCGGAGCAGGCTGTAGAGACACAGCACCCACGGGTCCTTCACTGACTGGGCAAAGATCCACACGTGGGAGGGGCTGCGGATGTCATAGTGGCTGTTGACCAGCCTGGCGTTCCACTCCACCAACCACTGCAGATCCACGTGGTGCCCCAGTGGCAGTGCAGCCTGGGGGGGGGGGGGGGGGCGGCGGCAGCAGGAGTCAGACAACATCATGTTTATTCTCAAAACCTTCTACTGTAAAGAAGTGCGGTGAAGACACAGTGGATTGCTTGCACAACTGGTCTAGGCCCGGCAGTGACGGTGTAGCATAAACACACGTGAAGACAAGTCAACAACAAAAACCCAGCAGCTGATGGACTACACGTAGTAATTACGTTTTCCATTTTAGTAAATCAGCTTTCATCCCCAAGAGTCCAGACATTTCATAATTAGTGAAGCATATTTCCCCCCACACTAGCTGAACTGATCAATGAGAGCTGACAGGGTCATCTGGAGAGCTGGAGAGTGTAAGCCAAGCTGAGCTAATCAGGATTCTGAATCACCGCTTGGAAATCTAGTCAAGGTGCTGTACTTATTTAATACAAAAAATGTACAGAAATGGACTGCAGGGGAAATGCAGCCCGAGTACAGACAAGGCTACTGTATGGACACACAGAGGCCTTCAGTGAAGGCACCCAGACTGGGAGCTCATAGGACCGCAACCAAAAACACAAACAGAGAGAAACTCACCGTGTCAGATACTGCCACATTGACAAAACTCTCCAGAACCACAGGGCTGAGCTGGTCCAAAATCTCGATCATGGGTGTGTCATCATCCTGCAGATCCCGCACGAAAAAACCATCAAACTTAACCCAGCCACATGCAATACACTTGGCTATTACCAACACACACACACACACCCCACAACTTGGACAGATTCACTTGACCCCCAGCAGTCACCTCAGCTTGTCCGATGGCCAGGAAGAGGCTGCGGATCTCCTTGAGGATACAGACGGCCAGTCTGCGAGTGCTGAGCTGGCAGGAGCACAGCAGCACCACGGCCAGCCCCTCCACTGCGTGGAGGACGGTGGAGTGAGGGCTACGTTCTGCAGGCCCTCTGTGACTGGAGGCTGTCTGCAGCAGCTGCAAACATGCACATACAATCATACGCCTTCCGTCAGAAATCTAACAGTGCATTTTCTTTGTCCATTTCCAACATTTGAATATGACAAATATTTCGTCAGGAGTCAGGACCTCGGGGGAGTGTATCTTGGCCGTGTCGTAGCTCCTGCCAGGCGTGACCAGCGCCAGTTTCCACTGGGTGAGCAGCTGTAGCAGCAGCTTGAGGGAGGTGTCTAGCATGCCCTGGTGAGTGTCTTGGACCTCTCTCAACAAGAAGTTGGTGTAACCAAACAGGACGTCGTCACGCCAGTCAGAGAAGTCCACCAACAGGCTCTGAAGGGAGTTCTGGGCGATGAGTCGAAGTTCATCATCCATATGGATGGTTAGCCTGGCAGGGAAAAGCAGACTGTAAGTCGATACATTACACTTCTCACTATCATCGCCAAGTAATTGGATTTGTATTGAATAAATGATAATGTCTTAGAGGAGAGAGCTCATTGTCTTAAGCTGCAGCCCTTTATACACTACAGAACAGAGTGGTGTAGATAAATGAAATCTCTCAATTTACTCCAACTGTGCAAACCACTATGCTTCACCAGAGAGGAACAACTTAAGTCCGGTCCTGTAAGATAGGAGCCATTTCTGACCTTTAATGGTCTAAGCATTGGAAATGACAGGAAATGACATCTCTTTAGCTCGATCTTCTGGCCAGATAGCCAGATGCCAGGCAATGTCTGGGAGGGATCACATTACACATGGTTTTCGGGGAAACGTGACGATTGGTCCATCCATCAAAGAGTGTTTCCCGTGCAGACTCACCGCGAGAGGAGGTCTATGAGCTCTGGCTTGGACATGCCGTCCGGCAGGACCCTCGGGATGGCAGCCAGGCACGTCCTGAACAGGTCGATCTTCGGCTTCCTCTCACCTCTGAGGTAACAAACACAAGGTCAAACTTCAAACCTGAGACCATTTTATCCTGAAGAACAGTGACTGTAAATTGTATATCCATTGGTTGACTGAAATGTTCCTACTATACTCACGTGATCATATCCTCAGGCTCTTTGTTCAGCATCTGAACATTGGTCATCATCATGCAGCGCCCCACCTCCTTATCCAGGTGTCTCAGGATGTTATCTATAGCTTTCCTCACTTGGGAGTAATACAGGGACATACCTACAATACACGGACCACACCAACAACACAACATGTTATGGAATATGTTCCCGAATCTTTTCTTCAAAACGGTCTCACAGCAGATACTACTGACCTATGACCTTGGCCTCATCGTCGGTGAGGGTTTTGCACAGGAAGGTCTTCTTCACCCTGAGAGTGTTCCCAGAGGGCAGTATGGCGCCAGTGTTCGGCATAGGAGGCTCTCCGTCCTTCTGCTGCAACTTGTCTGCTATCACCAGGAAGGCTCGCAGGCCTATATTCATTCTCTGCACAAAGAGACAAACCCCACAATACTTCACAAGCTGCAGATACTGTTCTTTTAACTCAATAACATTCTATACCTACAGCATATAACTTACTATAGGGCACTTACTGGTGACTAAGGGAACCTAACATAAAATGTACAGTATGTGTAATGTATATTTGTACAGCATTAAACCAAGGAAAGGAATTAAAAGCACTGTACCTCTGGATTAAGACTAAAGGCTTTTGCTGGTTTTCCAACACAAAGTAGGTCAAAGATGATCTCTTTCATAGCGAAATCCAGTCGTTCCTGGGAGAGAAAAAAAAGCTCAACAGTGAACTGAATCCATTCCATAATAACAGGTGTCTCTGTGTCGCCCTGCAGCGTTGCGGTGTTCCTCACGTGTCTCCTCATAGAGATCCATCTCAGCTGTACGTCAATTACAGTAACACACGTGACCCCCTCCCAAGCCTAGCAAGCTAAGCCACTGAAAATATGGGAATCTGACGGGCTGGGAGGTCAGTTACACCAACTATGCCAACGTGGAACTTGTTGAAACTAATCAAAAGTATGTATAAGACTTTTGTTAACTGAAGTTTTTGTGTTAAGTTACCTGTGCAATAAACTGGATAATTTTGACAAATATATTGAGGGGCATGTCTCTGGGCACCACACTGCGGGATCCCTTGGGGAACAGGGTTGTGACAATGGTGGTGAGGCGGCTGCAAGGGAGAGAAGTAGAGAGAGACAATCAAATCAAGCATTTCATTAAGAACATGATCATTAATTTACTGCAGACATTCATAATGGATAGGGTATTAACTTTTTTGCAACAGCAGGCCTTACATTGTCCTATTTCTTGAAAAGTAGTTTATTTTAAGGCAAGTTTATTTCAGAGCTAATTATCAAGTCTGACCTGATTTCTCATGGTCTCAGTGGTCTCATCATGATCAAGGCTGTGGACAGTTTCTCTGGGTCAGCAGAACTGGCTGGTCTGCCCTAACCGTACACCTACACTACTCTATCTGCGAGTGTCTGTGGCCATGTAATCAATCTACAAAACAGCCATACATGTGCATTGGTCTTTTGTAAAAAAACATATTTTTTGGCTTCAAGGAAAGTACAGTGCAAAAAAAAGACATTTGCAATAACAAGTTTCTGCTCTCCAGTCATACCAAGAAAGATACTATTCATGAGTTGTCTGGGTTACGTAAACAAGCTTCCTGAGTGCAGTGCCATGCGCAGGACTCTGGGGAATGGGCTGGACTTCTTCTGGACTTTAATATTGACTGGAGGTCAGGGGGAAAGCTGCTACGTGGCACCTCCTCAACAGAGAAGCATGGATGAGGATATTTACCCCTGTGTTGCAGTGTTGCTCTCACACTTGATCCGGATCATGTAGACCCACAGCAGACGGTACAGGGACTCCAGGGCCACACGTGCCATTTTAGGGTCTTTGCTCTACAGAAACAAACCCATATTAGGCACTCACATCAACTAAAGCTATATATATAATATATACTAATATACTGTAGACTTCACACTGACAATGAAAGTCAGAGTGATAATGCTGCCTGACTTCAATGAAATTGAAAACACAATGTTTTTAAAAGCAGCTGTATGAAGACAGTAAAAACCACAGGGATTTTAATAAGGTCTGAAACACAGACCATTCAGGCAGGCTCTCTGCTGCAACCAGAGTACTGTAGCACACCAATTAAACACTCCTCCAACCTGATCTAAGATCAAAACAATGTGCAGTTTTAAATGGCGATGATTAATTTCTGTTCAGGCTACCTTGAGGCTGGAGAGGCAGGTGTTGAGAAAGACATGCCATCTGTTGAGGAAAAACTGCTTCTGGCTCACACACAGCAGACATGTCACCAGAGGGTACAGAGCCTGCAGAAAAGACATCAAATGTTAGGTTCTCTTTTTTGATACCTTAATGAACTGAGTCAAGTGGATCTGATATGTACATGTGTACACGATTTAACTGCATAATTACTCCATAACCTGCTAACGCCCACTACTCTGTGAACTCAGAACCATGGCCATCTCAGCACATTCTTCCTGTTTTCACTGACACTCCATGTGATAGGATCTGTCTGCAGTCCCCATCACTACTTCAAGGTAATGTAGACATAATGTGAAGTTTTTCCATGAGGGCAGTTATCTCTCAATCACACCGTGAACTACCATTTCAAACTGCAGTATGTGAATTGCAGCCAGAACAGACCCCTGAAGGGAGAATATAGAGTAATGCTGTTGAGCTCTGAAGAAGTTATATGCTCTCCCTTTGTGAATTTTGAGTAAGGAGAAATTCAAAGTTGTTGCCTCTGAAATGCTTCCCAGAAATGCTTTCACAGCCTTTAAGCTGTGAAACTATGTTTGGCTGCCATGTTGACTGTGGGGAAGCAGTCAGCCCGAGACGTTTTTCTGCTGGATGACTTACTAACGAGTGCTTCTTTCTGGAGGACAGGTCCAGGGTTGTGTCATACAAGCTCTCCACAAAGTTACGCAGGCACGGGACGTTCACCTCATTCTTCACAGCCTGCGGGACGGAGCAAAACTGATTAGCATCACTCAGGGCCACACAATGGTTTACTGGTAGCCTGTTTAAAAGGAAGGACTCGAACCAGGATAATAGAAATGTGATTCATCCATGGTACATTTCGACGTAAACTTTGATTTGGACTCGTCATGCTCTGTAAAACCTACTGCAGCGACGGGAACTAGAATTTCCACAAAGAGACCGGCCAAGGCATGCTTGATGTCCCTGTCCTTCACTTCCAGGAAATACTGGGCGCATTCCTGTAACAGAGATGAGCACTCGCTAAACACAGAATAAATCCTCACATCGACGGTGTAATGTAATCTACACGCCAGGAGAACAAGAATGCAGAGAGGACACACTTGGGAAAGTACAGACAGTACGAGAAAACATGCAGGGCCTGCAGTCCTGTGATAAGGATATTACTGTATGAGCCCAGTGTACGGTACCTGCATGAACAGAAATGAGGCTTCAAAATCCTCCACAGGATACATCTTAATGCGGAAGAACTTGACCCCCATGATGAGGCTGATGGTGGACTGGACCACATAGGGGATCTGCTCCTTCTGACGCAGCTCCTTCAGCTCCGTCATAAACTTCTTCCTGACAGCAGGAAACCTGAAGAGGACCAGAGTTGAAACAGTTTATTGTCAGTGGATAAGGATTAATAAGGAAAGATTATTCTAATTGTATTTTAATGACAAGTTGTTTGGTAAAGGTGGTTAGGTTTTATTGGGATAAGGTGACACCAGGATTTTCTTTCTGTCTGATGACCTTGACTCTAAAGGCAAATCTCTGTTCCCACAGATGAAAGCAGGTCATCCTCCTCTAATGTATAAACCATACTCTCCAAATTGACTGTGAGATGGGAGTGTTCTGGAGTTTTTCAAATTTGCAGTCCATTTGTTTGGGAAGCTGGGCTGAGCTATCCACTTTCCTCTCTTTACTGGTCCTTGCAGATTGAAACTCATTGCAGCTACTAGTGGAAGTCTGTTTGAGATATTCTTAGCCTCACATAGGTTTGCCTCAAGGCAAAATCTCCTTAATTCACCTTCATAAGAAAAAATAACAAAATACAATTGGTCTGCATTCCTTCCATCCATGTTGGACAATTCTTTTTTGGTTTATGATGGCAACACTTGTGCCTGAATATGTAAACAGAGTCTGACACATCTGTGTAAGCACCTCACTGCAGTATCTCCTGTACGAAATTGTCCAGCTGACAGTCTGGAGAAAGGGCACAGTACACTGCACGCTCACCAACCATATCCCTATTTTAAGAGTTTGTTCCTTGATGCAATGATCTGGAAACTTCAAATAAACATACATCCATTTCCAGTCCTAGTTTGGTGGGAAGGGAATTTGTCCAAAACACATCGTCATATTTACTTGCTGTCACTACAACTAGAGAATCACACTGTTATGAGCAGGAGTATTTGTCTAGAGACAGACTACACACTCCACACAATACCAGTCACTGACTTAACCATAAATCACTTAAAATAAATAAATATGAATAGACTATTCCACTACGTTAGTTACCGGGACTACCATCCCAATTTGACTTACTTGGCCTGAGCTAGTACACCTATGACTTCTGCATAGAGGTCTGCTACCATATGCATGTTGCCAGTGTTAGGACCATGGTACCTGTAAAAAACAAATAGGCAAGTCAAGCAGGAACAAATGCAGACAAGTTTACAGACAAAATGACCTTGTGGTTAAAGCAACAGAGCCTTACCCCTCTTTGTATCTAAAGTGCTTAAAGGCTAAGTTGATGACTTCATTGACCAAACTGTCCAGGACAGGGTGGAGCGGCATCTAGTCATGGAGAAAGGAACTCTGTCATGAGAACGTTCTTCTGTTTCAGAATAAATACCAATCGTGGCTAACTATTATGGAATGGCAATATTAATATATTTAATTGTTTTAATAAACATTTTTTTTTATTATTGTTTTCAAAAACACTTTATATTTTATGTGGTTAAATTGCATAGACAAACAATCTTATCAGACGGGAAATAGAGAAAAGCCAGTCACCTGTTTTAAAACTTCTATAAGTACAAGAGAAAAAATAAAGTCAATGGCCAAATCCCTCCTTTCAAGAAGATAATCTTTCTGCTGCTCGTCACTGTGTAAGACAGAGAAAGGATTCAGCAAGAAACAATCCAGGCACAAAGTGATCATTATTTTCAAATATAAAGACATACTTTATGGGTTTTGTAAAAAATAAACTGATACATAACTTACTTTTTGGATTTAGTGTTGGCCCTCGGCCTGTACTCATGTGACTCTTCCTCCAGCCCAGTCTGTCTCTTGTACCAATCAAACAGAGTTCGCAGGATGGAGGGGAGACAGTACTCAGCCAGGGAACTCATAGCACTGATCAACTGAAATGGAAGAAATACATGATATATAAAAATATGTCAGGTATTGTTGTCTGCACTGTGTATGATCTGCATGACTTTAAAGTGCCCTTTACTTGTCTTTGCGATGAAATAAAAAAAAGCCCTGTGTTATTTCATCTGTTCACTATGTGTATTGTGGCTGTGGCCTGGTTGAAGAGAATGGGATTAGAGTGAGGGAGGGGATGAGGTCCTTAGGGATGTTGTGCTTATGGGGTGGCCTCTGACTCCAGGGGAGGGTGGAAGGAGAAGGGAGGGGGGGGTGAGGAAGAGGGGGGAGGAAGGAAGGGTGGGGCGGCAGGGTCCTGCTCAGAGCGCACAGGAAGGGAGGGAGAGTGTAGCAGGAGGAGCAGGGAACACAGCGAGCCCTTCATTCGGCACACAGCAGAGAAGAATCCGGGCTCTGTGCTGCAGCTGAATGGCCTGACGAAGCAGGACAAACACAGGCCTGTGGCTGTGAAAGGGCCCTGTCTGCAGCCCCTGCCCACATGCAGCACACACCTAGCCCCGTCGACGCTGGCTAGGTAAACACTCCTGCCCTGGCTGGCACAGAGACACCTCTCACCCAGCAGCAGCCTGCCCAGGTTCGCCACAGTCATATCGAAGTGCCGCAGTAATACAAAACACCTGTGGTACTGTAGCAGCAGTAGCACAGACAACACCGTGCAGTACTCACTTGGTCAAACTGCGGGTCCTCTCCTCTTTGTAGGGATTTTGTTAATGGCTTTTCCTGGAAACGCAAAAAGATGGTAACAAAGTTATATATCAGGAGGTTAACATAGTTCACAGAGGGTTAGCTCATAATTTTATCCATCTGTCAGACCCTAGTCTGTAAAAAGAGTATTTTTGGAGCAGAGCTTATAAGCGAGCATTAATGAGAGAGCCATCAGTCAGACATGGGAACAGGCATCTACGGACAGACACTAAAAATGGGACATTAATGATGGCCCACATTATTACACTCTTTAATCATCAGGGATAATGCCCTCCATTTTGATTCAGCACCTGGATCTCAACCCCCACCCCGTTCTGCTTTTGAGAAGACCTCATGCTGACCAATGTTCTTTACACCATGGTGGTAGATTTTTATGAAGTTAGGATGTAATACCTAACAAACTGATATTAGTGTTTGGTCTGTAGGTACATGTACCTGGTCAAGCTAAAAATGGGTGTACTACTCCAAATACACTTGAATTTGAGATGTGGGTTTGTATTGGGTGGTGCTTCAAGTTTTGAACATTCAGGATGATGTCAGTCTTACCCATGTTTAGTCACACACAATGAGTGATGAAGCAGCTGTATCTTACACTCACAAGTCTTAACTGTTGGTGTGGTGGTGCTAATGTCAGGACAACTGAACTGAATGTCCATAACTGGCCAATAGCATGGCTGGAAGTCAAGATAATGACTCAGGAGACAGAGGGCTTGTGCTTTCTGAGCATTAATTAACACTACCCTGAGGAACTAGGGCCATGACTAGTAGATCCTTCACAAGCACGTTCCCCAGTACCGGACTGTGCGAACTCACAACAGAAACATTAAAGAGACAGGACCCTCCCTGTGTTTAAAACCTTAGTCTTGTAGAACAGAATCTGATTGAGCCTCCTAAAATAATTGAACATTTGCATTATACATTATGAAATGTAGCCAGTAACTAGCAGGGTATGCACTGAGCGCAGTGAATTCAGTGGGGCAGTTCATATTTAGGGGGCAGTGGGTGGTGTTCTGGGAGCAAGTGGTGCCTGGCAGCCCACTGAGCCCTGACTCCTCCCCCTGACTGTCCACAAATATGTATGACAGCTGCTGTGACCCTGCTGCCACACTGCCATGCTCAGAACCACGCAGGTCTAAATCACATCCAAAAAACATGATTCACTGCAGTTCCCTCAGTGTATCAATACACTGTGTGAGGTAGACCTAGACTGCAAAAGTGGCTCTATTGGAACATGTCCATTCGACTCTTGTTGGTCACTGCACTGTACACCAAGGTGTTTTTCCCAGGGATATTCATACCCCATGGTGTGGTAAACATTCTGTAGAGCAGCAAGAGGACACCTCTTAGATTTCTCACCCAAAAATGTAACCAAAGTCTAAGGACATATTGCAGCCCCCACCTGTCCAAGTCATGCTAAAGAAGAGCTCCAAGTTGTGAAATGGGTTAGCAGGTTCGGCTTTCACACTGTGACATAGCTCTCAACTTCTCTATCCAGACAAGATTATATCCATATGATCCCTTTCACATTGCAAAAGAATCTACAGTATATCTGTAATAGTCCTCACAACATGCAAAGTGAAATAGCTATTTCGAACAACCATTATGCAATATTTAACTTCATTTTACACAGCAGTGGAAGAGTAGAAACATATAGACTGTTATTGATTGCATTGATTGTCAAGAATTAAAGGTATGAAAATTGCATGTTGCTGCTTTGAAACCCTGCTTTGCAGAGTTATTGCAGGGAGACACAGTAAGGACACACCTATAGCTCGGGAGCATGTAGAGCAGCCTGAGTGAAAACAGGACCTCTGCCCTGCAGGCCAGGGTGGGGTGAGTGGATATGTGCTAACAGTACTGTCAATACAGACAGGACATGGCCTGACAACAATTAGACATGACACGATATTTAACCTTCTTTTCAACCTAGTAATACTTTAAACCCAGAGGAGAGCCTCTGGCCCTTAGTCATTTGTCACAGGGAAGAGTAAAGGACTGAGGGGTTTCCTGGTGAACACAATACTTTTTTGGGGGGCCTTTGACTAAAAATGGGAGCAACAGAATCAGTTTGTGTCACATGTCTGGACATGTGTGGGCAGAGTGAGGAGGCAGCGTGCTAAAGACCCAATGTACACAGCAGCACAACTACACCTCCTCCAGTACACTGAAACACACAGGTGGGTTCAGTGAGAATGCTTCCGTTGATATAGAAGGTGGCAGAACTATAGCCTGTCTCCTCGAGGCCTCCTCCTGCTTCACCGTCCTGTGGGGAACATACATGACATGGCTCTCCCTCCCCCTGTCACCTCCACTCCCCCTTCAGCTCACTCTCTAAGGATCGAAATGTTTATGGTAACTCCCAGTATTTCATAATCACATCATTCGGTTTACGAACTAAAAGATTGAAAAACATCTGTCTGTCAACGACATGCTTTATGACAGATATTGTTTTGTATTCGTCACTCACCAAAGGCTCAGCCATGATGATGCGTATTTTGCGCTCCGATTGCGTGGTGAAGTTGGCGAAAAGGCTCTTGAGGACGTACTCCCCCGGTCGGCTCTCTGGGTCGATGCTGATGGGCATCATGGCTGGAGGGGCCTGGGTGCAGCACACTGGAGGAATGGGGGGCTTGCTGTACCCTAACCCCACTGGAGAGGCTGGAAAGAACAGTAAGAAAATGAAACATAGAAATGGGTGTGGGTGCCAGGGGGAATGAGTAATAGGTTTGTATATTCATTTATTCTTGCCTGTATTTTGGTCTTTGGAACTAAAAAGAGGCAATGTATTACTTTAGAGTGTCCCCAAACATGCTGACTGTTTTCCCTATCACGCACAGCTGTTCTGTGCTGGGTGATGCAGCATCGGTTCTCATTACTCCTCAATTCTGAATGTCACCGCAGAAAACCACTGACTTCATCTCAGGTTAATATTTACCTCAGCATCCACGTTTCAAATAGAAAACAGCCCAAAATACCCAGAGACTGTGTATAAATGCCTAGTTAGTAGTGTGAAACTCTCACTTTGTGTAAATGGCCTCAACCAAAGCTGTACTTCAAATTCAGTGAACTGTAAAATTTGCTTTGTAAAATATTCAGGGGCATTCTCCAACAGTCCGACTGGACTAATTTCCCCAGTTAATGTCTCTACTAGAGCTTAGTCTTAGTGTGTGTGTGTGTGTGTGTCGGTGTGTGTGATACATGGCCTGTACTGTTTATGTCAGAAGCAATTACAGCTACTGTGACTCCCATTTCAAACATCACTCTTAAGAAGAATTAAAAAGCCTCAGGGTGCAGGCTTGTTAACCCTTCCTACTAAGATAAAGTATACGCTAAAAAGAAGCCCCTAGCATTAACTTCACGTTTCATAGTGCAATACATCACAATACATCACTCCTTTTCATCTGAACTATGTGGTTACTATGCTACTGCAGATAAACACAGCCAAACATTGTGTTTCCAGCTGCAAGTTCAGTAGAAGTAAAATTCCAAGGTGTGACCTCTCAAATAAAACCTCTGTGTGCTAGATACCTCATCATGGAGGCTGCATTCTCGGGTAGACAGAGACAGCTCATCCCTCACTCAGTTACGTGTTGAAGGGCGGTTGACTAGTGTTGGAGCCGCTTTGCATCTGTGACAACTAGAGCCAGTATATGATCTGAGCCATCCACTCATCTAGCGTACATGACACTGCAGCCTGCATCTGTCATGCACGTCCTCGCACTGCCTGGCCAGCCAGGATCTGCTAGCATCCAACGCTCTAAACAGCCTCTATCATGTATGTGTAGGAATTCAAGACCCTCTTTGTAAGCCTCTAAGTAATAACTAGAACAGACTAACAAGGGTAACTGAATTTAATTAGTTAAACTTCGCAGCAATTTGCAATACTAAAATAAAGATCAAATTCCTAAATACCCCCAAATCTGTCTACCCAAAATATGTCTTCACAATCCAGTAAATGTAATGACCCCTGCAGTCTTTTGGAGAGACTGACAACAGCAACATCAATACAGCTTGAGGTGAGAGGGTGGGGGTGTCAGAATAGCCAGACAAGCACTAAGCACAACCTGTCAATGCTTTTACAGTGCTCTTTTTATGTGCATTTTTTGTCAGTGCACATAAATGGTAAAGCTAAACAACCAAGACAACAAGAGACTAGATTTAACCCCTTGAAAGTATAGGCATTCAAACTTGTTCCCAGGTATTCAGTCTGGAGGTGTAGTAGACCTGGTCCTGCAGAGGGGGCAGAGTGGGGAGGGGGGACAGGACAGGGGGCCCAGGGCAGGGGCCCAGGGCAGGGGGCCAGGGCAGGGGCCCAGGTCAGGGGGCCAGGGCAGGGGGCCAGGGCAGGGGGCTGGCAGCCCCATGCAGGTCTACTCCCTCTGTCCCTTCTCTCTATGCAACACCACAAACATTTTTAATATGCCCTATGAGGAATTCCCAGCATGTGTGCCTGGCTTGGTGATCTGAGCCCACGCTATCTGAGCCCTCCACCACCACAAACAGCCCCACCAACAGCCCCATCACCTTCCCCAACCCACCAGTCCCACCAGCAGCCCCATCACCTACCCAGGCCCTTGATGAAGCTGATAACACTGGCCTTGCTCCAGCACACGGCCGTAGCGTCCATAGTGGGGAAGGAAGCAACGGTGTCCACGGTTACTCTGACTAATGAACACTAGTACGACCTGCTGACGACCATCTCCTGCGTGTCCCTTGGGTTGGTCCTCCTGGGAACACCCTCCATGCTGTCCAGACCCACAGCGGCTCTGTTTAAAAGGGCAGGCTTGTGTGTGGTGTATTCCAGGGAAACGTCTTCTCTAGCAGTCTCCCAGTACTGTTTCTGCTGTGGCTCTCTGCTGCCTTGTGATCTAGCCCTGCCTTCCAAGACTGAAGGTCAGGCAGGAATTTTTAGCTGAGGCACGGAGCGGTGACGAGGTCTAACATGCTACGGTGGCATAGTTGTGTGACTATATTTATCCAGGGGAACACACTATACTGACCCACCAGCCCTCCCTCTCCCTACCTCATGGTGCTGGAGCAGGAGATCTTGGGTAGCAGACTGAAAACACCAGATCTCAGTCAGGATGTGCAAGCAGCACAGTCCTGTCTAACTAAGGCAGCAGCACAGTCCTGTCTAACTAAGGCAGAAGCAACAACATAGTCCTGTTTAACTATATCTTATTGAACACCATACAGTACAAGATCTTTACTATAAAACAGGTCCCTTTTTACTATGCACAGTGAAAACAGATGATAAACACTGCCCATAGAACATCTAGTGCTGAGGGCAAATTGTCTAAACACATTTTGACTTAACAGCGGTTAAATAAAAAATGAGGCAGAGTGTAAAATAAATCATGAGAGGGTAAAATGAGACTCCTTCTCCACATTTATCTCATTTGACTTAATGGGTCTCATGTTGCGTGACTTCAGCAGGAGTTGGGAGGAGAAGAAAGCCCCCAGTGTGGCTTGCAGTCCTTTCTGTAGCGCTGGGCGCAAGCTGAGACGCTACATGTGACTCGACAAACAAGAGCCTTGCTCAGGCACAGTGAGCATTACATCATCACTCCAAACTCTCTGAGCATGGTGGTGTTCCCTAGAGGACAATACAGCCAAGATAACAACGCATCTCTCTCTCTCTCTCTCTCTCTCTCTCTCTCTCTCTCTCTCTCTCTCTCTCTCTCTCTCTCTCTCTCTCTCTCTCTCTCTCTCTCTCTCTCTCTCTCTCTCTCTCTTTCTCTCTTTCTCTTTCTCTCTCTCTCTCTCTCTTTCTCTCTCTCACTCTCTCTCTCTCTCTCTCTCTTTCTCTCTTTCTCTCTCTCTCTCTCTCTCTCTCTCTCTCTCTCTCTCTCTCTCTCTCTCTCTCTCTCTCTCTCTCTCTCACACACACACACAAAAACACACACACACATACCCCCGTTCCCCATACACATATACAGTGGTTGTGTGTGCATAATAAGATCATGAGACTGTTTTAAGCAGTCTTGTGAGGGGTGGCCTGATACCCAGGTACTGGCAGACCATCAAAATGTTAACAAAGACAGCAGCAAATGTGAATGAAATGTGACGAAAAGGTGCTGTGGGAAACCCTCACAGGAACCAACTAGGCCATCAGGATGTGAGGGCAAAGAGAGAGAAGGGGACAACAACATTCTATTACCGACTCACATTATGACAAGCCTCAAGTTCTAGGTTAAAATGTCTCAAAATACATTTGGATGATGAGATAGTGTGCTGAGTGCAGAGGGACTGATTAAAGCAGATTAAAACAGCAGTCTCCAGCTACTGAACAACAGTCCTGTTTTAGCAGTCTGACATCATGCTGGAAACTGCTGCTTGCTGTGGGAGAGAGTGCAGACCATTGATGCAAACCCCTTCTGAAACAGGTCTGTGGGTGTGACAGGTAGAAGTCAGACTGTGCAGCTCTTTCTGCAGCCTCTCCTTTACCCGGGAGTAAGGTAGACTGTTAGGATTCAAGAGAAACTAGTCGTGAATACTTTTTAATGTGTTCATTTAGCCGGCACACAAAGCGATGTACGGGGGGGAGGGGTTGATGTACTGATGTTTCTTCTCAGTTTACATCCCAGTCCACAAGCTTTCCTTGCAGCTGCTCATGCTCTCTGATTGGCTAGGAGAGGGCCATCCTCAGGCCATGATTGGTGGAGTGAGGCAGTCAGAAAAGGAAAACAAGATGCGATGCCTTGCTAAGACTGCGCTATCCCACACCAAGCTGGACACGGAGCAGAAACAAGCCCCTGAAGGATCTTTCCCTGCATGCACCTTGGCCTCACCACACACTATCAGGACGATCAGCCGTGCAGGCTGGGCTTTCAACCCTCGCCCCGTACAGAGCATGACAATGTCAACCCTCAGCTGTCCATTCCCAAACACACAGCTATTGGCTGTTCTCTGAGATCCCACATTTAAACAGCAGTTAAAGAGCTGTCACGAAGCTACCACTGTCACTTTGTTGTCATCTCTGATTCACTGCATTGTGACTTGTTTACAAACATGCTGTATTCTGGGAGGAGAATAATGAGGTTGAATAATCAATGACTCAAGGTGAAAGCATAGCCAAGTGGTGACATCTCATTATCTTACAAGGGAGGACTACCAATATAAAGATATTACACAGTGGCATGTAAAGTATTATAACCATTATGAGAAAATTGTACACTGTCACATTATTGTGACTGCAGTATTTGCTCGTGTCCTCTCCTGAACACCCCCAACGCTTCAGATGATGCTACAACTTGCAACACTAAGCTTTCCAAACTTACATAAAGCAGAGTTATGACGTCACATAAAGTATTCCATCTATAAAGCCTTTCTGGGAGTGGAAGTCAGAGAGATTGAGCTGGACAGCACAGTACATGCAACCAAGCTGAACCTCCTCTAATCCTATTACAGTGACCCAGCACGTAATGGGAGCTATTTAGAATCTATGACAAACCCATATAAAGAGAAAGCAGTAGAACCACACCAGACCACGCTGGAGGCATGTGTATGAGCAGCAGGAGGACCTTGGTAACGGTCCTCCCTCCTCTAAGACTGCAGTCGAAGTAGCCGGATGAGGTAAGGTAAACAGTAAACAAGCACATGTCTTGAGTACTCACTGCCACTCCAGGATTTCAGCAAAGACTTGATGCTGATCTCAAAGAAGCCCGAGTCTTGTTGGCTGGCCATGGCTGCGGCTGACTGGGACTACCTCTGGTTGTGGTGCTCCCGGAGCAGAACCGAGCCAGCAGCTGACCTGGGACCAGCAGGTAGAGCTGCTGTCACCTCGCTATGATGCGCACTCTGCTGTGTGGCCGTGCTGATGAGGACGAGGGAAAACACAGACACTGCTCGACCCCTCCTCCTCCCTCTGTGTCCCTGGCTGTCAGCTCTCCCTCCCTCTCTCTCCCTCCCTCTCTCTCCCTCCCTCTCCCTCTCTTTCCCTCTCTCGCTTTCTCTCCGCACTCTCCCGCTGCCTCTCTGTTGCTCTAAAGCCGTGGAAGGCAGTGGGCGGCGACACAAGCTGCCTTTAAATAACTACGTGGAGACTGGAAGTACAGGAAGCAATCCTCTTAGTGAGAAGCGGTTAATAATAACTGCTGTCTGTCTGTGTGCAGGGCTCCTCTGTATTGGAGCCTGACTCTGACTAGGAGCATCTCTGGCGAGATGAGCAGCCACCTCGGAGCCCGGGGGAGGAGGAGCGGGGCAGGGTGGACCGGAGCTCACAGCAAGAGCAGCCGGGAGCAGATGAGAAGAGGGAGAAACCTCTGATCTGTTGATCTCCGTGTCCCTGAGATTAAACAGTTTTCCCAGAATGTGTAGATGGGATCGGTCAGACAGAGCGGCACACCGGTTTGGAATTGATTTTGTTGCCAGCAGGAAATTTGTGCTGTGTCACTTGGAGAAATGCTTTGTGTCAAGGGACTCAATAGCATTGAGGGAGGTTTCCACCCTGTGTCTGTCTTGTTTTTGTTGTGCAGAAGGGCATCACCTGATTTGTGAGGTTCAATATGGGAAAACAGGCAAATGTATTAATCAATTAAAGCGAGGGAGAGGGAGAGAAACAGAAAGAATGAGACACACTGACCGACAAACAGAAAGGCTGGTGGATGAGAGAACAGTGGGAGAGGGATGACTACACAGAAGGCATGTGAAAGGTAACCTTGTGTCAAAGTCTGACAAATGTAATAAAGGCTGAAATGAGTGACCTAGGAGAGCATGTCTGTGTGAGCAGAGATGAGGCTCAGAGGGACTAGAACACCACTGAGCCTCTCTACAGAGACACAGCATCCAATCACGGCCCATGGAACAGTTCCCCACAACATACACAACTCACACACCAACAGCAAACACAGCACACACACCAACTCGCACACAGAAAGGTTGCACATTAGACACCTTTTACGGTTGTTTTAAAGGAGGGAGAGGATCTTGAAAATCAGTTCCAACATATGGAGAATGTGATCCAAACCAGCAAGAAAACACAAGGCCTACGTTTGTATGTGAATTCCACCCCCCCCCCCCCCCCCCGAAAACACAAGTGTTTTGTTTTTGCGGTGAAAAAAACATGCCATTTCAAGCATGCGCAGGAATGAAACACACCTTCAAATCCCCTCTCTTCTATGCAAATCCCCTCAGGTCCTCTGTCAGTCCATCTACCCATGGCCACTTGACCTTCATTACATAATGTTGTTCCACATGCTGGTCATGCCCTACCAGAGGACAGGGCATCAGTATTCCAAGCAGCACAGTCGGGCTGCTTTAATGGTGTCAATGTGATTGCCTTTACATTCATTGTGACAATGATGGAGTGGTGATGTAGGAATGGCACAGCTTTCACTACTCTGGTGGCAAAGCTGAACATTTACGTGAATGTACTTGGCACAACAAGCCCATCCACATAATGCTGAAAGCACACTGGTACCCAGTGTGGCCGTGCTGCTTCTTTGAACAAGGACGTCACAAACTGCGCAAACACAAATTTGCTAAGCAAATCAACAGGGTAGCTTTACATGTTGCCACACCATGACAGAATGCGTTTAATATGCAAGGTTCGGCATCAGTTCTGCTGAAATAACATTAGCAGCCATATTAATCTGTTTCAATATGCCCAATCTTGGAGTGACCTGCTGCAGGGGCGGCTCTATGGGCCAGATGATTATGTGATTCCCCAGTGGAACAGTTTCACAGAGAAAGAGAGAAAGAGGGGGGGGGGGGCATTAAACAGGAAAGGGCTTAAGTGGAGCCTGAGAGACTGAAACACACAGACCTATTAGAGGAGCTCAATGTGTTCACATTACTAAGCAAATGCAACTCATTGCTCAATAAACATGTAGCCAATGCACTTAATTTAACTAAAAACTTTACATACCATTATATCTCTTCCACTGTGACATCTCTAATGTAGAGCTTCCACTTTTCCCTTTGCATAGCAGAATGGACGTTCGTTTCCTACCCTGACGAGCTGTTCTGCCTCTTTAACTCTGGCTATTTCCGAAGGAGTGACAGCTTGTTTTAATGGGTCTGCCCATCAGGCAGGCGCTGGAGAACACCCCTACCTTCCATCACCCACGGGATGCCTGTTACATGTTTACAATCAAACATCACAACACAAGTCTGACCCTCTGTCAATCTGCCTCAGGGAACCAAATACAGTGTTTACAACGTGGCACCTCGCCTGACGACGAGCAGGGGCCAAGCTAATATCAGCTTGCTTCAGGGCTAGCTGTAGGAGACGGACAGGTTGATCGAGAATATGTGATAGTAGGAACAGTGACGTTGAGGTGCCTGCAAGACCTGACAACAGCACATTCTTCTGAATCATCATGTCAGCTAGTTCACATATTATACTTATAAGAAGCTCTGATGAAGCGCTGCCCCAGCACAGCTAGGCTGAGACAGACAGCCTTAATTACTTAAGGGGAGGTAAACATTGTTTATGACCAGGCTTGAGTGGGAGAGGGAGAGGGCCCATTAAGTGCTTATTAAAAGTATTTTCAAGCTCTGATGGAGGTGAGGAATGTGAGGCATGTCTGCCCAGTTCAACCATCCCTGTGGTATCAGACTTCTACCTCTGTCTTGGTCTCTCTCCCCTGCCCTGCATGGCCTCTTTCACTCACTGTATCTCTCTCCTGGCCTGGCCTCTTTCACTCTCTCTCTTTCTCCTGACATTCACCTCTACTGAATCCAACATTCAGTAGAGGTGCATATCCAGTTCGCAAAAATCTGGACAAAAAATACACAGCAGCATCTGAGCGTTCAAGTTACCATTATTAGATTATCTCCACTGACAAACCCACTTTTTAATGAGAGTCCCTAAGAAACACTTAAATAGATTCTTGAGGTGACCATGAGAAATATTTGAAAAGAGTGAGGTATTTCACAGAAGCATGGCAGTAGTAGTTGAAATGTGTCCATTTCATATGTTACTGTGCATTTCATACGGACACATTTTTGGGGTGAATACAAATCCCATTAAATCTAAATCAAACAGCAGATACAACTCAAACACTTGGACATTACTCACAGCGTAAGGTATCTACTGTACCTACTTTCAAGAATTGTGGGTCTCTTCTTGTGGCGCATCTTTTTGAATTTCCCTCGGAAGTCCCTGGATGGGAAGAGGTCCAGAGGTAAGCTGGCGATGCGCCCCAGGACCACCTCATCCTGCCCCTCAGAACAACCCGTCTCTCTCTCCACTATGTCTCTCAGAATACTCTCATCCAAAGACATGGCTGGATGGTGAGGAGCCCACAGCTCCGAAGTTCAGCACAGAAGTTCAAGCCTTCTTCTGAGGCAACATTTAAAGTGCAGGTTTTTCTATTTTTTCCCTTCCTTTCCTCCTCCCAAGTCC
Organism: Osmerus mordax; assembly: GCF_038355195.1. NCBI lineage: Eukaryota > Metazoa > Chordata > Actinopteri > Osmeriformes > Osmeridae > Osmerus > Osmerus mordax. Next base: position 13,070,329 of record NC_090060.1, read on the forward strand.
TCAGTTTTTTTGTTCTCACCCTGCCTCTGAGGCGATGTCTACAGAGGACATACAGCAGCTAGCTCCAGTACATTCGTATGGTTTATCTCCTGCACTTGTCAGGGCAGTTTTGCAAGTTACAGTACCAAGCGTGAATGGGGCAGGTGTAGGATTACCAGGCAGCCCCTCCTCTTACCAGAGCAGAGGACAGAGGGAGAGAGAGAGGGGCAGAACACTACAAAGAAAGAGTATAACACGGTAACATGGCCAAGAAGAACTGGAACACAACAGAACTTTTCATGTCCAGGATGTAACAATGCACAAACAGTGTTTATGAGTGTAGCATACTTCTGACAGCTTCCTTTCAGGAAAGTTCTGTAATTGATCAGAAGCTTTTTCATCCACCCATACATCAGACTATAGAGAGCCGGACACACCTACATGAACAGTTTTCCCAGACTGACCGACATCAGCAGTACAAACAGACTGTATCCTTGAAGGCGTTTTCTATAACAAAAAAAAACCACTAGGCACATTTAGCTATTCTCTCTGTCTTCGTAAGCAGGAAAAATTAAAAGGACATTTTGTGAAACATAAAAAAAAGAAACATCACCCTAAATAGTCATGTGTTCCTGAGTTTATTTAAACAATACCAAGTAAATAAACAAACAAGCACAATGGAATACACAAACTGGTTCTCTTTCCTTAAATGTACCCAGTAAAGTTTCAAATCCACAACTTCACAGTATTTCTTATACATGGTTTACATTTCTGTTTACTTTCTTTATATCTCCCATCTTGTTTATTCTACTTTGTGTCCCTGTTTGCATGTTCAAATAAGCAGGAAGCATGAGGACCGTATCTAAATGGTACTATAATTAGGAGTGGAAAAAACAGAATTAATGTTTACAGACCTATTTGGAAAACTACTTTTGGGCGACAAACACCAGAAGCCACTTGGTGCAGGTGATTCTAATTCAACACTGTCAAGATTTATATGTTCAAATTAGCAAATTGGGATACTTGAAGAAGCGCCTAAATCTAGGCCTGATATATAAGCCCCCAAAATCTACCGCTTGAATGTTTATTGATCTGTTTTTGGGTGTCAAACAACCCTAACAGTCTTTGTGCAGTAGTGTTTCTGGAAAACAGCAAAGCGGGGGTTGTGCACCAGAGAGCTTTGACCTACACGACTATTGAATTCAGCTATTTCTTATGGATTGTTGTGGTCCTAGAGCACCCTCTACTGGCAAGAAGGAAAAACACAGACCAGAATGTGATATGATTACCCAGCTTCTCATACACAAAAAGTTATTGGTTATTCATATCTGTTAAGAGAAAAGGCTACCACTTATAAAACACAAACAGTGGGGAATTGTAAACATACAATTCAACTGAGGTATGTGAAGCTGGATACCAAAGAAACCAGAATTTCAAAAGGTCTAATCCTTCACTTCAATATTTCTTGAACAGTCTGGGAGTCAGAACAGACAGGGATTCAGAACAATCAGAACAGTCAGAACAGTGTGGCAGTCAGAACAGCCTGACAGTGAGAACAGTCAGAACAGCCTGGCAGTGAGAACTGACATTCAGAACATACTGGGAAAGAAACACCCACAGGCAGACACTCAACTCAGTTACCATAGTGAGAGGTATCTGGACTTGCACAGGCAGAAGAGTGTCATATGAATAATTGATACAGATCTAATGTTAGCACAAACTAATTTAAGATCATTACAGATGTAATATTAGTATAAGTTTGCTGGGTCATTTCAGCTATGCAGCTGGAATCTTCATAAACAAGTGGAAAGCAAGAAATAAGGAAACTAGAGTGAGGCCTAAGCACCTGTTGCAAATCACTAAGACAATGTAGGACAAGATGCCCCATGTTAACGATCTTACTGAAGGAAGGACATAAAGTAACACTGAAACCATGTCATCTGTACACACACACGCTGTGAAACAACCTCATCTGATGATGACTGAACAATGACAACCTAATCTGGAGTACACACACAAACATTCCTTCTAATGACTGAGCTGTCGTTTCAGAAGTTCGACAGCACAACGTGGGCATATACTGGCAGGGGGCATGAAGGAATAGTGCCAAGTAGCCTATATAGTACCACTAATGAGACCGATAACGGCTGTATTCAATAGGCTGAACAATAATCCCATTCAGCGGAGCAGCCTGGAGCTCACAGTGCACCTGTCCCCTCACTCTAGCAGGCTTATTACCAGTTGGGGGAGGGTTCCACAGTCCATCCACTGTGACTGTGGAAAATGACCTGTGCCACACCTGGCACAGCTATCAGCACTAAGGTGCACGCCACACAGATCCTGTTACCGCCAGGCTATTATGTTACCATGCACAGTGCATAGATATGGTCAACTGGCTCCCATTATCTTGCTGTCAGGAAAAGAGCATCACCTGTCGCTGGATCAGGACAGCCATGGAAATCAGCATAGTACTAGACCCACATGAAGATATATTAAAGGTCAACTATGGTCTGGCTGGATGGGATCAGCCTTTTAATAGTCTGGCTAGAGCAGGCTTGGCCAAGGAATGGGTATGACCAAAGAAAACAAGTTTCTAAAATGCAGGATGAAAATAGGGAATTTAATTAATCTCGAAACTGACAGTAAGGACACCAAAACTATTTACAGGACTATGTTTAAAGAACCAAAGCTGGTTTAAATATTAACCTTGGGTAGAGGTAAAATGTGAAAACGTATCTAAAAACAAAACGAAAGAGAGATGGACTTTGTGACTAGGGAATAATTTTCTTTGGGAGAGAAACAGTTTGATGGATTAAATAGGGTTAAAAAAAACTTAACGTGCAAGCGATCTATAAGCTAAATAGGCTACTGTAAGGCCCGTGTCAAAACAGTGATCCATATACTTCCCCAAAGGAAAGGCCTACGCATAGCCTACTTGGAATTCAATTATTGACTGAACCATTCAACGTCTAAATAATTGTAAAGACAATTTCGGTTATTAAGGTTGAAAAATAGTTTACAGTTTAGGCATAATGTATTAAAAAAAATAATAGACTAAATAATCGTTCTGCGACCGATTAGTCATGGATACTAGGGCATTCTTTTTTATAATCTAAGTTGTCCATTAGGCTATTTTATCATCTATGCGCCGGCCACGCAATCAAGGACACTTACATTGCGATAAGATAAATCATTAAGTAAAGATACCTTGATTAAAAAATTGTCGTCTGCTTTTTCCTACTTCATCTCCAAAGCAGATATGTCGTCGAAGTTCTTGCTTCTGCGCGGCCCCAGCAAATGCACTTGTTCAAAAATACTCACCTCCCACACCGCGCCGCCTGCGCTCTCCATCAACAGCGCTCCCTTGGCTCTGTGAAGAAACAAGCTCCACCCCTAGCAACGAAAAAGTCATGCACAGTTATCCCCTCTTGAATAATGAAGGTATGCACAACCTAATACATGCTTGAAACTTGTGAGCCTTAAATGATTACATTGCATAGATAAAATCATAACTTAATGATACAACGCCATGCAGTCAAAATACATTGTAACAATTCAGGTCATGTTCAGTTACGCAGTATTACAAAAGATGAACTACGGATGCAGCTTAAGTAAACAGTCCTTTAGTCATACACAACTCTGTGCAAACACTTTTGAAGTTGGCCTCCTGGCTATTTGCCTCCTCTGTTGGCAAAGGGACAGTGGCTCTGCCCACCCTACAGATAAGAGACAGAGCTGGTCACACAATTTCGGATCTTCTTGAGGGCAGTGTGTGCCCCCTGCTACAGCCCCAGTAGCATGTCCAGCTGCTCTACAAGCTGGTAGAGGAGAGGATGTGGTTCACGCTGTCTGATGGGCAGAACGAAGACCGCCACCCATGTAGTCACGGTTCCTGTATGTTAAGACAAAGAAACATGACAGCACACAATAACGGTAAAAGCAGCAAAAGCTAAAGTAACAAGTGTCCAGTATCAAAATCAAGGCAAATATGAGTGATGTGCATTGTAGTGTTCCACTTCTCCGTCATAGTTTTAACCAGGAATGTTTTCAGACCAGCAGAGGTCGCCAGAGAACTCGGTAAAGAATGAGGATGTATAGGAACCAATGGTATGTTTCTGCAATGCCGGAGGCTGCAGTTATGTTGAGTCCTGCACAAACACACAAAAACACACACACACCGGGCACCCACAGTCATCTGCACACATAGCAATTTAAAACCATCAACAAAACTTTACCATATACTTTAGAATGTCATCTAATCCTGCCAATATCAATAAAACATTACCTGTTTTCTTCAATTGTGATTTAAGGTAATCATTATGTACTACTCAGTGATGCCAATCAGTGTTGTCATCTTTGGCATCCCAATGGCAGGATGGGGATGAATACGGTCAGGGCCAAGATTGATTCTGGAAGGTGATCCTGATAGAACAGGAGTCCTGGGAGTTCCAGAGGTCTAGCAGAGGCTGACAGCAGAACAGATTTCCTGTCCAAGCCTGACAGTGTTCCGTAGACATCAACCCTCCACACATTAATGTTCGGCCACTCAAGAGGACAGAGAAACTCATCTATGGAGACATTCTGCTCCTGTTTGCCACCTACCCCTCTGAGCAGGAAATTGTTTTGTCACATTCACAGGTACTGTGAGAGGATCCTGTGAAGAGGAAAATAACCTCATTCGCTTCTTAAAAGGAACAGAAAAAAATCATTGTGAAGGTAATAACCAATTTCTAAAGAATATATTTCTGCAATATATATTTTTATCTTTGTGTATCATTTTCTAAAAGAACTTACAGCTGAGATGATTTTCCTGCTGCTAAACTGGACGATAGCAACTCAGCAGCTGGTCAGCTGAAACACAGCAACACCAGTTTTGACCTAGAATTAATTTTTTCTGGTTGAATAGTGTATGCTGCTGCTCAGTCATGAACATTTTCCAAACATAAAATATGCTACACTAATATAAAACCAGAGACTCGTTATTAAATAAAGAAACTTTTATTATCAAAATGTAACACATTATACAGCGTTATTAACACTGAAATATGCTCTTAAAGTATCTAAATATTGCAAGGGATAGATTTTCTATACCTATACAATAAAATATAGTAAATATTCACAGACAAGATTCATGTTTTAAAACTAAATAACCTAAAATTCAGTTAAAACAGCAAACAAAAAGTTGTTGAACCTCAAGTCATGGACAGAGGCTTGCATGCTCCTTCCTTATGCATCTCTGCAAGATTCACAATATATAAAACATTTACAACAATGAAGGAACCTGGGGACAATTCTTGTCCATGACTTCACGAAATACAGACATTTGCACCTAGACTTGCATATTCTCTCACACACACACACACACACAAACACACGCAGACACACACAGGTGAGTTGTGTGCCTGAATCATTATAACTCCTCCTTAATGCTACCATTTGATCCATCTGTCTTTGTCCTGATATCATCCTTCAGCCACGTATTGAAGACCGCTATGGGGTCGACATTCCAGTGTTTGTGGAAGGAGATGGGGACCTGGTGGGCCAGAAAGTCTTTGGCGTAATCGTCTGGTCGTGCCTGGAGAACACACACACACACACACACACACACACAGAGCAGACCAGTCAGGCCGTGGTATGGAGGGAACTGGACCAGAAATAGACTAACTACAGAAATACAGAGTGAGGGCATTGGCTACATTTACATGAAGACAGCCATTTTGGTAAGCAGACTCTAGCAGCCTAATTAATCGAGCCTACCACATGAATAAGATAGGTAGAGAGAGTGGTGGAAGAAGCTGGAGCCTCAGACAGCGTGACGGTTACCTGGTGGAACAGAGAGCTGTGCGTGATGGGCAGCGCCAGGGCGTTGAGGCACATCCCCAGCACCATGTCGTCAGGAGCGTCGTCACTGTAACACTTACAGCCACTCCTCATCAGCCTGGCCACCGCCTCCCTGCTGAACACCATGCTGGACACAACAGAGGACGACACGGGTGAACACGCCGCGGGGACAAGACGGTGCCGCCGTGTGACGGTGCGAAACGAGTTTAGCGAGAGCGGCGGCGGCGGCGCGGGGGACCCACCCTCCTCCACCGGTGATGTAGCTGTAGCCTCCCTGGCTCAGGCCGTAGCCGTACCTCTCCCCCAGGCACACGGGCTCGGCCGCGTCGTAGCAGCTCAGCAGGGCCTGCAGCCTGGGGAGACTGGAGGAGGGGGGGAACAGAGCACACATCACCCCACACACTCAGGTTACATAGTCAGGCCTCCTCACACGTCCATGGTTTGCATAAGAGTGAATGGGAGATATTTTAGTCCGGCTAGCGTGAACATTGTACTCAGCTACTGTATATGCCGAGCAATTTGGAACCCGAGATAATTAAAGCTTGGTTCATGACGCGTAACAAGTGACATTCAGACAGTGATTGAATCCCTTGTTGTGATGATACAGATGATATCCTACCTGATGAGTGTGTCATCATCCACAATCAGTAGCCAGCTGGTCTCTGGCACTGCATCGCTGACAAATCTCTCCAGGATGGCAAACGTTTTCCCACAATGTCCTGCAAACCAGGGCAGCGATAGTTCAATTCAATGCTTGTAGGTACCAATGGGGGGAGCCATTGGACAAGTCTCCTACGGCAACAGGGCCTTGTGTTCTGTGGCAGGACTACTAAACAGTTGCCTGGGGGAACTGATAGAATCAGAGGCTGCCCTGTCCCACACACTGTTAATCAATGAAACTGGTTAATTCACTTGGCTTGAAAATATGCTACAATATACACAATAAAACTCTCCATTGAAGAAAATCCATAAAGGGCTCTCCTTCATCACTGCAGTAGGCTACATGAGTCATGGTGTTTGATTTACATATCAGCTAAGCATTGAATATTCATAATTACAGTAATTGCTGCCCTTGGAGTCAGTTCAGAGTAGAGGGTGGTGTCTATGGCAGGACCTGCTACACACACTGCAATCTTTAGAGGAAATGGCACTATACAACTTCAATTACACACAATCTCCCGCCAACGGCCAATGAGGCATTCATCTAATCATTATAATGAGAAGACAATGAAAAGGATCGTTTCTGAACTATGAAAGCTTTACAACAGCAGACACGGAGGGCTAAAGTCAATCATGCCTCAACTACTGATGAGTGTAATGTTCTGTTTTGAAGTTTAAAAACTAAAACAACAAATGTTCACAAACAAATCCACAGCCATGGGATTATCAGTTATGAAATGCATAGAGTTATGAAATTGGAAAGAGTTCATATGAAATATGAAATTATATTAAATGATTATCCCTTCCTATTACACAAACCTTTTGCCTGAGGTCTGCCCTTCTACAGCTGGCTGAATGAAAATGACTCAGGTCATTAGACTTGGTAAACAGCGGAAGAGAGCCAACCATTTGGAAATGTGCAGATTGTGGCATAAAACACGACGCTCAATTAACAAATTCATGCATAAACAGCAAAGCAAAACAGATGCACACAATGTACCCAAAGCCTATTGATACAGTACCTCATTATGGTACTCCCAGGGTCATGGTGGGTAGAGACTAACTTCTGTCAGTGTTGGGTACTCCCAGGGTCATGGTGGGTAGAGACTAACCTCTATCAGTGATGGGTACGACCAGGGTCATGGTGGGTAGAGACTAACCTCTCTCAGTGTTGGGTACTCCCAGGGTCATGGTGGGTAGAGACTAACCTCTCTCAGTGATGGGTACGCCCAGGGTCATGGTGGGTAGAGACTAACCTCTGTCAGTGTTGGGTACCCCCAGGTTGATGATGGGTAGAGACTAACCTCTCTCAGTGTTGGGTACCCCCAGGTTGATGATGGGTAGAGACTAACCTCTCTCAGTGTTGGGTACCCCCAGGTTGATGGTGGGTATAGAAGGATCAGCATGGTCGCTGTAGTACTCCAGTAGAGACGCCTCTTTTTCCCAGGTCTTCTTCACCACTGGGACTGCGGCAAGACAGGAGGGAAAATATCAAATCAATACCACACACACACACAGTCCCAACTACACAGTCTACCACACAGTCCTAACTACACAGTGTACAACATAGGCTCAACATACACAGGCAGAGTGACATTACTCATAATTTCATTATTGATTGTAATTGGTCATGTTCTGAACACACACGATATGGAACATTTACTAAGACTTTCATGCTAACCAAAATCTCTCTTGTGCAAAACGGAATTTCCACATGGGTGGAAAGTGGAGTCAATTGGGGGAAATGTTAATGAGAAAATGAGCGCTGTAAAATCAGAGTATGTCTAATGACCTGACAGAGGACACATCAATGATGGCTGTTTGGTAGAGCAGGTCATTTGTCATTTGGATCTAATGCAGAATTTTCAGGATTCTCCTGGCGTCAAACTGCAGCACTTTATCTGTCTCATTAATCTTTTATAGATTTGAGATACTAAAAGCTTATCCAACACCACCATGAAACCCACAGAAACAAGGAGTGAGGAATCCTTTTTAGATGATGTTTGAAAGCTCAGTTGATGTATTCCTGTGTGTTAGGGTCTGACCCGAGCAACTTAAGGGTGTGTTACATGTCATGTCTGGGATCCTCTTCTTCCCTACTTCCCCCACGACGGATGAAGGGAACATGTTTGGAAACATTTATCTCAACACAGACCATGCCACCAGAACCCATACCAAGTAACCCACAAGATATGAAGCAGGTCACAAGAATAAGCACTTAAACAGTCACCCATTTCACACGAGGCTACAAGTGCAGTAAATCCTTCTGAGGACGAGCGACACCCAATGTCTACATGAATATTTCAGAGGAATGTCAACTGTAAATGGCCCCCATCTGTGTCTGAGTCCCCAGTCAGCAAGTTTAGCAGCTCAAATGAGGTGTGACTCACGTCTCTCAGCATGAAACTTTTTGCATGTTTTCACAGCAACAAAAATGTCGTCCTTCTTTGCAGGCTCACCCTTAGATAAAAGCAGAGAGATTGAACCAACATTTACAATATTGCACAGACTTAGGAAGCTGGTTACACATCACACTTAGACGTTCAAATGCACTGGATGAATCTCCACAGCAGGACGATTTGTTTTAATGTTAAATGAGAACTGGCAATTATTAGAATTCACGCCCTCTGGTCTCAGTCTTTTACTCTCTAATGTTGAAAGGATGTCCTGCTCCCTGCTGTCAGTCCTCCTCTGCCTGTTGGGATATGTAGGGAGGGAATGCGGAGGACGTTTTCTATCATCAAACAAGAGGCGGGGAGTTGAGGTAGAAATGAGTGGGGAAAAGGTAGAAGATGTTAAAGGAGCAACCATGGAACAACCTGTTTTCGAGATTGCCTATGAACACATCGGATTGCCTATGAACACATCGGATCCAGACTCTACATCATCAGCAGACGTGATGTGTTTTTCAGGGAAAGTAACACTGTTACTGTACTATACCTAACTAGATTCTACAGGGACGGTTTCCACGACACCCATCATGAAGGAAAAGGACAGATTATATGAGAGGGAGTTGTTCTGTGCTTTTATGACCGTTACAGACAAGCGGTAACGTCGAGCACCAGTACGAGATGCTCTGTGTGGGCTGTCTTCCATCAGGACCCGTGGGAGTGAGAGGTGAGGACGGTCAAGGTACCCACACACAGGGGGAGCCGGCTGAGGAAGGTGGCGCAGTGCTGGGCTCTGGGAGAGTCCTCCGGCTCAGTACACAGCTCGGGCACGGCGGTCAGGCGGAGGCCCTTCCCATCCTCCCAGATGAACAGTGCAATCTACAACACAGCCACATGCCCATGAGCGCCATCTGATACCACATCGCAACAAATGGAAAGAATAGACAGTATTGATTTCCTAATCTTTTTTTTCCCGCCGTGGGATCTCGATGAGTATCGAGAACTGTAATTGAATAAAGTCTTATCGGGACTTCCAGTTCGGAACTCGGCCACTGGTACTGTAACATCTTTAAACCAAAGAGGTGATGAATACTGAGGATAGACGGAGATCAAGCAGAAGCTTTGGTCTCTGAAAGGTTCCATAATAACAGAGGAAGACAGGGAGGAGTCACAAGTACAGAGTGGACATGGACCCACACTGTGGCAGGCAGGATAAACAAGATGACAAATATAAATAAGCTGCCACGCCGCTACGGTGAGAGGACAGGAGACAAATACATACAGGCACTTCAGCTTTGAAGTCTGTTCTGGCTATAACAAGAGGTGCAGGGAACGGAATGGGCAACTGGTTAAAATAAGAAACCGCAGTCACACCAATTATAAATCTGCAGGATAAAATCTACTCGACTGACAATTTTCATCAGAAGGACCCATGCTGGTGTAATAGCTCACCTCGTGCTTCAGGTCGATGGTGAAGTCTGATTTGAGAGGGTCCTCTCTTACTTTCTTTGCAAGCCTGAAATATCAGGTTAGTGTGTGTTAGTCATCTGGAAACCTCTAAAAAGGGCCTTGATTGGCTGTAACAGGAATAGAGGAACAGGAATAGGCTTACCTGTTAATAAGGGGTGTGCTCAGGGCCCAGGACGCAGCAAAGTCGGGGTATTTAAACACTTTGGGATTCTCAGCGAAGGCGTAGTGATGTATGATAGTAGACTCCTCGTCGTAGAGAGGCTTACCGAGGAACCACTCCTGAAGGATGGACACACATCACCAGAACAGCCTGTCATCCTCCACAACACAACACACATTTAGAAGGGTGCATGAAAATTGACTTAGTTTGGCATGCTAACATGCTGACAACGGTTTGCTAATCCTCAGACCCATACCCATCAGACTAAATTCTACATAGATTAGAACACACATTGACTTTGAGACAGCAGATTGAAAATCAATGAAGATGCTGCCAAAAAATATGCACAAGCAAGTCTGGTCAATTGTAATGATCTGGTCTGTCTGTAAGCTAATCAAACAGGATAGGTCTGATGTATCGGCCAAGTTTGTTCTCCCAGATCAGGACCATCGGGGGTGGGGGTGATATACACGTTGTACTTCTACTTTCTCCAATTAGCCAGGAACAACACTAAGGACATTTTCACATTAAATACACTTCTGGACAAGGTTACAATGGGTTATAAATTACAAAGGCCAGGGCAGTTTTACAAGCCTGTGCTGTCAGAGAGTGAGGTGTGCAACGAAGCAAGCCATAAAGACGCTGTAAATATCCCATGTCTTCACAACCATGGCCTGTCTGAGGGTAATGACAATATATTGAATTCCATTCCAGAGAAGTAACAAACCCAATTTGAACCTTCACTGATGTTTCTTGCAGGCTCTGAACATAAAGTGTATGTAATTACCTTAGAATTTTAAATGACTGCTGTTGCTAAAGCTCTCAGCAACACTTTACATTAAGGTTACATTAACTACCATTTAAAGTAAATACATAGCAATACCTATTGTAAAAACATTGTAGCTAGGAAGGATTGATTAGCGCTATATTATTACACAACTCAAACTTGGTATGGGGGAGGTTGTGCTTTCCAGTGCTAATTGGATTTTAATATGGATCTTTTTTTGGTCACACAACCTTCAACTGACCCTTAACATCTACTTACCATGTACACCTGCTCACTCAGCGTATACTTTGCCACATTACATGTTTGTATATAGTTACATAAAAATTAATGTAACCAAATTGTTAAGTGTTTCCCTCTTCTCTAATGCTTTGATAAAAACATCAATTACAGCAAAGAGTTGATTGCAAGCACAGATTATCCACCACACAACAACAACCAATGAACACTTGAAGAAGCTCGACCTGGACTAACTATCTTCTGCTTGGCCTCAGGGCACTGAAAGTAGCATGTGGCAGCACATTACTGCTAAAACCCATTACTTCTGCCAACTGTACATTTGTCCTTTCTCTGCACGGTTTTTTGAATTCCTGTTGTGCCAATGTCTTGCAGCAGTGTAGCTGAGATATTAGTAGCACTCTGCCTGGTAGCGGAGATTAGATTTGTTTTCCCCACTGTGCCTGGTATTTACAGACTGTTCCATGAGTCTGACCACCAAAATACTGTTTACAAGACTACACACTTGATTTTCTGCTGCACTTTTGTACACACACTTGTTTGTATGTCCCTTCGGATAAACATGTCTGCTAAATGACTAGCATGCAATTGCAAAGACGACAAACTTACCTTACTTCTGTCAAAATTCATGAGGACTTGAACAAGTTTGGTCAACCTCACATTGGTTTCCTCCTCCAGGAACAGAATCCAGGAGGAGTTCTTTTTAAAGGTAGAAGATAACCTGGAAGATAACATAAAACCTGGAATCCAATCACTTTATTAATCGCTATGTCGGTTTATCCTAAAAAGTTATTGTGACCTTGCAGCAGTCTTATCAAATGAGGATTTGTCTAAGGGTTAATGGTTGCACGGAACGTGAACCAAAACTCCGGTACATCTTCTTTAACCAAGGCTCGCTCTAGTCTGGGTTTAAATGAGGGCTGCTGACCCTGAAACACGCAAGCAGCTCTGTGAAGGTTGACACAGCCAGGGAGCACCAGCAGCAGTTGCGGAGGTGAGCCTCACTGATGGCTTCTCTCTCAAGACTGACAGCTCAGGAGCACTTACTGAGGAAGCAGAGGTAGGATACTCCAGTCTCCCTCGCTGGCTGACAGACTGTGAAGAAGCAGTACAGTAGGGACGCCCTGCAGACACGCATAGGAAAAGAAGACATTTGCACAAACACCGTCTCACAGCTCTGCTAAGGAGAAGACTTCCCTCACAGTTAATGATGTCACGGAGGCATAAGGCCATCGAGGCCATCACATAACTCGCAGACAGTGGACAAAAAAAAAAGAAATACGACAACAGAATTCAATCTAAATAAAATACTGTAACAGCCATATAGACCCTTTTATTATTATTTACCAGAGTAGAATCACCCTGTCTGCACTATGGAACAAAACCTCCTCTGCGAACTGTCATCGAGCTGAATTACTCACCCGACGTTGGCAGAAACTTGTCTCAAGACAACATTCGCTAGGCTATTAGCAACACGAGGACGTCGATTTTACAGACACCTCTGATCTGCACTTGCCGTTCTCCCAGATACTGGAGATGAGTCTACTGGCATGCAGCTGTGACTACATATGTAACACTTTAATGACTCATCCATGTCTCTGAGAGAGGACACTTGAGCTGAGGAGTCTCTGTGATGCTCCCACGGCCCCCCGAGAACATGCAGAGTCCTAATCAGCACCCGAGAACCCTTCCCTGTGTGGACACGGCCATGATGAACAGCACATGATTGCATTGTGACTCAGGGGAACATAGTGGGGTCAGAGGCCAGCCCGCCATCGAGGAAATACGGGAAGCTGCACTTTTAATCATGAGGGAGACTTACGAGGGCTTTGTCTCCACCTGCACACACGCTGAAGACAGAGTAATGAGATGATCTGAGTGGCTGTCACTGCCTGGCCCTCTCCTGTTCCTCGCAGGGAAGCTCATAAGCCTGCCAGTCTACATCTCATCACCTGGCCCAATACGCACAGATTTCTCCACCACCACTGGAGAGGTAAGTCATAGTCAGCTCATCTCCATTCAAGTTAATTGAAGAAATTGGGTATTGTGAACTGATGCTGTTCTGCTTTATGACTTACCACAAGCATGAGGACATGAGGACGCTAACCAACACCAATGTTGGTTAATATGGGGACGCTTAATCAGCAGAAACTCTTAAGGTAGATGACTGTCGGGGACAGTGTCCATAACCAGGATCTGTTTGAAATGTACATCAATGATGGGAGTCATGTGGCTGAGCGGTTAGAGAATCGGGCTAGTAATCAGAAGGTCGCTAGTTCGATTCCCGGCCGTGTAAAATGACGTTGTGTCCTTGGGCAAGGCACTTCACCCTACTTGCCTCGGGGGAATGTCCCTGTACTTACTGTAAGTCGCTCTGGATAAGACCGTCTGCTAAATGACTAAATGTAATGTAAATGTAATGACCAGGATCTCTCCATCAATAACCAGGATCTCTTTCAAATGTATACCAATGATATGTACATGTTATCTTGAACTCAATAAGAGCTGATGCAGAAAGAAGAAGGAATGGATCCCAGAGATGATCTGAAAATTTCTCTGACAAACAGTGGACAAAGTCATCATTTACTCGACGGAGAGCAAGCCAATTCCCTTCAGTGTCTCAACTGACAATGCCAGAAAACTGGGTCAGAGATGATCTGAAAAACACCCAGTTTGCTCCAGTTTCAGTGTTCAGCTAAATGTACGTTATCTAATAATGTTTTATATATTTACAGGCCATTTGGAGAGGATGTTTAATGAATAGAAACAGAATGTCTGAGGTGATCCTGCAGTCAGCCTCCACCAAAGCAATACTGACACCATGTGGCATCAATACAAACTACAGAAGGGCAGCCTTGTTGGTGCCTTTGTTTGTTTGCACACCTTTTCCTTGTGGGTCTAAATGTGTGTGTGTGTGTGGGGGGGGGGGGGGGGGGTAAAGGTGTGTGGAGGGGTTATGTATGTTTGTGGAGTGAAAGGGTTGTGTGTGTGTGTTTGGGTGGATAGATGGATGGCTTGTTCCGTGTGTGTGTGCGTGTGGAGGGGGTCTGTGTGTGTGGCATATGGCACTGTTACCATAGAGAGGCTCTCCGCCTGGTGGAGCAGATCTGCTCTCCGTCTCTCCGCCTGTCTCACATGGAAGGAGTTTCTCTGGCTCTGGATGACAAACACTATCTCCCGCAGGTCTGAAACACACCACACAACCACAAGGATCAAATCAAAGTGGGTCATTAGATCAGCTAGGATCAGAAAAACAGAACAATTCCTCAGAACTCCATCTGTGTAGAAGAAACTGCACGGTGGTAGAGATGTGTTCATTTGGTGTATCAAACGCTCAAGACACACGCTCTCTCAGGAGCTCTGTTGAGGCTCGGTCATCCCCCCCACCGAGAGCTGCGTTTGGCTACGTGACGAGAAGAGTAAATGGCAGGACAGCAGACTCTGGAGGTTTCTAGAATGATCTTTAGTCAGATGAGTCCTGGTATGCAGTGGCACAACACGCAAGCTGCCGACACAGCAGACAGCCCAGCTGTCGGCCTCTGACTGACACAGCTGCACTGTAAACATTACGGAGTACCCCTCTGCATAATGAGTATGAGATTGACATGGAGCCAGTCAATAACTTCCTGAGGGAGTCCAACAAAGTCGGTTTAACTACCTCTATCACTCTCGGTGGAGTGTACCTTCTCAGTGCGGGTGACATGTTTACATATCATCATAGTCATATTCATAGGCCAATAAAACAAGCTCATTAATGCAGTCTGGCTTCATGTGAACCAACCGACAGAATAGTAATGATGGATCTTGGATCATGTACCACATCAATGGCAATGGACATGAGTGTGTTAAACAAGTCTCCATATTGCCCTCCCAGTCAATACAATCACAGCTGGTGGCTAAGGGATTAAGGGGAGCAAAGCATGCGTGTCATCTTGTTTATCACACTGTTCACTGGAGTTACACCGACCAACTCAACCGAATCCTCGAAGCCATCTTTCACGTACACAATAAACTTCCCAGCACCTCGCTCAGGGAACTGTGACCACAAGGCAGCCATCTGACCCTGGCCTGCCAAGTGGCAGGACCACAGGACGTGTCCAGGCGTGGAGGACAGGAAAACGAAGGGAGCCAAGCTTTTCAAGCCCAGGTGAGCAGGACAAACAGCTCTTGCTGTAATGAGTTGCGGCCTTTCGAGAGCTGGACCTCAACACGTGTTAGCGTGGCCTAAAACAAACACACGTACGCAGCTGGCAAGTCACTCTCCCTTCCTGAAGTTCCAGACATTTTAATTAGCTGGCTAAGTATATCCACGGATTGTAGTCATAAGGGAAGAATTGGCTGTCATAAATCACGATGATCTGCACTGGTGGCGCCATAAAGCTTTCTAATACGGTGCCGAGAAACACTGAACCATTATTCACAGCCCAAACAAGTCACAGCAACTAGTGACAGCACTGTAATCATCCATTCAAGACAGTGTGCTAGACCCCAAGACAAGAGAGAGAGGGGGGAGAGCGAGAGAGATGGAAAGAGAAAGAGGGGAGAGCGAGAGAGAAAGGGGAAAAAAAAGAGAAATATGTGCAGGAAAAGAGCTGACACTGGCAGAATTGGATGCATTGCCTCCTTTTCAATTCTATCACATAACCCATTGCAACGGTGGGCTGAGATATTAGCACTGGGGTCAAGGGTAAACACTGCATCAGTGTCATCCGTTTTAAATTGAGTGTGGGTATGTGCTCGCATGGATCCATGACCCTGGGAAGATTTGCCTGCTAAATCTGATCATGTCCATCTCTAAGACCCTACCCTCTCTCTTTAGAGATCCTTAAACAGGATATATACTCTCAGAAATGCTTAGAGATGATATATTTACTCTTAGAGATCCTTACAGACAGTATTTACTCTTGGAGACCCTTAGACAGAATAGTATTTCACACCGCTAACAACCTCTACATGTCCTTCTCTCTGGCTTCAATGTTTGAGTGTTTGTGCACGCATGCTTGAGAGAAGGAAAGCACAGGCATATTTTGTGTGTTTGTGTGTGAGAGTCAATAAGTCAGCGAGAGAGAGAGAGAGAGAGAGAGAGACACACAGACACACAGACACACAGAGAGAGAGAGAGAGAGAGAGAGAGAGAGAGAGAGAGAGAGAGAGAGAGAGGTGTATGTGTGCGTGAGTGAGTCAATCCGTCGGCGAGAGAGAGGGTGTGTGTGTGTGTGTGTGTGGGGGGGTACTGTGGGAATCACACAGGGATGAGGAAGTGTGTGTGTTAGCCCCGAGGTGCTGTTCTACACCCTCCACCTGATAATGCAAAGCGCAGCAGTAGTAGCAGCTGCCTGAATCTGGCGCAAGGATCAGATAAGCATGATGCCAGTCCCTCACGGTGTGGGTAGCCTAATACCTGAGTCAGAGCGGAGCAGAGTGGAGGTAAAATAAGAACCTAATCAGAGGGAATTCAGAGGCCCAGGCTTCACACTAATGGGTTTCGATTAATCATCACACAACAAGGCAGAGGGGGAGGGAGGAGACATTCTGTTCCAGCTGCTCTTACCTCCTAACCCCATTTTGTTCCACTTCCTGCCCACTCCCCTACAGTAACAATCTCCTTTGTTCCTAATGCCTGACACCCGGGATCTGCCAGGCAAAGCAAGGCGTCAATAAATCGATCGACTTGTGGAGCAAAACATTTTAAACAGCAGCTCGTGCCAAAGACGCTGCAAAGCACTTCTCAATGACAGGAGGAAGCGCTCATGAAACACCCTCTGGCAGAGAGGAATTAAACTGGGGTGAATGACAGAGAAGGCGGTGGGGGAGATAGCAGCCTGGCTCTGGTCATACTAGAAACACATTATTTATTTTTGCCGTGCCGTTGTCTGATCCAAGTACTGGAAAGCATATGAGTCTGGTGTTCTCCTCTTTCCTCCAACCCAATCTGTATTCCACAGGAGGGCCCCACTATAGATAAAAAAGACTGTATCTGCCCTGAGATATATTGGCTGGAATGAGACACAAAGGACTGCTACCCCTTCTCTCCCTTTCAAACCGCATGGAGTCAGCCTTCCAACACTATCATATTGTGCCCAGTAGCAAGCTCTGGGAGGATCTGTAGAGAATGCGTGCTGGTATTTCCTACAACTTCGCGGAATGAAAGAGAGAAAAATACAAGAAGTTAAGCTTCAAAAAGTTCCACAATGTGGATGCTGCAGGTCATCCGTGTACGTGTCTGCGACTGAATGCATGCTCCAATGCTAAATGTAGCATCTTTGTGCATGTGGTGTCTGGTCCCTGCAGTGCCTTCACCTCAGTGACACAAATCAATGCTGACACTTCCTCAAAGCAGGGTGGCAGAGGGGTGGCGGGCTGGAGAGGGGCAGAAGGGCAGAGGGGTGAGGGGCAGAAGAAGGAGGGGGGAAGAAGGAAAAGAGGGTAAGAGATGTGAGGGGCAGAGGGTAGTGGGGGGGGAGGCAGAGGGTAAGAGGGGTGAAGGAAGGAAGAGGCAGCAGAGGGGAGGGGGAGAGGGAAGGGGAGAGAGGTAGAGGGAATGGGTGAGGTAGAAGGGGTGAGGGGCAGAGCTCTGTGCCCCCTGGCCACTCCTGTAGCTCTGTCAACTCCATCAGCGTCAAAGAGCAGGTGTGGGGATTCAGAAAAACAGTCACCTAAGTCCTTACTACAGCCCCAGGCTTCTACAAGAGCTCTCACACACACACACACACACAAGAAGCATCACTTGGAAGAAAAAAGACCACGTATAAGAAAGTGGGTCTTTGACTAGCTATGTGACAGCAAGTTGTTTAGTCTCATAGAAAATTCCAAAGCAAAAGCAAAGAAAATACACAACAAAGCATGGGAATCTGATCAAAGGCACCATTTCAAGAGAAACGGTTTGTTGAAAAATTCCATTCTGCTTCGGCTGTTAAGCTGCAACTCCACAAGTGAGACCATGAAACTGTTTGGAGAACAATGACAGCGTCATTGCACATAGGTAGTTGTCTATCTCCAGCAATCACCGCAGGCGAGAGAGGATGTCAATAGCTCATTTCTATGAGGGGCGAGAATGCATCCTCGCCCAGCTGCTGATTGTGTCGGTGTAAAACCTGTCTCGCTCCAACGACTCACATCATTGGGTTCCCCCTACAGACAAGGCACCCTGGAATATTCTCCATGAAAATCGGCTCCATCTATCCCTGTTTACGTCCGAAAGCTGCATCTCACGCACGGACCTAATCAGGAGCACCGAGCTGCTGTGGGGGGGCCAAACCAGCCATGACCGTCACACCACACAGCACCACAATTTACAATACCAACCCTCAGGGCATGAGAGCATATTCTGTCCAAAAGTACAAATTCAATAAAGCACTATAGGGAGTTGGATTCAGTCAAATTGAATAGAATTAATTTTTACCAAAAGCCATCTGGTCAGCAGTGTGTGTCGTACAATACCTAAGTGAAACGGTTTCCTCTCAGCCTCATATCCATACTGGCTTTTAATTGGCCTGCTTTCAGATCAATCGCGAGCACGGTCTGTTTAACTTTTATCTTACGGTTGGAAAGGTCACTGTTCTAAATACCTCTCTGTGATTTGGAGAGGAGAAAAAGAGAGAAAGGGGACAGAAAAAATAATTAGCTCATTACAATTCCTAGTAATGTACATAAAAAACCTGACTAGTTTCAACACCTGAAGTTCGGAGAGGGTCTTCTGGCTATTTTAATCATGCTCATTATAAATGCTACATTC
This sequence comes from Osmerus mordax, assembly GCF_038355195.1. Classification (NCBI taxonomy): domain Eukaryota; kingdom Metazoa; phylum Chordata; class Actinopteri; order Osmeriformes; family Osmeridae; genus Osmerus; species Osmerus mordax. The sequence continues at coordinate 13,089,585 of NC_090060.1, forward strand.
CACTCTCTGTGGACAACTCTGGTAAAGACTAATGAGTGTTGAAGGCAGCCTTAAACCCCCTACTTTGCATCAATAATTCAGGACCCAGAGGCAATTTAGTTTTAACAGATTCCAAAACCTCACTCCCATCATCAGCCTTAAAACTGCACACCTTTAAATAAGATAACGAAGATCAGGTGATCTCACCAACACGCACTGCACTGTTCTGTTCCAGAGAAGCGGGAACCCCCGGGAACCATGAGAGCAATGGATCCAGCACTGCTGTGTTTCTCATTTATCTCCTTCAGTAGGGTGTGATGTCTTGATGTATGAGATATGCCACAGGTCAGTACAGTTCAGAGATAAGACAGGTTGGTTGGAGTACAGCTAGGAAGGCAGTGAACGATTTTCTCTCGGGATGCACACCAACAAGCACTCTTGACAAGTACTCCCACATTGTTCTGATGATAACGTATGGGCTTTTGAAATGTGTTGACTGTGTGGCTATCTTAAGCTGCTACATATTTCAGGAGAGAGCGGTTGCTGCGCAGTTTGGCTTCTGTCAGCAGGGAAGTACATCTCTCATGTTCTGGCTCGCAGCCATCGCATGGATATGAAACCCCTGATAGGGAGGACAAGGCTGCACTCGATGCTTAGCCACACCTAATTCTCTTAATGGCTATCATCATTTATACAAACACCACGTAGGCCTAGCCTTTACAGAACGTCAAGGTGCAAAACAGGAGAAAATATTCTTCAGAGTAAGTTCGAGGACGAGTAACCATGGTATCCCTGGTATACAGTCAGGGGAAAGTGTGAAGACACTTCCCTACACACTTAGCAGCCATTCTATTAGTAGGTTCTCTCTTCGTGCAGATGCAGCGTTTTTTTTTTCTTTTTCTCGGAAGCACATGAACAACAAACTATATAAAGCCTGCAGCACTGCTGGAGCAATACAATGTCTTGATCTTTGTCCAATGTTTTCCAAAGGATGCCCATAGATGCAAACAAATAAGTAGGCCAGTCCTGCTGTTTGATCTTCACCAAGATGTTTAACAAAGAAAGTCCTGCCTTGATGTGCTGCTTTCATTTATTCATTTCTGGAATTCCAGGCCCACAAACAATACCCCCAGCTCAGACTGGCACTGCCTCCCTGGTATGACAAAGGGAATTACTATGGCACTGCCAGATAGCTTGATCCATTCAGATAACTGTCTGTGTTTGTGTCCTTTGCTAAGGTGCCAAATTAGGGCATTATAAACTTGTTATTGCAGGTCCTTTGTTTCCGTGGTGACCCAGTTGAAAGAGGCAGAGGTCCAGAGACTCCTCTGCAGGTTGAGGAAAATCATTCACAGACGAAGTGCTCTGAAATTGTGCAAGCTCACTCAACCATGAAAGGCGAACACCAGGTCTTCAATCTCACTCTGTTTTTGAGTCTCTACTGTCAAATCAATAATATGAAAACTACGTCTTCAGTCCTTCACTGACGTTTTTGTAAGAAATTGGGATTTATATCGCTTTGCAGGGTTTTTTTAATACCCAATTTTCAGCTGTGATAAAACAAGATATATTTTAAACAGACACCCTATAGAGAGGCCTTTAGAATGAGATGGAGTTATTAAAGCATTTTTACAACTAATTTCACGCATTTAAAGCCTCAGAGAATGTTCCTCCAAACCCTTAGTTTAACTGGTAAGAAAAAGCATATGGCCTCATCTTACTGACATCAATTCCATAATTGAAACAAGAGAATGGGCAAGTTTAAAGCCTCTTTAATTTGTTTATTCCATTGAGTGCCATGCTGGATTACCCTCATTTGCATTGATGCATCTGAAAAAGATGTATCAGATTCCAAACTGTGACCCACATTCAATATCATGGGTCTAGAACCTACACCAAATAAATGAACACGGTAAGAGATATGTCAAATGACTGCATTACTATGAATTGGTTTGACAAATCAATACCATGCACTATTACCTAACAGCTAAATACAGTACAGAACAAGGAAACCATTTGCATCTCTGCCTGCTGGATAAAACTGAAAGACTTACCCAGCTGACTGTCATAGATGACGTCCACCTCATCTTGGCTCTGAAAAGACAGACAGAGAAATAACTTCTTGACATCAAGCATGCAGGTTGGCTCGTCGACATCTTTTCACATCACACGCCAAAACGAACGACTTATAAACAACCGAGAAAAGTAAGTGTGCGACTGACTGACATGTAGCTTAATGAGCGGAGTAAATCAGAGGCTAAGTCATAATTACACTTCCCTATCTCAGCTCGCTAACTTCCTCTTTAAGCTATGCTAAATGTAGAAAACCCCTGTGGGTTCCTAGATAGGAATAATGGATACTACTCCTTGTCATTAGTTCATCCTAATTGTGTGGGCTTTGCGCCTGCGGCTTCGAAGCTCTTTGGCTCGAAGCTCTCGGCTCAATTAAGACTGCTGGTACCACGACTCCTCCAGAGTTGTCAGGCGGTGCTAGCAGCAGACCATGGAGGGATGTGTAAATCAATCACTTCTCAGACAACTTTGAAAAGCTTTCTTTTCACCTCTGTCTTGCAGGAAACATGTTTCAGTCTATGGGGAGAACGTGCTTGTTCTGGCTTTCTCCTACTCTGGAGCTGGGTAGCAGAAGCAGCAGAGTATTAATAGATAATGACAAAGTCAGACATGTTTCTGATTTATGACTACCTCTAGACTAACAATTACTCCACTACCGGGCTCCTGAGGGGAGACCAATTTAAACAAGTCATAAATTCACACACAGAGTCGGGTGTGGCACGTTGTTACTGCACCACTGAGGGGGGCACTGAATCACAGAGCTGGGTGGTGGCCATCGGAGTCAGTTCCAAGCAGAGGAGGCTATCTATTTAAAGTCACTCAAGAGACCACCCATATAACAACAGAGAAAGCGGAGTCATTCGCTCAACTCATTTCCTGTCACAAATGCAGCAACCTGGCACCTGTCATAACAGCACTTTTCCGCCTCACCCACATTTCCCCAACTTCCTTCCTTCTCTGTAATATTCATCAAACCCTTAATGAGGAACTCCGACAGGTATCCACTTGAGGAAGCTGACTAACAGGAAGCTCGGGAAAATGAAGAAGAGATGAACAACAGGAATAAAACATTCCATGATGCTTGTAGGGTCGCAGGCATGCTGAGTTGTCAGAGTTTTGAGCTGATCAGAGTGAGCTGTAAATGTATGCAGGGGAAAACAAGATCACGTTAAGACTGATTTGATTCAGTGCCATCGGTGGGTAAAAAGACATTGCCCTAATTAGGCTCAGTAGTTGGGAGTCAGACCCATGGGTTCTGCCTCATGTTCTCAAACGCTGCTCCTTCTGAAGCCCTGATCCGAAAGAGATGAGTTGGCAGCCTGAGGGCTTTAGAATACTGTATATTCATTGCTTATAAGAAAGAATTCTGCTCAGTTATTGGTCTAAATAAAAAAATATGTGTAACTGACAACTTTAATGGGCACTATTTCCAGCAACAGCAACCAAAAAAAGCCTGTCAGATCAAAACTATAGATACTGGATTGTGATTCACAGAGGAGAAACAGGTCAGCCAGTGACAGTACACATGACTAAACAGAACCATGAATATGCCATTCAACTGGTCCCAAATAGAGTTGGGCCATTCGGACAGAGCCACGAGCTCCAGAATCCTCTGTGTCTCCACCTGCAGTCTTGCTGTCTGCTGCCCCTGCCAGCTGTAGGAGATGCTCTTCCCTCCCTCCTGCCCGCCCTCCCTCCCTCCCAGCAGCACTAAGCTGCAGAGAAGCAGCTCTGCCATCGAGGGAATCCAGGTGACCACTTTGATGAATTCATTCATTAGAAGGCTGCGAGTAAATAGACAGAATCTGTTTGTGTTTGAGTGAGTGTGTGTCTCCTGTCATTTTTGTCTTCCTGTTTTTCACAGTATTGTAGACAAGCTGTGACAGGGAGTAAAAGAAAGAAAACGCCTCACACTGTCCCTCCAACTGAACGAGGCAGAGAATACAGATCCAGACAACCTTGACCCCTCCCTCCCTCCCTCCCCCAGTGACTAGACTGTACTGTCACACACAGATACACATCTGTGCTCAAGGCTTATTAATAGACTGTAATTTCAGACAAGCAATTAAACACTTGAATACCTCCTTGATCAGGCAAAACCTTCTCTCATATTGTAGGGGTCACTCTATAAAGAGAGCCTTCGGGGTACAGAATAGCAGTACTGCTGATACGAGAAAGGCAGTCAAATATTTTGGAAGTGAAAAGCAAATCTCCCAGAGGCCATTCATGATCAATTTCAGGAATGCAACTCCTCTGAGTGGGCCACACACCGTGTTTCAGTAAATGGTTTTATAGACAGTGGCAGCGAGCGCTAAGGTCAAGTCTAGCAGAGTTTTCATCATTACTGATGGAAGAATTGTTCTCAGCTCAAGGAGCGTGCTCTTCGTGGTCTCTCTCTGCCACTGCACTCAGGTACTGCTCCTTGTAAGCAGGGCTCCCAGTAATCCAATCTGACAAGGAGCTGTCAGCCATTTTAAGGAGGGGGTCCTAAAAAACCTAGTAGTGTTGAAACGAGATTACACTGAATCCACACTATTCAACCTATCTGGGAGGCTTAGACAAATCTCTTAGGAGGAGAAAATTCTTCAGTGACCATCACCCTATGCTGAGAGTGCCTTCGATGTGACAAAAACACACCCACACACAGAGACAAATTAAAATTCAAATGGACTTCACCCTTGCATCCCGGGCAGTGGAGAGATCCGTGTCAATATTTAATTGGGGTTAAAGGAGACTCGGGCACATCTTCCTGAACCTGTTTAATAAGTGCTATTCCATCAAGGGTCCACACTGAGACTATTCTCAGATCCCTGGTTCTGATTGGCCGGGATGTTACAAGCAGGGCAAGGCTGGCTTCCTGCCCCTTGTGCCCCATCTACAATCACCCGTCACCTGAGGGCTCTGGCAGCAGAGGCCCATCATGTAACATTACCACTCTGCTCTGTGACTGAATTATTTATTATACAGGCCTGCTAGACTTCCAGAACTCCAGAACCTCTACTGAGGTGAATGATACAAGCTGATAGGATTCATTTATTTTTGTTATGAATTACGTTTCAATTATGTGTTTTTATCCCTGTCATTAAGATTGGCAGGAGACTAATCTTGCGTCACTGTATTTTACAGTATGTGGATCACACGGCCTACTTACTTTTTTGCGTTCATGTTTTGGGGCAGCAAAAACGAGAAGTGGCAGAGCACTGAATTTAAAGCACAGACAGTTTGAGTGAAGCAAAAGACCTTAGTAGTGAAGCAAAAGATCTTTGAAGTTGAAATCAGTGGTCAAAGTGTGTCTGAGGTCTACAGCTCCTGGTGACTATGCCAGTGATGCTGTCTCAGGATACCTCTCCCATCCTTTACACTGTACAGCAGCTGTTGACTAGTGAATTGTTTCTGCCCCACACCATTTTAAACTGCAAGATGAAAAGGAGTAAATTAAGTATTAAATCAGAGAGGTGGAAACGCCTGACAGGTAAACAGGAGAAAATATCTTCCAGAGAGAGTGGTGTAAAGCTAAACACCTCAACCAAAAGCATGTCAAATGGTTCTCTCAGCCTGAAACTATTAGAGCAACTGAACATGCTCATGATTTATTAAGACGCAAGTTCAGAGAATAGCAAGAGCAACAAAATCATCCTACAGGCAGAGAAGAAAAGGTATGGATTGGTATTGGATTGCAAAGATTTGCTGCTGTAACCTAGGGGAAAGGGGAGTGGGGGATCAACCCAAAGAAGCATAGGTTTTATTTTGGTTTCTCTGGAAGTGAAGCCTTTAACAGGAGTAGGGAAACTGGGACTGGATAAGAAGCATACTAATTAGCAATACACTAGTCACAGTCCATTAAGGTTCAGTGAAATTAGCATAGGACCATGATGCAGTGCAGCAGAGCGTCCTTACCTGAGATCCCTCTCTGGAGCTTCCAACTGCAATTGTGACAGCAACTAAAAAACAAGCAAAACATAAAAAAACATTTTATGTTATGAATATTAACACCAAAATTCAGACCATCTCTCAACAGCAGACATAGACTTGATTACATGGATAACAAACCATATTTGCCTGAGAGGCTTGCCCATGTCTTCTGAACAACTGAGTAAGACATTACAAAGAGTCCCCCATGGAAAACTGTTTGATAAAATGATGTTGAGTCTCATCTTCGAGAAAAGGTTCGTTAACGTGAGATTTAAAAGTAGCCTTAGGGAGCCTTTCATGTCTTAGCTGGGGTTTTTGATGGAATGCTGCACACCGGTCATTGTTGAAAGCTTACAATTAGAGCAGAGAGAGTTTCTGTCTAATCATAATTATTGATTCTGAGGCTAGAAGGCCCTCACATGAGGATTCCAAATCAATACATACTGGAGCATCAGAGCACAGCTTTTCCATTCTGGTCCACATTAAATCAAGCCTGAGTAACGGTCTAGTTTACAACATGATCTGTAAGTAGCAGATGAGGCTTAGGAGGCAAACATCTTTGTGATGCATGTTGAAACGTGTTCTTTACGCTGCAGATAAGTCTCTGTGGCATGAAATAGGTATTGAAAAACACTTATGATGACCATGAATAATTTCAACCACACCTGGGATTTTATGTTAACTGTCATTTAACAGCTTTATGTCCATCTGTCAGACATACGTATTTATTGTTTTTTTTGTTTGATGGACCTGTAAAATTCTGCTCCACAATTAATTGGTCTTAAAATAACACCAACAAGTGGTACTAATTCACAGGTTTTAGTCATTCTTGGTTAAAAACAAGGTCTTAAGAAGAACCCACTATCAGATAAAGGAATTACATGAAGACCTGAAATAAAACAAAAGGACCAAATTCACACAATTAAAATACAGAATCACAACGAGTGCAGCCATAGTCAGGCTAATTAGTCCAAAACAGGAACATGGACGGGTTTCAATGAAAGCAAAGCAGCCTCCAGAGTTAGGCTAAAGATCAGAAATCAACAGGAGGCTGACTCAAAGACAAACTGGCTGTTTACTGCTTACCAGACAGGAGAAAGTAATTCCAGAAACACTCTAAAGCCTTAACCTTCACAAACATCGATGTCTCAGTACGCTCTCCTCAGCTGACAACACTCACGCCTGAGAAGCCCACAGGTGCTGGACAGCTGTGGAGCCAAGGACACGTCTACTACTGAGAACCTTTCATGGATGTTGTGGATTAAATGTTTTATTGGTGGATAAAGAATTTGTTTATCGTGTGGGTCCTCTGCTCTCCAGATTAAGATACATTTTAGGTCTTCATTTATAAGAAGAAAAGACACTTTAAATTGAAGCCAATTTCTAAATCAGGAATTGAAGAACCAATAAACTAAATGGAACCAAGTCTGGTTCAGAAACAAGAAACCAGTCAATTCCACTGAATGAAAAATACTGAATGAATAACGTTAAAGAAATGAGTTGCCCCCTAAATCCTTGCAGACAGACTGCATTCTCATCTGGTCTCCAGGACTCTGTCAGAGAGGATTAAAAATGCAACATTTGGCTTAAAACAAGGAAGTATTCCTACAGGAATACTTCCAAGTTCACAACACATTCTGCTACATCTGTCACAAACTTGCCATCTTTCATGAAAGTCCCTGGAGTAAGATGAAAAGAAGGCAAGAGAAAGCCTTTTGCAAACACTCGTGCACAGCCTACACAAAGCCACAAGCACTGCTGTGAGGACATTCTCCAGGACCCCCAGCCCCCCCACACCACCCTCTGTGCATAATTAGTGTTGTTCTCTACAATGTCTCCAAATGAGCTACAATAAGAGCACTCCCTGGCTTTGATTTTAGCCACAAGGCTACAAGGCAGAAGCAAGTGAGTCCATGTGCTCTTTGTGCAGTTTTGTCAGTCATTATAGTTCCCATTATTGTTCATGCGGCCATGGGTCCTTGAGCATCAATTAAATGTATTTTGCCAGATTATGACTACAAAGCTTATTCAACAGGCTGCCGTCTCTTTCACGAAGGAATTTTTTCTCTTTCATAATGGTAGCCTAATCATTTATTTAAGTTAAAACATTGATTCATTTTATGAGAAACACTACAATAGTTGCATGAATACATTGATCCTGAGCTAATTAGAAAGATGAGCACTGGCTTCAAATATTTTATACAATGTGTGGTCTAACACAAACTACTAATTCCACGATAGTCATAAACCATGATATCACAACATGTAAGCTGAGGCTTCTCCAAATGGTTATCAAATACTGTTAAACCACAAAAATTACCATCCAAAAAGGAAATGTCACAAAGCTACACTTCATTACGAACTTAGTTCAACAACTCATTAGGCTAGTGGTTTGGAATGAACCCAAAATGTCAGTCTGCTCAATACAACATAAAGGTAGAAATGGAAGAAAAATTCAGCTAGCACAGATAATCTTATACAGACCTCTTAAAGGACCAGAGGAAGAGACTACATGAACTAAACATCCAATTAGAATTGAAATTAACATTTAGCAGACATGCAAGGAAACTAATCAACACCTGTTTGAGATACTGTGCTGTTCTTTTGCCTATCAACACTGTGAGACTTGTAGATTCCTCAACATAACATGTGGCTGGTGCTCTCCGCCTTCATTTGCCAACGGCTGTCTACCCCAGGCCAAATCCCAGAACTGACTGCCTCTGATAAGCAGGGCCAAGCTGCAGCTCCACCAGAGCCAAGAGATTTCATGCTGCCCCAGTGTGCCTCCAGCTCTACCATGCTGCCCAAGTGTGTCAGCTGGTGCTTTTGCTGCTTACCTCTCACTCTGACATTTTTTTGTTTGTAATTTAGTTCAGAATTTGTTGAAGTTACAGTCACAATACAAACAGCGAATGAAAAAGGGAATCCTGAAAGAAATGATTTCAAAATGTAAAAAATATACACTATATACTCTATAGCAGCCATTCCTGACCTTTTCCACATTGTGGCCCAGTTGCGTAGCTCAAATATTTTTGCTGCCTCCCAACACATCTGTTCACTTAATTCGGCTTATCACACATGTTAACAACACCACGGCAGCCAAACAGCTCGCTTTCACTGCAACATTTATTTGAGCGATCAAAGAAGACAAAGTGTCCATCATCAGGCCAGGCAAGGTCTAGATCTTCCGGTGAAGTCAGAAACGTGACTTTTAATAACCGTAACAGGTTATGTTAACCCTTGGCTATTGCTCTTCTTCTCACTTTTTTTCATCAACTGATAACACGTCGCCCTTACAGAGATCTCTCCCGTTTCCAGATTTTTGTTAAAAACTGAGAAAGACATGTTACATTGCATTATCCATAGGGAACAAACATGACAGACCAATTATTTATGTGAGTTAACATTAACGACTAGAAAGCAAGCTGACAGAGTATTGTAATGTAGTAAACATTGTTAGCTAGCCAGCCTAGCTAACGTTACTGCTCAAATCCAAGATGGCTAGAGCTAGCCTAGCTACTTTTATTGTATGAGTTAGATTAACCTTACCTTCGTAAATGTCGATGTGGCTCGAAACGTACAATTTGAACCCCTTTTCCCTTTCTCTTGAAGGACAGCAACATATAATCCTACATACATTGTTGATTGTCATTTTGGGGAGAAAACCCAAACTCTTCGTAAAATACAGCTTTGAGAAAGAACGTAACTGCACGCTACCGGAACTTGTTGTCCTGGTTTATGCTATATGCGGAAGTGATGCAGGCATAGTGGATTGAAGTGGGCGTATGCAAGTTAAGGCGGAAATGTCAGTTGGTCTTATGTCAATGAGCCAAGCATAACTTTTGGCGTTTCGATCATGATGAATTAAAGGCAAAATGTAATTTTAAAATTAGTAAGAATTTTGATAGGCAAGTCATTTAGCAACAGTATATATACATATTTTGATATGTATTCATTTTTCAAACTTTAGTTTTCATTGGTTTGGTGACCCACCTGTATTACACTAGCGGACCACAAGTGGGCCACGGCCCACAGGTTGGGAATCTTTGAGCTATAGAATAGCCTACTTATATAATAGCCCAACATACACTCTCTACATTCCCTGTTGAGAACACACAGTATTGTTAAACTAGCTTATTTTATGAGGTAAAAGGAAATGCCTTTGTGGACGGGTAAGATGGAGCATGAAAATATGGCGTCCCCCTGCTGATGATAGCCTAATGATGAATTGTGGGGTCAAGGTGGGGAATATAAAATCATATAGTCTAGGTGATGATGAAAGTAGGTCATTGTCACTAGTAATTAATAGGCACACTCAAAGCTAAGCAGATAGGCTCATTTACAAATAGCAAGCTCATCTCACAAGGTCTAAATGAAAGGCTCAGGGACAGAAGGTAAGAACTTATAGGCTATACTTTCAAAAGGAGGACGAAGGCTCACATCCATCTCCTGCCTAAGCAATGCGCCTTAGGCACATAACTAGAAGAACGAATAACCTAGTAGCCAACCGCGTTGGAAATCAAATTCTTCAACATAAACTACAGTAGGTTGGTGCTCAGTAATCTAATCACATGTCAGTTTAAAGTCAGTCTATTCTTCTTCTTCACATTTGATATAGGGTAATGATTAGGACAGTTTGTCATCTACTTTTTCATTTTTGTTACAGTTATAATGTAAATAGCGTCCTTTTTTGCAAGCTATCAGCTCCTGAAAGAGTTGCTGCCTTGGAAGTCCCATTCAGAGCAGCGCTATTGGCATTAAACTTACATGAATGTCCATACACTACTTGCAAAAGTATGTCAATATTCGTATTGGCAACATGCAGAATAGCTAGATACAGTTAGAAACGTACAGTGGGCATACTATTGTCCATGCAACCACAAAACCTAGCCTATGAAGTTTTAAAGAATACTTTCCACTTTAAATGTATGGTGGTGACAAGTATAATGTTACGTCTGCTAACACAATTTGCATAAACGCTTTTAAACCCGGAATTTCATTTACATCAAAACAGAAAACACAGTCAATATAGCGAGTTAGCTCAAACAGAAATGAGCAACACGGTGTGCCTGAACTGGACAAGACTTCAGCCTACGCAGCCCACTGTGTTTATGTCAGGAAGAGGAATGATAACTTTACAGATGTAAAATACTCACAGAGTGACAGAAAAATGAAATAGAAAAACACTTTGTTTCCGACATCATGGTTTCCTGGTACCATCCTTAAAGACTACGATGCTGGTCTAAAAGAACTGTGCTGACAGCGCCGCTAAATCTGTCTCTGACAGTGTTCGGATTCGGAATGGAATGTTTCCTTTTCCTTGCGGAGAACAGGGAGAGTGCGATCAGTCATCGCTGATTTTACGTGGCTCAGGCACGCACTCTAGTGGCTAAAAACGTTCGACTAATTCATAAGGTAGTAATTTGATAAAAAGAGAAAGCCACACCACACGTATTCCGAAAAAGCACAGCTTACTTTATTTTTAATACCGGGACAGTTTGGTCGAGTTCAATTGCACGTGCAGAACGTGATTTCTTAGGTTATTAGCTCCTGCCAGTATGCGGGTAGCCTACTTCAGATTGATGAACAACATAACATCAAGTAGGGGAGATTAATGTCTGTCTTCTTGAAACGTCCTCGATTCACTATCCAATGAAACATTAATAAAACCTGTAGGTTTCTTTCTTTCTTGTTGCCTAGAATACAAACAGGACCTACAGTCCCAAGGCTTGTAAACAGAAAAACAAGAATTGGTCTTCAAATAGGACAGTCCAGGTCCCAGTCCCATTCTCCAGCAGAAGTGTAACTCCAGAAACTAATAAGCAGCAACTCAACTAAAACTTCCTTACAGAATTGAGTTGTTCATACATGTTATGGTTATTAAGGCTTATGATCTGGAGGGGAAGAGCTACTTATTGTAAAGGATCTTGGGCCTGATTAGGGGAGCTGTGATGTCAGTTCCCCAAGACACTGGCTCAGCTGCCAATGTCTGAATTCAAATCTAATTGAATAGCTCCATTTACAAGCAATGTCACAGGGAGCTTCACCTATACCAACCTAAAACCCTGGGATAGCCTATTACCGAAGGATGTTATTGTAGCCCTTGTACCTCATGTAAATGAAGCAGAGGCATGCCACTGTTCCCTATGGAACACCTGCTTCGTTAACCTGAACTTCATCAAATAATACATCTGCTCTGCAAATGCTGCATGAAAAATATGAAACTGTTCATGTAAAATTAGATCCTGGCATTTTTCTCCTATTTCTTTTCTCTCCTATCGCTAGTGTTATATTCCACCTGCATATAAAGATGTTTTTTTAATCTCCTATTCCCAGCATCCTGTTCTTCAAAATAATTTCCCTGAAGCACATCATCCCCAAACAACATGGTAAACTACAATCATGAGATTAGATACCCCTGAGATATATACACCCCTCCACCCTTTTCAGATGATACAGAATATACAATTGTTCAATTATATTTTACATAATGGGCTATTGACAGACGGTTATATTATCTTTATAAGTCTTTCGGTGTTTGGCAAGAACCACTTGTCTAAATATAGCCTTTTCTCAGACACAGCAGATCTGTCTCAGCCACAAATTGCAATGGAAACTATTGTTTTCAACAGATGTTGAATGACGAATAATCCCCTGCTAAAACCTGATGGTAGGAAGTTATGTTTGTGCTGCATAACTGATGTGGAAATTGGGAATTGAGAAAGACAATGATCAACTAGACTAAGAGGTAAAATGATGCACTGTGGTGACTAATAACTCTGTAAGAGCACATTTGACCTGTCAAGATAACTTAAATGTTTCTATTCACTCGTTCTTTAATTCCTTCCTTAGTCTTTAATCTATGCCTCATGCAAGAGGAAATGGTGAGGAGAGACAGAGAGAGAGAGAGAAAGAGAATGAGAGAGAGAAAGAGGGAAGAGAGAGGGAGTAATACTAAGAATACCTAGAATACAGTATGTTTTGACCTCAAACTGGAGGAGCCCCATCTTAAGTTTCCTTTAAAACTGTAGGTGTTTTTTTCCATAATAAATAAGCAAAAGGTTATCTTAATTGACTGGTAATGAAAGTACATTTAGTTTGGCAGTCACAAGAGATTTTAAGATATTCCCTTACTGCTTACAACCATTTGTCCAATCCCCCAGACGTACTTCACAGAAATATCCCTAATTGGCATCTGTCTCACAGATCAATAAAATGAAACACTAAGTGACTGAAAAAGCTTTATAATAAACAACATTCTTCCCTTCGGAAAATGAGCACAGCAAGTGCTCATTTTCAAGGAGGCTGAGTGTGATTTGAGGATCTCTCAATTTAAGAGAGAATGTATTTCCTAATTAATGTGTATTTTGGTACCAAAACATCTTGTACAGGGTATGAAAAACTTTATTTTTCAGCGCCCATTCAGTGTGATTTAAGCACATTCAGTAAGGCAGTGTGTTGCCAAGATGTGTGGCTGATTCCACAAGGCTTAAATAACTAGGGTAAAATACATTAAGAGCTTTGCAATTTCGCCTGATTTGTATGCTTGTAGGACCATCGTTTCGATAAAAAAATCGGATTAATTGATTGGTAAAACATCTTCCTGCTTCTAGGACAGTTGTTTCTGTGCATCCACATATATATATATATAATATATGGCAATTACAGTATGCATAAGCCACCTTATCTCAGTATCAGATGTTGACCACTCACGCTGCTCATTCTTATTCTTATTTTTATATATATTTTATTTTATATTTAAATTGTTGTATTCTTAGATTGTTTAGCTCTTAAAAATAGTTATAATTTTGTACTTTTACTTAATTTAAGATTCGTATATGTTTAGTGTTTGCACCTCCCTGCCACAGTAAATTCTGTGTTTGTATTACATACATGGCGAATAAACCGAATTCTGATTCTGATAAGCAGATTTTATGACAATCTATTAACAGGTAGATAACATTTCCCTCATATTTGTTATGAGACCTGATTTATTATTGAGGAGGAACAGCACCCCCAATTCTTGTCTGAACTTCCGCTCTTTCCTCAAGCTCGATAATGATTGACAGTCGTTTCACAAAATAAGACAAGGAGGAGGACCTGCCATACTGAATGCAATTGGCTGGAACAAGATTGCAGGAACATAATTGGCTAGAAAGTAGCCGGCCGCTGCAAAATTAGAAATTGACATTCCACTGGCACTGAGCTGCCTGTGTTGCTAACCAACTCTCAGAGGGCCTCATTAACTTCCACAACCTGTTTATAGGATTATAGGGTTTATAGGGACAAAACTGTATATATATATATATATATATATATATGTTTCATTACGTGTTTTGTATTGTCCCTTTAATTGCTTCTTTTAAAAGAATTCACCTGTCGTAAAAGTGATGGGTGACAACAGCACAACCCATGGTATATATGTGATACGTCATCCTTCTGTGATTTAATTGCTTCATCATGACTGGCAGCTGCACTTACTGCACTCTAGATGCTCCCACTGATGAGCAGGGCATGGAGCACTCGCTGTGTGATAGAAACTCAAGATATGAAGCAGAATACTCTTCACCCTAACCACGAGCCCTCCAAGCTCAGTTCTTAGACAGAAAGTCTCCCAATTACAGTTCATATGAGATCTTGACTACTGTAGGCTACTATGAAAACAACATACAAAAGAAAAACTATGAACACACATTTTGTATTATATCACGTCTTCACTTGAGATGTTGTTACAGATTCACGTTTGAGGCATGTTGACTTCATGGTAATCCAGGTAATCTGAACATTCATGTTTTGCCTACATGGACAGTCTGTGGAGGCTCTAGGTCCACAGGGCTGGATATGAAAGGATCGATTCCAGCAAGAGAAAGATCAGGCCTCTCACAGGTGGCTGGAGCTGCTTTGATATCAAAGTACTTCAGGGTATGGTAGGCTTTGGGACCTCCATGGTTGGGTGGCTTGTTGGTGTGCTTAAATATTTCATGACGGAGTCTGACATGCAAGAGACAACAAACTGAGTATGCAGCAGGAATATGTTAGTTGTTTACTTTGACTTTTACGTGAACTGATCATCTTAACTCACCGTTTCCCTTGCTCTTCAGGGTAACTCCTGGTTTTAATCTCCTCCTCAATGTCTGTATCGCTGATGGTAACTGAAGGATATCTAAACTTGCTGTTCGAGTCTGACTGCTAATGCATCTCAAGAGCAGGGCAGATCAACACAAAAAGCAGACAGAGGGAGAGGGGAAAGAGAGAGAGGAATGATTTGAAAGAGAGAAATGAGCACTACAAAACCATAAAGATTTAACATGGGTTGCATTGGCAGCAGGGATTAAATGTAAAATTCAATTTCACCTTTGGCCCTGCTGCAGTAATGTC
Source organism: Osmerus mordax (assembly GCF_038355195.1). Taxonomy (NCBI): domain Eukaryota; kingdom Metazoa; phylum Chordata; class Actinopteri; order Osmeriformes; family Osmeridae; genus Osmerus; species Osmerus mordax. The sequence continues at coordinate 13,104,927 of NC_090060.1, forward strand.
ATCTACAGCTGTGTTTGTGACATCCACCATGCTTTTCTCTCCATCCAGCAAGTGATGAACAGGCATGCTGAGGGGATCCATCAAGACCTCGTAGGGTACAGACGGGTGTTTCCAGGAGGATGGGGTATGGAGACTCCAGTTCTCAGCTTGACCAAATGTTCCTTTGGAGGGAAACCATAATATAGGATGGGAACCGTCGAGGCCTGGGGCAGTACATTCTCCGCAATAACAACTATATCTAGCTATTGTTAATTTTATGTAAATTAAGTAAGAAAAGTGGAAACTAAAGTAATGACCCCAACCAGCCCTACCTATGAACTGTCCATTGGAGCTCCACAGACGGACCGTGCAGTCTACAGAGGAGGTAAGCACTACTTGATCACTGTCCACAATCTGCAAACTTAAGAAGATGCAAAGGCCAACCATTAACACACGCAGAGTTTATCATGAGATACATGTGAAAGATCGTTCCTTGTTAATCCCTGAACATACCCAGTAATGCTGCTAGTATGAGCTCGCCAGTAGGTTTTAGCTGCTTAAACAAAGATGTTTGGAGAGATCAATATTCCATGAAAACTAAACACTTAAGAGTCTTATCTGTATCTATTTCATCAAACCACTCCTGATAAACACGAACCTTGGAGTGTTTGGAGTGTATGTCCTGTGCCAAGTGCATATGTCTTGATGTCATAAACATAGACAAAGCCAGCTTGGTCGGCTGCGTAGAGTGATGTGTCATCCTTTGTCACAGCTAGTTTGGTGATCTGATGCTGAAATCTGGACTGTAGGACAATGACACCATGCTGTGATTACATGCCTAGCCTTATATATACACCAAGAACAAGTGGCCTCTGATTAAACATACTGCTTCAAAGCTGGCCACAAATTTCCCACCGTTGAGCACATTCCAGAAATTAATGCAACCTTAAAAAAAACAAAGGAAATTAATCATTAGATTCATGATTTAGCTCTACAATAAATTACATGAATTATGTGTTCCATATAACTGACCTTTGGAACCAGAGGAGACGAGGCAAGCTGCGGAGGAAAACCCCACATGCAGTGCTCGGGTCTGCAGAAACAGGATGCTGGGAACACTTGTATCCACTCCTTCAGAAAATAAACATTCAGATTGAATATAATGTCTTTCAGTCTTTCATGGGAACTCTATTGACCCTGGGTTTGATAACAAATGACTCGTTGTGGTCTTCTGACAATGTCCATGAACGCCATCTTAATATTTCACTAGGAGCATTAATGTTCTGTCTGCTCACAGAGCAGGATGTGCTACCTTGCAGGTCTTCATGGGGAGGTGGTGGAGGGTTTTTATAGCGACACTGAATGTGTCCAGACAACAGATTCCACACAATGATTTCCCCATCATAACTGCTGGTGGCCAGGAGGGAGGGTGGACACTGGGCTATACACATGATGTCCTCCTTGTGACCATTCTTCTGAGGACATCAGGGAACATCAACACATTACTGTATAATGAGAGACTGCAGGCATGAATCAACAGCTATAATGCATGTGGCTTGATTTCAAACAGAAAGCTTGCTTCTGTAAAGATGGTGTTTAGTCGTGTGATCACCAGGTCATCCTGCCATGGGGGCAGAGGTCTCTGGACTTGATGGGAGTCTTCAGGAGTTTCCTGTAACATTAACATAGAGACTGGTAAAACTGCTGTAATTTCACATGATGAGATGCATGATTGCATGTTCCGTACTTCTGAGGTACTAGGAAACTATAAGACATACATGATGCACTGGGTGAAGTATGGAATTACATTACTGCTCTTTAGAAATGTTTATTGATAATCTTTTGAACAAGCCTTTATGAATGTTCCAAGAAGACAATACAATGCAATGACAAAACACTTAAATGTTCAGTATGTCTCCCAAAATGCTATTTATACCAGAGCACTACATTTGGGCTTAAATTCTGTTTCCTAAAGCTGCAAACCCAAGAATGAGAACAAGTTTAAAGAAGGATTGCACATGACCGTAACCAGGGAAACCCGATAAAATACTGAATAAAACTGTATGAAATCTAACAAAATCTGTTATCAAAGACATTATCTTTCTTATTCAGATCACATTCATACTTACAGAGTAAATGTCAATTTTCCGGTCCCAACCGACAGACATCACATACCTTTAAAAAAATTGTGGGAATTGTTTTTAAACAAAGGATATTTACTACAAACAGATTATACATCACACATGGTTACATACGTGTTTCTGTAGACTGTCAGATAGCTGCAGTCACACACCTCTCTGGATTCACCATCTAACAAATAAAAACAGTCATTCCTTTTAACAAACATGACACATCTCTGTGAGGCCTAATACATTTATTAGTTCATTAATATATTATATTAACACACCCTTCTTCAGTATCTTTAAACACTGGCCATTGTTGAAGTTCCAGATCTTTAGACAGCCATCTCTTCCCCCTGTGACCAGTCTGTAAGGGAGACGACACGGTATCCATCAGCTGGCTGGCACATGCAATAATGCACCACTAAGATAATTTCCCCCACAGACCTCCTTCCTCTGTGGTCAAAGGTCATGCATGTGATGGCAGACTGTCCATGAGCTTCACCAAACTCAAAAACTTGATCTCCTGTATCAATTTCCCAGACTTTCACAACCTAGAGTCAAATAAACAAAACATGGTGTGATGATTGATAATAGGATTCATGTATGACATCATGTTTGTGGCAGCAGCAGCCTCTGCACTGCCAGGATGTGATCTTCTGAAGGAGTTTGACTCACAGAACCCTCGGTACAGCTGACCACCTGACGGAACTGCTGGCTGTAACCACAGCACAACACCGGCTCCTTGTGGGACATGACCACATGACTCTGGGGCTGAGGCCTGAAATTGCAGAGAAATAAGTAAAATAAAACTGAAAAGCGAAATTGGAAAAGGTATAATAGTTTACCTGAAGGCCCACATATAAAGACCCTCACTATCCTTGACTGAATCCACGTTTAATGTGGTTTTGTTTAATCCATCATAAAAGAGTTTCCTGCCATAGCTTCTCTTTGCATTTCAAAACAACCCCCCAGGTGTTGGAGCGAGATGAAGGCACCAACCTCGTCTTGAGTGAGAGCAGTGCTAAAGAGTCAGAAGAGACGTAGAGGCATTTTACTGAAGGAGAGTAGATGCATGCAGACATGTCTCCACGTATCTGACTTGCTTTGGGATGAGCAGTGAACAGACAGCACTGATCCTGAATATCCCAGATCTGAAGCAATAAACATTATAATCCCTTCTGTTATTTTGATGAGTAAATAAGTGTTGATTGGGTGGACGATGAGAGGATGTTACCTTGGCAACATTGTCCATGGAGACGGAGAGGATGCGGTTTTCCTCGGACACGATGCAGAGGTAGAAAATGGGGGCAGAGTGGCCCTTAAGGATGCCAGTAGGTTTCCTGTCAGATGGGTTTGGTATGGGGTAATTGTGTGTTGTTAGAATACCGACAGATGACCTTTATACCAATGTCAGACATCCACAGCTCTTAAGCCTTTCACAGGCTGTCTCCACTCCAACAGTGAAGCTTACTGTTAAAAGAAAGCTTGCTTTCTTTGTTACTCACCCAGGAACATAAGGGTTCCACATCCGTAGGAGTCTATCCATCCCACCTGTCACCAGGAGGTTGTGCTTCTTAGAGAGGTCAAAGGTCTTTACCCCTTTGTAGATTGTAAAGACGGTCTGGTCACCTGCTGCCCGAGGCTGGGGAGTGCAGTTCCCAAGTACCTTCTTGGCCTTACCTTCCCGGCACACCTCTCTGATCTCCCTCATCTGCCGCTCAATGTTAGTTGACGGGAGCACACAGCCTTTTAGTGGAGGACAGAAATTGAATTTCCTTTTCATGCACCAGCACTTACACATAACTTGCACATAACTTACACTACCAGATGAGTCAGCCTCCTCTGTCTCTATTTTATCAGACTGATATAAATGTATTTACATTGGCACATCAAATAGAATACAAATGTGCTGTTATTAATTACTGTTTTATCTTTATAGCGCTTACTCTCCATCATAAGCCAAGAGTAATGTTATTAAAAAGCATTTAGGAATACATTCTGTTGACAGGTTATATGTTAAATGTTAAACATGCTCTTACAGTACAGCTTAGTAGAAACATGGACATTACCTATGACAAGAGCAGAGCCTTCATGGTTGGAGGTGGACACAACAGCGCGAATATTTTGAAAGTATTTAACCTAAAATGTAAAAGAAACATTTAGTGAATAGCACATTCAGTGTGGAAATAAATTACACATTCTCCAAAAGTTTAATTTAGTTTAATTAGTTTGAGTGGAATAAAAAATGGAATAAAAAAGTCAACATTGAGCGGCAAAAAAACATATTTGCGGTGAGAGCAAAATATTACCTTTGTCACCCAGTCTTCATGGACTTTCCAGCAAATATAAGTCACATTTGGATTAAGAACAGCGATGTCTATTCCAATGTTGGGCACATTTTCAATCTTTGGTAACTTCTTCCACATTCTGTGAATAAATGATTCTACAGAGTTCTTGTGAAGGTATAAAGCAGTGTTGAGCTGCCATGGCTGCATTTCTACATTCCACACACCAGTAACCAGTATTACCCTATTAGTTTGATCAGAAGTGTCTGATTGCTAGGCCATGTATTGAAAATACATTGAGAGTGTATTTACCTCAGTGTCTCACCAACAGACTTGATCAATATAATATTCACACAACCCTAGATGACAGACAAAACAACATTTCATAATTAGCTGAGTCTTATTCCATAAACAATTCCTGTCTAATAATTGCATCTGTAGTCAATCAGAGAGACGTGCTACCTGGGCATCTCCATACAGAATACAACACTCATCAGGGCCAGTGTAGCTGTGAACAAGAAGAAAAAATGACCAGAGTAATCTCATTTGAGACTGCATGGAAGATGGCCTCTCGGACATGTGACCATCAGTGTGTGCTGGAGACTCACCAATAGTCTAGCCTCAGTGGCACGGTCTCCAGTGCACTAATCTGGCAATAAGGCTCCAGAGAAGAGAGCTCATATAATTGGATCTCTCTGTCCCTGGAGGGCAGGAGAGAGAGACATGACTATCTACCATGAATCAACATTATGTGAGTTTAGGTTAGAAAATTATTTATAGTGAATTTGTAGTGACATGATTACCCAGTTCCGATGATTACTTTGTTGTACTGCATCATTGTGATCAAATCCGTTGCCCACTTTGGTTTCCTATTTAGTGGTCTTTCGTGCTGCAGAAAAAAATATCAGTACCCACTAAAACATGACAGAATCTAATATAGACTATTTTATTAGTGACCAAACATACAAACACAGTCTTGCTCTTCTTCAGTTGCAACTCAGAAGTCCAGTAGTACACAGCCCCGTCCTCCCTCAAAGTAATGACAGTGCCATCTGGGGTGCAGTGGACCTTGAGAATGGGTTCTCCATGGCACAGGGCCTTGATGGTGGCAGGCAGAGTGAAGGCTACCTGTTTGGTGCGTGTCACAGAGTCCTCTTTCTCTGTGTACTCCAGCTGCATGTACGTGCAGAACTCATCCTGCATGCACAAGTAAGACAATGACGACCAGCTGGGAGTCCAGGTGCATTGCCTTGTGACCTCAGAAAAGCTATTACCACAGCAGAAACATCTCACATATTATAGCTGTATTATTTTCTGAAGTACAGAAACATGGGCAGGACACACAGCTCAGGCAATTATTACTCTATTGAAAGCAAAAAGGTGAAGAAATGAATTTTATCTCACCCAGACTATCCTCCCCTGGCCTGAATAATCGATCTTCATGAATAGTTCTTGAATCTGTGCATCGTTCTGTGACATTTAAAGAACATTCAAATTAACTCATTATCATTTGATCAAGTGTAAAACACAATGAACCATGTTTAAAGTTCAGTACAGATATACAGAACAGGAAAGATTAGAAAAAGGGAAAGAGAGCAAGAGAAAAATGTGAAAGGTCTGTTTTTAAAATGTGTGCTTTTCAGTTAAATTACTCTTACTATGTTGTGTAACCCTAAACACTTCTTCACAATTAGTCCAAAATTGATCGTGTCAAGTGATCTCAAGCCATCGATTTCAAACTCCTGTGAATGAGAATGTGTCATCATACCTATGCCCAATAATATTAGGAATCTACTTCAAATAAATAGCAAAGAGTAATGGAGTATCTTACCTCAAAAGCCAGTTTAAGTTTTAAAAGATCTCCAAGGGAAACCCTCTGTTCAATCTTTAAGGAAATTTATAACATATAACAATAACATTACAAAGGAAAACACATACAATTAAAATCACTATTAATATGGAATTAAAATATCTGAGCTCAAAGCCAAATATTTTTTTTAGGTGTTCCCTCTGGAAAATGCACAGAATACAGAGTTCACAACCAAAATGAGACACATCCAACTGCTCCTTTGAAATTCACACAACACATGCAAGAATCAACTTACCAGCCAGTTAATAAACTTTGACCGCTAAAAATACAAAGCAAGGTAGGAGACTGAGAGAGGGCAAACACAGCCACCATTTTCATTAACAAGACATGTGTGACATGACACATCAGTGGGGTGATCTGTGATACAGCCACAAGGAATGATGGGGCCCCCATGTCAGCACCTAGAGAAACAGACTCCTGGGATATGACACACCATGCTCTGTGTTAATGGTGCTGCTTCTGACACAGTCTCCTAGCAACAGGATCTTCATCCTCAGAGACTCTTTGATCTATCATTAATAAATAACTGGAATAAACAGCCCAACTCCTCTAGAATGCAATCATAGATATAGCTAACCCTCTACCTCCCCTGGCCTTATGAGTTAATTGTATAATCAAGCAATGGTCTCTGAATAAGAGCAAGGTCTTAGCGCTCTCAGGTCACATCCATGGACTTCTGATTGAACATGTTGAAAACGCATTGCCAGATCATTTATGAGGGAAATCTGAAAATGACAAACTACTTGTAATTATCAAGACTGTAAGTTGGCCGTCAAACACAGGAATGATGGCACAGAGTGGCAAAGGACAGAACGCAAGAGAGAGAACATTATCAACACCAACTGGTCTCCACATTTATTTATTGGTTATCCTTCAGTTCTTGCTGTCATGTTCATTGGCTATCCCACGGACAGCAGCAAGGGGCATCTACTGTATGCTGGGCATCTTGACTCTGTATCGTCAACTGAAACAGAGCATTGCTGTGATTACAACCACAGCTTGGATGGGAGTAGATCATGGAGTAGATAGTAGATTGTACATGTTTACCAAAACCAATTAACTTAATAGACCTGGGGTTAGGTATTCCTGCCTGCAGCCGAATCCCCTAGTCATTCTAGTGAAATACACTACTCTGTCTTGTGATAAGGTTGATAGCCATCATTTGTATCACTGGGGAATCCTTTTAAGCAGATGGTTTAGTAATTGTGTTTGTATGGCCTCAAACACCGCCATCAGTTCATAGCTAATTTGCTGCCCTTTAAGCCGATGAATAAATTGATTCTCAGCTTGATTGAAAATGTCATTTCTGGCACAGCCTTAGTTCCCCTTAGGTAGATCTGCTGCTTTAGCTTTCAGTCCATAGGGAATGTAAGATGAATCAGGAACAAGATACGACTGACACTCTACTGACACCTTGAGTTTGTATATGTATTCCACTCTTTTTTTTACAGTACCTTGAGTTTGCAGAGGCTGTGATATGGACCAGCTCTGTAGGGTAGGCGACCATTGTTGTGGGCATCATCGCCCAGGGTAACAGAGTGCCGTCTGTTACCCTGTTTCAGCAGTTCTCTTACAAGCCACAGAGGTTGTCGCTTACGGCCCTCTGAGTAACCCGCAAGGTCTGCACCGGGGGCCCCGCTCTCACCCTGTATCTCTTGCACTGAGGTCTTAGCCTTCTTCTCCCCTATGCCCCATAGTTCAGTTACGATGCTGGAGAAAGGAAAAAGGTTCTGTAGTGTCCACACATTCGTTGTTCTTACAGAGTTATATAATGATACGGCTGTAGTAGCATGAGTAAAATACTTTTTACGTTTTATGGATCAGAGGCCTCTAGAAGGCCTGACATTTTGACTGTTCTGAATAAGAAGTAACACATATCAGTGGTAGTTTATGGTTGTGCACAACTTCACTGTGAGGGTTTGCACTTGGCTTAATACTGCTAGGCAATGATGCAACAAACTTGCTGTAGCAATTACATTTGTTTACCCAAATGGTTGAAAGGAGGTAAACATAACAGCACTTAAATTTAGTAACGCTGGGGAAATCGGATTATATGTGGTCCAATTAATTAAGCTTTCAATTTGATATGGTAAATGTCCACGGCTGCTACCAGTCCCATGACAACAGTAAACAGTCTCTGACTGAGCCCCATTTGAGGAAAACAAAGAAACGCGGGGAGAAAATAAAGGTAATACCCTCTAGTCTAAACCCTTGTTCCATGCTGAGATTAAAGTTCATATGGACCATGACGCCCAAGCAAAGAAAATGAAAATAATTACACAATAACCCTGCGTAAAACAGCTATGGTCGCTTGTTAAATGCAACAAGACCAAAGTATCTCATGACAAACCAATCAATGAAAATTACCTTGGTACATTTTGAGTTTCCAATTTGCCAGCAGCCGAGGATGGACGAGCTTCCTTGGACAGCGGCATTTCTTCAACAAAGTTCCAATCTCCCAAGGTGAAGCTGTAAAATGCCGACTGAGAACGCTTGTTCCTCTGACAGTCCTGCCCACAGAGCATGCTCTCATATTACCTGAAACTCTAGTATTATACCTGGATGGGTTGGGACGCTTCGGTAACCAACGAGGCCACGACAACAATCACAACTAGATACAATGAACAATGGCATTTTACACTCTGTACATCTAAATGCTTATCAGATTTTGACTTGTAAATCACAAAAACAAATGTTTCTAATACATTTACATTAGAAGCTTGACAGAGAACCTATCGTTCTTTGAACAAACTTTTGAAAGAAAAGTGAAACATCAAAACCATAAAATTACATTGCTGCAGTATTGATGAATTACACATAAGAACAGAGGTAGCTTTGCAGTAGATCAAGTGACTTTATTATCAATAACAACCCTGTTATTGTCACACACTACATCAACACTCCAGATCCAGTGAGACTCTTATTGACTTGAGAGGGTCTGTGGTTGACAGTTTCTGCACTACAAGGGACCAGGCCAGCAAGACAACCTTTCTGGTTTGGATAATTTAGGGGGGATATTTGTCACTTTCTTCACCTGGCTAGAAGGGGTTCCTTTGCTCAGGAATGTTTGGACAACCTCCTTATCTGTCAAGAAATCAAATTACATTTACATTCAGAAAATAGTTATTAAAATAGCTGTGGTGTGTTCCACAGCATACTGTGTATATTACACTACCTCTTTCAGGTAGAAGTTTGTAAAACTGCTGGAGATCCTGGGGTTGGAGAGCCCCAAGCACAGTGGTGACATCTGTGGTTTTCCCTCCAAAGTGTCTGTCATAGGTGGTCAACTGTGCTGCATTCTCCTGATTGTAGATATGACTATGAACAACAGTCGGTACTGCAAAACACAAAATATAGACCTTCACAGAGAGTCTTTATAACTAATTGCAGCTGAGAGGTTATTTTAACAGTTATTCTAGTGTTACCTATGCCCCTCGGTGCCACTTCATGTAGAGCATTGCAGCCATATCGGGACATGTTGCCTTGAAGTGCAGATTTTTGTCTAGGCTCCTGGTAATTGTGCCTCATCTCGGTCTGAATAGAATAAGGAGCCTGCTGTTTGCAGCTCAGGGGTGCAAGAATGGTTTGGTTCCTATGATATCCTGTAAGAAACGTCCCAAGAGAATCAAGACTTAACATGTTTAAGAGCAAGGAGTTTAGGGAATATGTTGCCCATCAATACAATAGTTTTATGTAATACACGTTGCAACATGTTGCAATTTACTCACTATTTTCAATTCTGTTCATAATAGTGATAGACCATATTATTGCATTCTGGGTTATATCTTTACCTTGGGGGACACCCAGGAAGTCTGTCCTGTAGGTGGAGCGATACTGAGCTGTTAAGGTATTACGGAGTTCCTCCTCAGAAGGAGGGTTCTTCCACTGAGATTGGCCATCTGCAGCCAATTGTTTCGATCCCTTGGGCAGCCTCCACACCATGAAAGACTGGAAGGTGCAGGATTAGACATGAATTAATGCTACAATACTTTAATCAAGAGCTTCTTTACAATTCATTTCACTTAGAGCAATCTTCTGTGTGATAGTATGGAATCTTGTTCATAATGAAGGGAAACATAAGAGGGGAAGGAAACTGTCCTCTACCAACTATGCTGTAGACTGCCCTCTACCTATCTAGCTAACTACCTACGTACCTGGCTAGGATGAGGGTTATTTCTCCTGTTTCCAGAGGAAGAGCCTGTACGAATGCAGTCAGGTTTACATACTGGCTTCCAGTGGAAGTCCTGATTGTAGACAGTTGAGCCCACGGGACCACATAACGAATAAGGGTTTCTGAAGGCTTTTGTTGTTGTCGGGCTAAAAGAAATACATCTGCATTACTGTATAACGCAGGCTACAATGAGACAAAGATTCAATCGAAAAATATAAAACTGTAATCAATGTGAAATGTTCATTTAGTTTATCGTACCGTATAACTTGAGTTGATGAATTGGGGCGGTAAATAAAATCTCTTTTCTGAGATGTCTCATAGGGGTCCCACCACGGCTTCTCATCTCCAAAAATCAAAAATGTATTCCATCATTTAATAAAATGATCAGAACAGGATACCTTTTTACATTTCTAACACAAAGAGTCGCCTAACTAGTGTAAACATGAGCCTAATGGCCCAATAGTGGCCAAGTGTGCAAACCACCGGGCATATCACTCCGCCATTCGTGGTCGTTCTAATCGACACTCAAGCGGAGTAGGCCTAAACCATCCCTGTCTATATACATTGTTTGGCCAGCAAACCATATGAAGATGTAATTCTGCTTATTCAGAGATGGGTTGAAATACCACAAGGATACTCACCTAAGGCTGGCATTTTTGTCAAGACTCACACTCGTTGGTTGCCAAATTGATTTTGGGCCACAAGAGCCAAATCCAACCATGTCTTCGTTAATTCCTTCTGCATCTGGTGCATATCCTACCTGTGTATTCAAGTCACAAACGTGTCCAGGTTAATTGAATGTAGGCAGTCATTAGGTTATGTATTATGTAGGAAACTGTACCTAGTCAGTCGTGATTACATCAAAACCAAAAATGTTGCTTCTGGAGTTTGCATCGTAACGCGATGAATGCCCTGAGACAGGGTTCTTGAAATGTGTTGTTATGGGAGACGTACACAAACTGAGTGATGATGGATGCTCAGCAGGGGGGAAGTGACGCATGAAAGATTCAGGATTAGATGGCCCAAAGAACTTCTCTTTGGATGGACTGAAGCGTGGCTGGCTACTTCAAACCAGGACCATTGAGAGAAAGAGATATATAATGTATCTAGCATATGCCTCATCGCAGGCAGGCATCGACTAAGATTACATAGTGTAACTCTACGGGGACATGCAGTTGTTTAAATAATCGTGTAACGTTGACAAACCCCACCCACATGGGCAAATGGTTTCTAGGGGGCACCGGGCACGGATTTTTTATTCGTTCGTTCATAGTCGAAAAGGCATAAAGCAGTGTAAAGTTCAAACACAAACCCCAGACAAAAAAAAACTGATTTAATCAATGTCGATTTTTTATCATTAAAGTGTTTTATGTTTATTCAATCCAACTCAAGTTTTGCGCCATAAGACACAAATACGTTTCTTGAAAGACGACCAATCATTCAGCATTCTCAGACGGTTCTACTAGCATCCTCATGGATTTAAGTAAATTGGCCAATAACATTAGATTCAGAGTTGGCGGTAGCCAATGGGATGCAGAGTGTCCTGAAACGCTAAACCCACACATTTCCCTCTGCAGGAAAAGACCGCGCATTGATTGAGATTTCTTGTGTTCCATTGTCTCACACTACATAGCGTCAGGGATAACTAGCTAGTGTAGCTAACTATCTAGCTATATATCTGAGGGTGAGTATTTACATCACAGCACCCGAGCACGTTATACATATTGTTGGGATTGTGCATTTGCAATTCAATTAGATGCACTTACATTAACAAAAATAGAGACGTGTAGTATATTCTGAATATAGATTATTGGGGCCGATAACGTTAGCTAGACTGTAGTGCAGTGCACCGGGCCCAGCATAGATAACAAAGAGTAGCTAGCTAGTTAGCTTAGTTGCAAAACAGACGCGCATACTGCAATATGGTAGTGTCTGTATTGTCTTCAGTTAGCTATGGTGTGGACCTGTGGTTGATGTCCTTACATTCTACACCGTAATTTTTTATGGTTTACTAAATACCCATGCTAAGACATGTTCGCGTATCCATCTTGCTAGCTCTAGTCTGGACCACATTTCAGTCAACTCAATAACAATAGCACTAGCAGAAGCTACGTCTGTAGGTCCAAATTATTACGATTATAAACAACACCTCAAAAATAACGTTGCAATCAAATAGCACAGTGTCACCTTTACTTTTTAACAATCAGCGAGATGATGACTGTTTGGTAATTGTGTAGTATTATTAGCAACGCATGAGAAGTTGCCCGGATAGTTTAAATAGCCTAGCTGTTTTGAACAAAGCGCAGAAGCCATTATTTTCCCTGTCACATTAGCTAGGCTGAATGCTATGCTAAAAGCACAGAGCCCGACTGAATGTGATGTAGAATTTAACCTGTCATTGCATGATCTAACAGCGAGTGAAATGTATACACATCAATTTAATTAGCATAGCAAGCCAGTCACTTACTACGTTTTGGGGCGAATCAACGCAACATTTAGCCTTAGATATATTTGTTTATCCTAACATGACTCACTTTCTTATCATTGTCTCGAATGGAATCCAAGGACATTTACCAATATATTAAATTGATCAACAGTCAACTTCAGCCATTAGACTCAGCCGATTAATAGTATTTCGCGGTGTGGGGGAGACATTTCCGTAGACAAATGATTAAAAAAATACAAATTTATTAAAAAATAGCTTCTGAGAATAGGTCTACCTTGTTGTGTCTGAAAATGAATTTACTAATGGATACATTATTTTCAGCTTTTGAAGATATGCATAACTTGTGTTAAAAAAGTGTATATATTCATATGTATTTAAAATGCTTATTTAAAAGGTATGTCTAAATGCAGAACCAATATGGGGAAGGACCCTAGGAAACCAAGAGGCAAAATGTCCTCCTATGCTTATTTTGTGCAAACCTGTCGTGAGGAGCACAAGAAGAAGCATCCAGAAGCCAGTGTTAACTTTGCAGAGTTCTCAAAGAAGTGCTCAGAGAGATGGAGGGTAGGTAAACAACATTGGATTCCAGCAAGGGTTTCTAGAGTTGCATCATGGAAAGCAGAACTGTTACACTTTGTGTTTTACATTTGTCATTAGCCCCTGACCCCAAAAGAGAAAGGCAAATTTGAAGATATGGCAAAGCTAGACAAGGTTCGTTATGAGAAGGAAATGAAAAACTACATTCCACCGAAGGGGCAGAAGAAGAAGAGGTTTAAGGATCCTAATGCCCCCAAAAGACCTCCGTATGTATTCACTTCAGAATGTTCTCATGATTGCACAAATATATAAATAATTTGCTAATGTTAATAGTTATCCATTGAAATATACATGTTTTTGTTCTCCAGGTCTGCATTCTTCATCTTCTGTGCGGATTTCCGCCCCAAAGTGAAGATCGAGACTCCAGGGTTGTCAATTGGAGACACTGCTAAGAGGCTGGGAGATATGTGGAACAGCTCCTCAGCTGAGGAGAAGCAACCATATGAGAAAAAGGCAGCCAAACTGAAGGAAAAATATGACAAGGTGAGCATGGTTCAGTATGTATATGGTGTAATTGAAACTGTAAAGGTCTTCTGTTATGTTACAATACATTAGCATTCAGTGCTGTTATTCGAAAGGACCTTCAATGGGCACTGACGTTGGTCTCTTCGCAGGATATAATTGCCTACCGTACGAAGGGTAAGGTAGACTCTGGGCCATCTGCTGCAGCCGAGGACGAAGACGACGAGGAGGAGGAAGAGGATGATGACGACGACGATGATGATGATGATGAGTAAATTGGTCTGCAAACAGAGCCTGGATTCTTGTTTATGCCATTTATCCTTATTATACACTATATACCATCTTAAAACAAACCCAGACTGAACAAGAAGGCGGTGTATATTTAATGTTTTTAAGATGTACAGTGTTATCCACCTGTTTTCTAAAGTTAACACTACATATCATAAGTTTGACATTTCTAGTGGTAGTTCCTTATCTCTCTGCCTATTCTCTATCAATCTAGGAAGATTATAAACCAGTATGAGAGTAGTGATGTAGGCGTGCAACTCAAAAATCGGATTTTTGGGTTTGTAGTATGTATTCCTGTATTTGTTTTGAAAAATATTTTTGTGTCACAATGTCTTTTTATTGTTCTTTGAATACCACTCTAATAACACGCAGCTGTTGACATTCAAAAATGTCCTCAATAAAGGTCTTTTTTTTTTCAGAAATGTCAGTGTGTGATTATTAATATAATTCCTTCTTATAAGATGGTAATTAATTGGAGATTGTTGAATTACGTCTCATTAGTTCCAATAAGCACACACCCTATATTCCAATTGTGTAGTAATGGCTGTATTGTAAAGTTAATGGCTGAAAAATGTCATTGTATCTTTAGTAAACATTGAAAATGTGTCCCACAATTCCGAACACCACATAATGATTAAGTGTAGAGATGAGGTTATGTTTAGTTAAATGTAAATGCACCAAGACTACACAAATCTGACACTTGCTCACAAGCACAGTAATTTTGTGTTCATGTTCTATTTTGCTCAGGTGTTGCCTGCATACCAAATTATTTAAACGAATTGAATGAGGCTGTGACGAATAATGAACAAATTCAAAGAAGGCAGTGCACTTGACAAGGACATAAAATATCCCTTTTGTGAGCTTCCTATATAGAGGTCTTGTGTTCTTGGCTGTGATCAGGAATAGCCTTCGCTGTAACAGGAGACTGACTTTGGCCGAATAGACTGTCTTTGGCCACATTCTCCTCACTTAAAGGAGGATCATATTTCTATTCATTTCTCTTTTCCCACCAAACATGCCCTTTACCTACAAAGAAAATCTCAGTTGTAAAGGTGCTGTAATTTATACAACTCAACGGAAGTCTTTTTCAAAGAATCTGGTGTAACACACATGTATTTGTCCTCATTATGAAGACTAAATACGGTAAAATACCATTATTACAAAAAATATGAATATTTGTGACAAATATATTATGTCTATGGTAGAACTGAGCTGCATTAGTGACCATTTCAGTCAATGATCCTCCAATAACTTGAGTTCTGCAATGTTATTTGAATAGTTTTGTTAGATAAGATCATTTTAAATGAAAGAGAGAGAGGGAGACCAAGAGAGCACAAACGACGTGTGAACCCCAAAGCCTGTGCTTCAAAGACAGGCCGGGTTTCTTTCTCTTTTATTTTCTTCATTTCCCGCTTGAGGCCATGTAGGCTCTGAATGAATCCCCCATTTCACATTAGTGAAGTAAAGGATCACCCTGGGCTGCCATGCCAGTGAAGGAACATTTAAATTGACCATTGTTTATTCATGGCATTCATCCAAGAGAGAAAAGCAACAGAAAACTCAACAAACATCAACAAATAATAGGACTCCTAGCAGCATTCTAGCATCCATAGATGCTTAATAACTCTTCTGTATAACTCAAGCAGAGCAAAAAGTGTTTATATCCTCAAATGAAGGTAGGCCACCCTGGTTGGTTACCCCCAAGCATTGTTTCAAGTACATGTAATGTATATGCAGCATGCGTGTATGCTTAAAACTGCTTACTTAATGAAAGCATGCGTGGAAGAAACTGAGCAGCACACCAGTGCTCATAATCAGAGTGAATTGAAGTTTTTGACGGACTGAGACCTAGGTGGGTGGGGGGTGGCAAATGCCTTTGGGATCATACGCTCTCAATCGGCATTCGGGAGTTAGCCTACTGCATTGCGATGAAGCACAAATAGTTTTGCTGTCTCCACACACCATGTTCTTGTGTTTTATTCGTTTTTGCGAAAAGATTAAACCGTAGCTAATTAAGTCATATTCAGGATTATATGTGAAACGTTTGGAATCTTAAACTTGAACTTGACAGTGCCGTGCCACCGCACGTATGGAGATTTAACATGGACTATGCTGGATTGTTTAAAAAGTACAGCCTCTTACTTTCCACGCTGGTGAGTTTCACAGGCTACACGACAGCGTCCTCTTTGCAATTAGTTACTCGTTTCACGTTTTCCTAAATAAGGATCTAATCGTACACAATGACGTAATTTGAGAAGTGGTAGGACTAGAAGTCAGTTTCTGTATCGAAAGTGATCCTTTTATTTGGAAAATACCTTAACCATGGGGTTTGACTTCTATTCACAGTGTAATGTAACTGGATGGGAACAAAAAACTTTTTTCTTTTTTTTTTAACTGCTGGTTGACATGGTTTTAGTGTAACGTTATCAATCCTAACCTAAGTATTGTAGTGTCCAGATGTGCATAAACTTCTCATGATTATATTCTAATAACGCAGATTTTCCCTATTTAATATTGCAATAGGTCTTTAACAGCTTATTCTCTCATGGACACCCATCTGTAAATATGCCTGACACAAGCCTGCAAGATACTCGCCAGAAGTGGTCCAGTAATGGTACCATGCAGCCGAATGCTCTGTCTCGGCCCTGGTATGCTATAGCAGGTGGGGGAGTGTATACACACCGCAAAGTCAGTGTGCGCTCTCCAAGCAGACGTCTTTCACAGCTGGCTTTTACAAGATCTGTCTATTCATTTGAAGTGAATGAAGACACAGATCCAGGTAGGACAGTGTTGTCATCTTAAGGCCCATTCTGAATCTATACCTAAAGACTCAATCTGAAATCTAGGGATGGAAGGAATTAAGACAAAGTGTTTCATGGCCAGATATAACTGCAATTGGTTGTGTCTCATATGCTAGTAGTGTAAAACCTCAGGATTCTTCTGTGTTTTTAGGAACTGTGGTGGGAAACGTAAAGGCAGTACACCATGAGAGATTCACTCCCTTCCTCTACTCTGTGCTAGAGGACGACGGGGAAGGCCTCTTTCTCGTCAGCCCACACTCTGGGGAGTTCTTACTGTCCCGTGCCCTTGACTATGAAGCACAGAGACACTATGTCCTCACAGTCACTGTGCAGTCAGGGGACCTGGACGTCTCCAGTGTCAGGGTGTACTTCAATGTGGTGGATGTTAATGACAACCCTCCTGTCTTCAGAGAGGCCATCTATTCTGTCTCATTGCCTGAGGACACAACTGTGGGAACTTGCTTCCTTGCCCTCAATGTGTCTGATAAAGATGATGGTGAGTGTGGAATGATGTAGGGCAATACATATGAACATTCATCAAGTTAATGCTGAAAACAGACTTTTTGAGGAATATGTGTTGACATATTGACTTTATTTTTTTGCTCAGGTATAAATGGAGAGACAGATGTGGAGGTTACTACCGGAGACAAAAAGGGCACATTCCTTGTGAACCCTGATGGTGTCTTATGTCTGAATTCAGAGTTAGATAGAGAGAGGAGATCAACCTATAATCTAACAATCCAAGCCAGAGACCGTGCCCAGCCTCCAACTACATGTCTCACCAGCACAGCACTTGTTCATGTTCAGGTAGATGATGTTAATGACAACGCTCCACACTTTGTGTCAGGCAAGAGTGTCAATATCCCTGAAGATACTGCACCTCATACAGTTGTAATGGTCATTCAAGCTGTGGATTCGGACATAGGATCCAATGGGGATGTTTTTTACACTTTAGTGGACTCTGTTGGTGGTGTGTTCAGCATCAGCAGCACCAGTGGAAGTCTGTACCTACAGGAGTCTTTAGACCGAGAACAGGTTGATACCCTGGCCATCACGTTGGCAGCTACAGATAAAGGATCACCCCAGTTGACCACCTTCTTGAACCTCACCGTGCATGTTGAGGATACTAATGACCATGACCCAGCGTTTACCCAGAGCTACTATTTCCTGACGGTAGGGGAGGATGCTTCCTGGGGAACCAACCTGCTGCAGGTCAAGGCCCAGGACCCAGACCAGGGGTCAAATGGAGAGGTCCGCTATCAGCTGAACCAGGGTGGACCGTTTGTGGTGGACTCCTTTCGAGGTGTTGTGTCTGTGATGGACAGACTAGACAGGGAATCAGAATCCTCTTACATGCTATTCGTAATAGCCATGGACCAGGGTGTGCCTCCCAGGTCAGCCAGGGCTGTAGTGAATGTCACTCTACTGGATGTAAATGACTTCACCCCTCTCTTCGCTCCAGCAACACTGACTCTTCATGTGCTGGAGAATGGAGGGGATCCCTCCCAGCTCATTCATCAGGCAAATCTCAATTCTCTTCTTTTAGACTAACCATAAGCAGTTTCTTCACATTCTTACTTTGTTTCCGTATGTCATATTTTCCCTTCGGTTAGATACAAGCTGTGGACGAGGACCTGGAGGAAAACAGTCAGCTAACATATTTTATTCAGAGAGGAAACGAAGAGGGGTTTTTCTCACTTTCTCCCAATGGCATGTTTCACATAATTCACAGCCTGGATAGGGAACTGAAATCTATGTACACCACTGAAATAATTGCTGTTGACTCAGGTAATCATAATTTGGAGGAACACTGTAAAATAAAATGAATTAGCTTCAGTTCAAAACTAATATAGGCACGGCCCATGATGTTGTTTTGTTTCCTCAACAGGCTTGCCACCTTTAACAGGGACAGCCACTGTGCATGTCATTGTGGATGATATGAACGACAACAAGCCTGTGTTTTCAGACGTATTCACCACTATAGTGCCCGAGGATGCCCCTCTGGGTACTGTGTTTGCCATGATCACAGCCTCGGACTGGGATGATGGAGTCTATGGACTAATAAGGTATGTATTCAGATCTAAGCGACGCAGCCAGCCTCTGTAGTGAGCCACACATTGTGTGTTGAATACATCTTTTCTGCATATTAACAGGAAATGCTTATACATTATATATGATGGGTTGTTCAAGGTAGCTTCTTGTAATAGTGTGAAAATCAGCATGGATTTGTTGAATGTACTTCAGGTATTCTGTAGATGAAGAGAACAGATTCTTCTCCATTGATGAGAGTTCTGGAGAGCTGTTCACCACTGGTGTGCTGGACAGGGAAGCCGTGGCCTTTTACAGACTGACCGTGATTGCCAGGGACACACACCCCACGCATCCTCTGTCCAGCTCAACGCTGGTCACTGTGCTCATCGGAGATGTGAATGACCACTGGCCTCAGTTCCTCTACAGCCCATATGTGGCAAACATGCCTGCAGACTCCGCTCCAGGTGAGGGATATTCAAAGAGAAACCAGAGTCAAATATATTTTTGTGAATTATTGGGACGTGATTTGAACAGTTATTTGTTTATTTATGATGCCTTTTGACTTTCGTTATCATGCAGGCTCTGTTGTCTGTGCAGTGCAAGCAGTAGACGGAGACTCAGGGATAAATGCCCAGCTGCAGTTTTCGTTGTATGGCATAAATGCTGATCAGTTCACCATCCATCCACTCAGTGGTGCTGTGTTCACGTCAAACAGCTTAACAGCAACTGAAGACATCACAGTCAATGTCCATGTGGAAGACGGGGGAGAACATCCCAAGTTTGATACCACAACTATAACCATCAGGTTACGGAACACGTCTGACTTCCCTGTGGTGAACGTGGATGCTGATGGACTTTTTCTCTCTGAGGATGAGCCTGCGGGGACAGTTATTACTGTGGCGTCAGCAGAAAGTTCCAGAAGGGGCCCAGTATCCCTCTACCTCATCTCTGGAAACCTTGACAATGCATTTCAGCTCCACCCCTCAAATGGCGAGCTAACACTGAAGAACCCGTTGGATTACGAGACCACCAAGGATTACGTGCTCCTGGTAGAAGGCAGAGATTCAGGCTCCCCACCGTTCTCCTCATACGCAGAGATACACATAAACATCAGTGACTGTAACGACAATGTCCCTGAGTTCACCCAGAGAGAGTACAGGTGTGAGGTGTTTGAAAACGCTCCACCAACATGGCTCTGCGATGTCCTGGCCATTGACGTTGACTCTGGAAGTTACGGGTCAGTGCTGTACAGCATCATTGATGGGAACACTGATGGAGCTTTCACTATAGACTCAGAAAATGGCATACTAAGCACAACAGTGAGTTTAGACAGAGAGTCAGTTCCTGAATATAATCTGACAATTGAATCTGTAGATCAAGATAACATTCTTTATAAAGATATCACCTTTGTGCTAATTGTTGTTTTGGACACAAATGACCACGCGCCACGATTTTCTCAGATTTTCTTTACTACGATATCTGAAGATGCCCCAATTGGGTACACCGCCATGCAGATAATCTCAACGGATGAGGACGTTGGTCCCAATGCAGTGATTACCTACTCAATAATCAACCAAAGTGATGACATCCCTTTTCAAATTGATGTAACCAGTGGCTGTATAAAGGTTGTGCAGTATTTAGACCGAGAGACGCAGGATCACTATGTTCTACAGGTCAATGCAAACGATTCAGCTTGGAGTATCAGTACAGACGTTTCCATCGACATAACAGACATCAATGACAACAGACCTGTGTTTTCTCAAAGTCTTTACTCTGTTACTCTCGCTGAGACCAAAGACTGGGACGTGTTTGTCGTGCAAGTCGTCGCCACAGACGAAGACACAGCACCCAATAGTTACATATTGTACTTCATTGAGCCAGCTAGTGAGGAGTTCTGGGTGAATGCAACCACAGGAGGGATTTATACCAAACAACCAATGTCTTTACAGAACTCCGCAAACATTTTCATCTTTACTGTGTTAGCAGATGACTGTGGCGGCGTTCCTCCCCATAGCAACACCACTGTGGTGGTGACCTTTGTTCCCTATAATCACTTCCCCCCCGTGTTCCTGCCTTTTACACCTTTGCTCGTCATACCCTTTGATGTAGTCGTAGGCACAGAGCTGGTCCAGCTGTCAACAATGGATCCGGATATGTATCCCAGTAACATGTCTGTCAAGTTCAGCTCAGCTGGAGGAAACGCTTCGGAGTTCTTTGTGGTTCAGTCTGACAGCGGGATGGTGACACTAAATCAAAGCTTGAAGCAAAGTCTCAACACATGTTTAACTCTCATAGTTACGGCAAATGACCAAGGGTTCCCCCTTCTGTCCTCACAGACTGAAATTCATTTTGAAATCACTGGCAAGAATCTATTTGCCCCACAGTTTCTGGAGTCACATGACACCTTTTCTGTCCCAGAGAACTTACCAGTGGGTTCAGTCATTGGGAAAGTTCATGCCATTGATAAAGATGATGGAGTTAACGGTATTGTCACATATTCTATCATCTCTGGGCCTAAAGATGTACCTTTCTCAATAGGGCAACATTCTGGGCTGATCACTTTGGTACAGGGGCTCGACTATGAAAAGAAGACAATGTATTATCTTCATATCAGTGCCAGGGATGGGGGATGGAGACCTGAAAATGGAACAATAAGCATTACAGTGAACATCACTGATGTCAACGACAACCCTCCTGTCTTCACTGCCTCAGAATACCTGGCTTCTGTTCCAGAGAACTCAGCTGTAGGAACCCTGGTTTTCCAGATGGAGGCTAGAGATGCAGATTCAGGAACAAACGCATACATAACCTATTCACTCGTTGCCGGCAACACTGATAAGTTTGCTGTCAACCCCAAGAAGGGAACAATCACTACCCTAGACATGTTTGATTTTGAAATGGAGCAGTCATTTGATCTAACAGTCAAAGCTTCTAACACAGGAGGGCGCCATTTATTCAGCCTTGCACATGTTACCATCCTGGTCTCGGGGATAAATGAGTTCATACCTGTATTCCTGAGAAATGAGTTGAACTTCACAGTGTCAGACAGTGTGCCTGTCGGAACCACAGTAGGAAGGGTCACAGCCACAGATTCCGACCAAGGCTTTGATGGAAAAGTATTTTACTTGCTTTTTGGTCAAAGTAAAAAGACTGGCTTTGATGCTGATGAACAAACTGGAGAAATATACACCACTCAAGATCTGAGAAAGTTAGGCTTCAACCATGCAGGTCTAAGAATTCTGGCAAAGAACTATGGTGTCATAACTGGTGTGGACATAGATGAGGCCTTTATTCAGATTAACATTATAGATACAAATGACCCTCCAGAATTTACCTTCACAGTCTCCACAGCAGAGGTTAGTGAGGACACCATAGTGGGCACCTCCATTATGACAGTGAGCGCCCTGGACCAGGATGCCATCCTGGAGTGGAATACTTTCTCCTACAGCATTATAAGTGGAAACGCAAACTCCTCTTTCTCTGTCGATCCCTTCAGTGGGGTAATCACTGTCCACTCACCTCTGGATAGAGAACTGTGGCCTGTGTATAACCTGACCATTGCAGCCACAGACTATGGCTCTCCTCCCGCCACTGGGACTGCTAATGTAGTTCTGGATATCGGTGACATCAATGATAACGCACCTAGGGTAGCATTCACAGAGGCCAGTGTTAGAGAGAACCAGCCTCATGGTACAATAGTAGCAACTCTGAACACTTCTGATGCTGACCTAGCACCCAACCAAGGACCTTTTACATACTGGCTGGCACAGCCTAGCTTAGACAATAGCTTCTCACTCACGTCTGATGGAGTTCTCTTCACAACTAGGCCCGTGGATCGAGAGCTCACGCCTGAGTTTTATGTTGTTGTAGCGGTCAGAGATTCAGGGACTCCTCCACTATCCTCCACTACAACGCTTCAAGTCAAAATTCTGGATGAAAACGACAACCCATCTATGCCCAGGAATGTATATATCGAGGTGAAGTATTACGGAAGCTCCTTCTCAGGGGGCCTGATTGGTCACGTCCAACCAGAGGACCAGGATGAGACTAGTGTGTACAACTGCAGCATCAGAAATGGTCACCTCAACATGTTCTCGATTCCCTTCGGCACATGCGAGCTGTGGTCTTCTCCATACAAAGGAGAAGCTACATACAACATCACCATTGAGGCCAGTGACGAGCTTCACCCTCCAGTCAACAACAGTGTTTATGTCAACTATAAAGGATTCACGAACGCCTCTATGATTAGCAGTATATTATTCTATGTATCCTCAAGCTCAGTTGAAGAGTTCTTGTCTCACAAGTATTTGAAGTTTGTGAAAGCCTTGGATAGTCTTTTTAACCTGCAGGCCTCTAAAACTCATGTGTTTGGCATGAAACTTGTTGGAAATGAAATCCTCCTGTTGGCAGCTGTGAAAAGCTACAATGGCCAGTATCTGAGTGCTGAGGTTGCTAGTGGTATCTCTGCTCTTCACAGGAAACTGTTAGAATCCCAGAGTAATGTCACAATATTACGCATCACCAGCGACCCTTGTCTGTTTAACCCCTGTCAAAAAGGGGGCACATGCAACAAGGACATTCACATCAGCCAGGATGTGGCCCTGCTGGAGAGCTCTGCTCTGGCCTTCGTCTCCCCCCAGATGGAGATATTTAACTGTTCTTGTTTAGCTGGCTTCACTGGACCTCTGTGTGAATCAGACATGTATGAGTGTGATGGGACTTCTTGTGATAACGAAGGCACATCCTCTCATGTGGGTGAATGCCTGAAAGTGAATTGCCAAAATGGAGGCTCCTGTTTTAACAGACCAGAGGGGTTCAACTGTTACTGTAAGGATGGCTATGAAGGTTAGCATTGGTCTTCTACAATCTGTTTTCTTGAAATCTTTATTTCATTATTATGTCACTTACAGAAATCTTACAGAAATATAAAACATCAGTTGCATAACTTGCTAATCCCCCCCCCCCCCCATTTATTTTTCTTGGTTTTAGGAAAACTTTGTGAGAGGTCTGTCGACAACTGTGCTTCCTCTCCTTGTAGCGAGGGCACCTGCATAAACTCTGTGACAGGATACTCTTGTAATTGTCCTTTTGGTAAGAAAATATACATCAAATCCTATTTACAGTACCAGTCAAAAGTTTGGACACATTTTCCCATGTATGTCCTGGGTTACTTATCTGCTACTGTTTTTTATTGTGGAGTGCTTATTAAATTATTTTTTACAGCACAGTCTGAAAACATATCAACAATATATCTTTGTATTGGTTTAGGTGTAAGTGGGACCCGCTGCCAGGAGCATAGTTTGGGGTTTGAGGAGTTGTCCTTCATGGAGTTTCCTCCTTTAGATCCTCACAACAACATCATCTTGTTGGAGCTGGCCAGTGTGCAGCAAGACTCTCTGCTGCTGGTCAACCCTGGCAGCCCTCTCAGTGTAGAGTTCCTGGCTCTGGAGCTACTCGGGGGGAGAGCACGGCTCTCCTACAACCTGGGCTCAGGCCTAGTGAGGCTGGAGACCAAGAAGCAGGTGGCTGACGGACATTTTCACAGCATCACTGCCAGGCGTATCGGCAATGTGAGTACCACACGCCCACAGTATATATTATTTTATAGTGTGTACACACACAAATTGATATATGTGTTTTACAGATAGGCTCTTTGGAAGTGGACAGCTGCTCAGACATTGAAGCCAATGGATTCTGTTTCTCCCAAAATGAAGGCATTAGCTCACAAAGGTACTGTTCAGGGACTGGTCTGGTACTGGTAAGGTAAAAGTAAATTTTGACTTTGTACTAGATGTTCCACAGTCCTTGTGCTCCCTCTTCCTTTTTGTTTTGTAGGACTCTGGATGGGGCCAGTAACATGTCATTGGGTGGAGTCAGGTCTATAGAGTCAATACTGCAGAACCCTACTCACATCCAGTCTCATGACTTTGTTGGATGCCTCAGAAATGTAAAAGTGAACGGAATACCTCTGGTGCCCTCCAAGGCCCTGGCAACATATAACATCCTCCAGAGGTAAGCTTGATTTATGACCCATGTCACCGTAGAAATATGTCTCTCTCCTGTACCCATATTCCACATTGTTTTGCCTGTTGTTTTAGCTGTCCACGAGATGCCGTTTCCCCCTGTGACAGCAGTCCCTGTAAGAATGGAGGTGCTTGTCAAGACATGTGGTCTCACTACCTCTGTTACTGTAGAAACAGCTACACTGGAGCCAGTTGTGCCACAGGTATCTTATGCTCTAGTGAGCTACACACATCCTAAACCCATGTTTACATTAATAGCTACTTGGTTAGCTAGGAATTGACCACATGCATTTCTGTATAGTCGTTTCAGAAGAGCATGTTTTGCGACTGAATGGAAATGGCTACATCGCGTATGGTATTCGGGAGAGTTACAGGAGAAATGTTCAGCTAAGAGACCTGCTAAACACACACAGTACGAAGGAAAAAATCCGACGAGTCTTTTCAGAGATTGAAGTCAAGATCAAGACTATTAATAATGATGGAGTGTTGGTGTTTGTACTTGGAAGAATACGACATACCGTGCTAAGGGTAAGCATTTTCCCATGTATGTTTGTTCCAATGTATGTTTGTGATGATACGCCATACTGCCTTTTCCAGCTGTATCTAATATGGATATAATGTTATGGAACTTTTAGATAGTGGATGGACAGCTCCAGTACATATCCATAGACAGCAGGTCAGGACACCTGTCAGAGGTCACTGTAAACCCTCCTGTGGCAGATGGGATTTGGCATGTCCTTCATCTGTACAGAGAAGGACACAACACCATCATCACCATTGATGAACAGCTGTCTATGAACACCACCAATGGAACACTTGACCTGACTCCTGTCAATGTGGAGAAGATGGTGCTGGGGGCAGTTCCACCCGGGACTGCAAGAGAGCTGCAGCCAGGTGGGAATAAATAAGTTCTACATGGCATTTTGGTATGCAAACAGATTAATGGACTTTAATTAGTTTTGTGTAGTTATTTTGTTGATTGTTGTTTCGATATGATGAGTTTTATCTCAACTCCAGGGTTTTCTGGATGTGTGGCATACTTCCGAGTCACTGGCTACATTTTACCTGTCGGTGGAACCAGTGAGATGGTGGAGGCCTGGCCCAGTTCAACTTTGACCCAGCCCACTTGTGTGTCTCAGGCCAGCTGTGTTACCTCACACTGTACGGACACAAATAGCGCTAGCATGAGGCCTTGCCTTTCAGTGTCGTGTGAGACAGGTAGAGACTGCGGGGAGCTTGTAAGGAGCAACATGTCCTGCATCTGTTTACACAATGCCAGCGCTGTGGAGTGTGATGTCTGCCCTTCGCTGCTCCAGAACCGTCATGGCTGTTTTTCTGAGCTCCAGCAGAGCAAGCCTCTGTGGATCCTAGTCGTGGTTGTCCCTGTGACCTGCCTCCTGCTCCTCTTGTGCCTCTTCATCACCCTGAGGCGGCAGAGAGCCAGCAGTGGGTGTCAGGAGAGCTGCCATGGCGACAGCCCACTAAGGAGAGAGCAGGGGGCAGAGAACCAAGCGTTCTCTCACAGTGACAACACTCTTGTGAAGGATGTCAGTGGACCACCTGATGTTATTGGGGCTGACAGTCAGAGGCTGGGTGTGGGGTGCTATAGTGAAGCTTGCCTCCAAAGCCTCCAGTCTGGTGTTCTGGAGTACTACGATATAGACAGCAACTACAGCCATTCAGACATGGCGTCTCTCAGACTCAGCTGGCATGGACACACACACAACACACACTGTGACAGGACAGAGCCAAGATGGACAGGGTTCTGTCAACCAGCCCTATCAGGACCCCTGCCAAGCCAAGAGAGCAGGGACAAACCACTGGACATGTGGCAAAAATCACAGCTAAATTTGAATCTTTATGTCCCCCAAAATACAAGACAAGATGTGGACGGGGATGGGCTGCTGAACCTTCTAGATTGTGAGTCTGGAGAGGTGGAAAAGCTTCACTTTTTCGAAAGGTTCCCAGAGTTCATGTCACCCCCTCTGGGACTGTCAGTGGAGGAAGTCAGGAGGCTGAACTCTCCTCTGGAGGAAATGAAACCTAACAAGTCAGGTCAACTGAAGGATATACATGCTCCAGGAACGTCTGACAGAGTGACGGACAGCCTCTCTGATACTGTCACACATGGCTCCTTCACCGTCTCAGAGTTCGAGTCTGAAACTGAGTTTCTTCCCAGTAGTTCTAAGGGTATTGTGTGTGAATGGACATACAGCTCCAGAGAGCCCGACATATTTCCTGTTCATGACACCTTCCAATCAAATGCTCTTAGCAGGACAGAGGCTGTATGTGGGGGTGTTCAACAGTGGGAAACCCTACTGAACATGAGCCTGCAGTTTGAGACCTATGCTCACGTGTTTGAGGACATTGCAGGTTTGCCTTTTGAACTACAGCATGATTGTAACATGCAGAGTGACCAGGAAGAAATCATATGATAGATGCCTCTTAATCTCTGTTTCATAAGTAGTCGTACTTTGAAGTCAAACGTGTAAAATAAATCAATGATTTAGTATGACACTCACAATTTTAATATGAATTCAAAGGAACTTTATGCTTGTTATAACATTTTCTTATAACATGTACCCATGCAGCGTAGGGTGGGCTAACTATAATTAAATCCTCTCAAACAATTCCATTGTACTCATAGAGTAATTTCTAAACTGCATTTACTTCGTGTTTTGACTTTAATTTGAATAAAATAAATCATCATTGTTATAGCAATCTAAATTGTTCCTTTCTGACATGATAAATTTGATAATTGAAAGCAGTTTTTTAAATGTCCTTCTTCTTGAATAAATAAGTGACTAGGTTTCACCAATGAATCGTTTACTTGTAATGTGTAATATATCATAATAAATCATAAAACGAACATGTATTTGTGAGGCATGTTTAGTATTTTAACGATTGAAAATTTATGTATCACAGACCGCTGTGATACATGTTTTGACCATCAAAGGCTGATGAGTAAAAACGCCTCTGTGAAGTGAAATGGCAAAAATTGACGACAATGATAAATGAGCAAAATGTTATCCCCCTGGGCTTTGCCTGTGGTGTTTCTGCAGCTGTCTTGCAGTTTTAGTTAGCTGAGCTAGCTATCTCCCAGAAGTTAACGCGCTTGTGGGTTTGTGACGTGACGTTTGTATGGAAGGCCGACCGACTGTGCTAAAAGTCTAAGTTAACATTCGTGTACAGACGTTAAATTTGAACAGCTTTTTAATTTCCTTTGTCGTGAAGCAAGCAGGAACCAGACTATAAAGCATAATCACAACAACACGGACATTTTGACTGATTACAACTCCCACATACAGAACCAATCTGGACAGGTAGTAAAGGCAGATAATAAAGAGCTGTGAAGTGCAGGTAGAGAACACTTTGTAGGACCCATCAGTTTTAGACATTCTCAGGACAGATATAATGATGTTAACATAGGAAAACAATATGAATGTGAGAGGTCTCAGAAGACTAAACATTGCAAGAGTCTTTGTAACATTACTAACAAGGCTGCTGTATGTACGTGAAAGTCTGACTATTGCAGTATGATCACAGTAACATTGTGAAATAATGTTTGAGTCACAGTAGGGCAGAGGGAGGGCGAGTAACACGATTGGTATCATAAATGACATTGCAAGGAGCCAACATATCCCACACAGAACAGAAATGCTAATGTTGTTTATCACAATTGAGTATCGTAATGGATTACATATGGCAACAAAACGATCAGGGGCCATAATCATAAGAAGGAAAGAATGAGCAGCTCTTATGAAATGGACAAAGTACATCTGTGCAAAACATTAATATAAATAAATGATCCCTTCTTCCAACCAATATCTGGATATGATTTTAGGCAGTGTCACGGTTCCAAATGCTAGGTCTGACACAGAAAGGTGACATAAAATCAGATATGTTGGTTTATGAAGACTTCTCTCATATTTTACAAAAACTAAGATGAAGATGTTTCCTGTCATGATTGCTAAGTAGACAAAGAAAAGAAGTGCTGACACCGGGCCAAAATACTGAGGCAGAAGTCCTGGAAACCCCAATATATTGAAATGTGTAATAGTTGTGACATTGGTGAGGACCATGACTGGTTGAGAATACAATAAGAATTCTTCAATATCCACAGCATACAATATGACCTTAGAAGTGAAAGATTTACAGATGTTACTTTTCTTGTTGTATTGTTGGTTGAAAGCAGACGTAGATACATTGGCAAAAAAATTATCCTTTCTTTTTAATCTAAAGTAAAATGTTTTCACAGGTTTGTACTCATTTGTATCTCTACAATTCTTTGTAGAGATACAAATGAAAAAAAAAGTTTTGTCTGTGATGTTTAAGTAATTTGGAATAAATCTCTGAAGTACAGACAATCCTTAAACCCTTTATAGTTGTTTGAAATGCTTCAATCTTCAAAAAGCTTGAAAAGTTATATCTAACCTGCAAAGGAGATCAGATTCAGCATGCAAAGTTCATTAGTGCACGGAATGACAATTCTGTGCACCACTCAATAAATGCGTGTATAGTTGTTACTTGTTAGTAAGGAATATGACTGGTTGAGAATATAAATGAGAATCCTTCCTCAAGCTGCACTCAAATCAAAATGTCGCTGAAATGTATTTTGTTATATATACTGTATATATATATATCTATATTAATCTAAAAGATTTTGGAAACCTCTAATAACGTTATAACAGATCAGTCAAGACAATCGCGTATAAGATTTGAGCATTTATTGTTACATGGACATGTAGATTTGACTTTGGCGGAGTGGATGATCTAAGGGAAGCACTCCCTGCCTCCTCGATGCAACACATACATACATGACATATGAGGCAGGGAGCAATAGAGATATAATCCCCCTGGTGGATAGAACATACAGACAGCATGGGGGAGAAGGGGATGGTGGAGGGTGGCAGCAGCACTGATCATACAACAAATGGGATGAGTGTGTGCGTGTTTGTGTGTGCGTATCCGCGTGACCTTTAAATGTCGTCTTATCGGACGTGGCCCAATGGGCTTGTGCTGCTAACACAGGTGTGGTAATGAGCGGATGACGCGTGCTGCCCAATTGCCCTGCCTGAACTAGCTGTGCTTATTTGTTGGTTCTTAGTACTAGTCAACTATGATTGATACAGAAAATGGTTTCTACTTTCTACATGACACGTATTGTTAAATCGAATACATCAGAATACAACATAGACTTTTCTATGTTGACACAACTGTAAATGCTTTTGAATCAAAAGCTTTGAGCACCTGAATGTCTGATGCTGTCCTCTGCTGTAGAGATGAAGAGGTGTGTGGTCTTTATCTGCATCCCCACTGTGTACTTTGGCTGATCTCTAATTAATGGTTACTGCCTCGAATGACAAACTCCATTAATACCCTAGAGAATGATGAAATCCTCCATTGTGTAGTTCATGACCAAACAGTTCATGACATATTCTGTGCAAATACATATGCACAAAACTGTTTTATGTTGCACCTAAGACATTACGTTTATATTGCTTTGTACTACGTAATATTGTAGTTGATATATCAAAAATGCACTGTAGTTGAGATATCAGTATTGTTGCACTGCGCTGATAGCTGAGATGTGGTTACTTTGTACTGTGCCTGGTAAATACAGACTCGTCCTTGACTCCAACCACAAAAATAATGTTAGAACTATACATTTCTGATGTTGGATTTTCTGCTGTACTTTTTATTCATGCACTATTTGTATGTCATCTTTGTTACATACCCAGTTCTGAGGCTGTGATGAAGGACAGAATATGCCAAGATCAATGGATGACAAATAAAGCAGTTTCAAGCTACAGTTTTCTGCATATCAACCATGTACATCAGAAAAACATATGACTCGAGATAATACATTCAATACAGTGACAATTATCATCACGAGTTGCATACAGAAGAGATATTACCTGTTTGTGTAGATTTTGACCTCTTGAACCTTTTTGTTAAAGACTCTCTAATGTCTCTAGTCCTAAAACAATATATAAGTGGGTTTATCATAGGAGGAATCAGACTATACAACATTATGATTAAGATACGTACATCAGTGCTGAATTTAATTCCAACATTGCTGGCCAGATAAACAAAACACCTAGGTACATAATAAAGGGCAATGATGATCAGCTGAGCACTGCAGGTGGAAAGGGTTTTGTTACGTCCTTGGGTGCTTCGGATCCTTAGAACTGCCACAATAATAGAGCTGTAGGAGAATGCTATGAAGACCAGAGGCAAAAGCAGAAAAATCATAGCATTGATAAAAGCAGGAATACTATAAGGGAGTCTACTGGTGCAGGCAAGCTCTGTTATAGAGATGTGATCACAGTAGCACTGTATGATTCTGTTGGAGGAGCAGTATGGAAGAGGATAGGCTCTGATCACCATCATTAAAGAACCAACTTTAGCCAAAACCCATGAAGTGATACTGATGATGAGAATGGTGGAGTTTTTCATTATACTTGGGTATCTAAGTGGGTAACAGATGGCCAAATAGCGATCTAAAGCCATGAGGAATAGAATTAAGGAGTTTACCGAACCGAAATAGTGTACGAAGTACATCTGGATAAAACAAGCTGTGAATGATATGGCTCCTGCTTGAAACCAATATTTGGCGATAATCTTTGGTAAAGTGGTTGTGCTGAAGAGAATGTCAGACACAACTAAATTTATATAAATAAAATACATAGGTTTATGAAGGGCTCGATCAGTTGCAAATAAGACAAGAATAAGGCTGTTTCCAAATAATGTACATAGATAAACAAAGAATAAAACAGTTGAGGCAAGGCTGAAGTACTCAGGGAGAAGTCCAGGAAAACCAACAATGAAAAAATCACTCACAACACTGTAATTTCCTTGGGACATGGTGATGATAGATTTAAAACAAGCCTGTGAATCGGATTTCAAAAACAGTACATGAATTAGCTCATCTTCTATAGTTATGAGTTCAGAAGTCTATATTAATCAAAAGATTAAACCTCTAAATAACGTTATAACAGTTGTTGGTTCTTAGTACTTGTCAACTATGACTGATACAGAAAATGGTTACTATTTTTCTACATGACACAAATTGTTAAATTGAAAACATCAGGCTAGACTATTCTATGTTGACACAACTGTAAATGCTTTTGAATCAAAGGATTTGAGCACCTGGATGTCTGATGCTGTCCTCTGCTGTAGAGATGAAGAGGTGTGTGGTCTTTATCTGCATCCTCACTGTGTACTGAGCCTGATCTCTAATTAATAGTTACTGCCTCGAATGACAAACTCCATTAATACCCTAGAGAATGATGAAATCCTCCATTGTGCAGTTCATGCCCAAACTTTCTACACTGTGCTTGCTTGTGGTGTCATATTATGGGTTAATGAATATATAGAGGTTAAGATGAAATAACCCTATAGCCGAATAACCCAGCTTCCCCAGTTAAAACAAATTCTGTGCAAATACATATGCACAAAACTGTTTTATGTTGCACCTAAGACATTACGTTTATATTGCTTTGTACTACGTAATATTGTAGTTGATATATTAACAATGCACTGTAGTTGAGATATCATTATTGTTGCACTGTGCTGATAGCTGAGATGTGGTTACTTTGTACTGTGCCTGGTAAATACAGACTCGTCCTTGACTCCAACCACAAAAATAATGTTAGAACTATGCATTTCTGATGTTGGATTTTCTGCTTTACTTTTTATTCATGCGCTATTTGTATGTCATCTTTGTTACATACCCAGCTCTGATGCTGTGACAAAGGACAGAATATGCCAAGATCAATGAAAAACTAATGAAGCTACAGTTTCAAGCTACAGTTTTCTGCATATCAACCATGTACATCAGAAAAACATATGACTAGATATAATACATTCAATACAGTGACAATAATCATCAGGAGTTGCATACAACAGAGATAATACCTGCTTGTGGAGATGTTGACCTCTTGAACCTTTTTATTAAAGACTCTCTAATGTCTCTAGTCCTAAAACAATATATAAGTGGGTTTATCATAGGAGGAATCAGACTATACAACATTATGATTAAGATACGTACATCAGTGCTGAATTTAAGTCCAACATTGCTGGCCAGGTAAACAAAACACCTGGGTACATAATAAAGGGCAATGATGATCAGCTGAGCACTGCAGGTGGAAAGGGTTTTGTTACGTCCTTGGGTGCTTCGGATCCTTAGAACTGCCACAATAATAGAGCTGTAGGAGAATGCTATGAAGACCAGAGGCGCAAGCAGATAAATCATAGCTATGATAAAAGCAGGAATACTATAAGGGGCTCTACTGGTGCAGGCAAGCTCTGTTATAGAGATGTGATCACAGTAGCACTGTATGATTCTGTTGGAGGAGCAGTATGGAAGAGGATAGGCTCTGATCACAATCATTAAAGGACCAGCTTTAGCCAAAACCCATGAAGTGATACTAATGATGAGAATGGTGGAGTTTTTCATTATACTTGGGTATCTAAGTGGGTAACAGATGGCCAAATAGCGATCTAAAGCCATGAGGAATAGAATTAAGGAGTTTACTGAACCGAAATAGTGTACAAAGTACATCTGGATAAAACAAGCTGTGAATGATATGGCTCCTGCTTGAAACCAATATTTGGCGATAATCTTTGGTAAAGTGGTTGTGCTGAAGAGAATGTCAGACACAACTAAATTTATATAAATAAAATACATAGGTTTATAGAGGGCTCGATCAGTTGCAATTAAGACAAGAATAAGGCTGTTTCCAACGAATGTACATAGATAAACAAAGAATAAAAGAGATGAGGCAAGGCTGTAGTACTCAGGAAGAAGTCCAGGAAAACCAACAATGAAAAACTCACTCACAACACTGTCATTTCCTTGGGGCATGGTGATGATAGGTTAAAAAAAAGATTGTGAATCAGATATCAAAAACAGTACATGAGTTTGCTGATCTTCTACATTTATAAGTTCAGAAGTCAATATTAATATAAAAGATGAAACCTCTAAATAACGTTATAACAGTTGTTGGTTCTTAGTACTAGTCAACTATGACTGATAAAGAAAATGGTTACTACTTTCTACATGACACGAACTGTAAAATCTAATACATCAGACTAGACTATTCTATATTGACACAACTGTAAAAGCTTTTGAATCAAAAGCTTTGAGCACCTGGATGTCTGATGCTGTCCTCTGCTGCAGAGATGAAGAGGTGTGTGGTCTTTATCTGCATCCTCACTGTGTACTGAGCCTGATCTCTAATGAATAGTTACTGCCTCGAATGACAAACACCTTTAATACCCTAGAGAATGATGAAATTCTCCATTGTGCAGTTCATGACCAAACTTTCTACACTGTGCTTGCTTGTGGTGTCAGTCATATTATGGGTTCATGATAGAGAGGGACAGATGGAATAACCTCATGCCTGAATAACCCAGCTTCCCCAGTTAAAATATATCCTCCATGTGCAAATACATATGCACAAAACTGTTTCATGTTGCCCCTAAGACATTACGTTTATACAGTTTTGTACTGCGTAATATTGTAGTTGATATATTAACAATGCACTGTAGTTGAGATATCATTATTGTTGCACTGTGCTTGGTAGCTGAGATGTGGTTACTTTGCACTCTTCCTGGTAAATACAGACTCGTCTTTGACTCCAACCACAAAAATAATGTTAGAACTATACATTTCTGATGTGGGATTTTCTGCTGTACTTTTTATTCATGCGCTATTTGCATGTCATCTTTGTTACATACCCAGTTCTGATGCTGTGACAAAGGACAGAATATGCCAAGATCAATGAATAACAAATTAAGCTACAGTTTTAAGCTACAGTTTTCTGCACATCAACCATGTACATCATAAAAACATATGACTCGATATAATACATTCAATACAGTGACAATTATCATCAGGAGTTGCATACAATAGAGATATTACCTTCTTGTGGAGATGTTGACCTATTGAACCTTTTTATTAAAGACTCTCTAATGTCTCTAGTCCTAAAACAATATATAAGTGGGTTTATCATAGGAGGAATCAGACTATACAACATTATGATTAAGATACGTACATCAGTGCTGAATTTAAGTCCAACATTGCTGGCCAGATAAACAAAACACCTGGGTACATAATAAAGGGCAATGATGATCAGCTGAGCACTGCAGGTGGAAAGGGTTTTGTTACGTCCTTGGGTGCTTCGGATCCTTAGAACTGCCACAATAATAGAGCTGTAGGAGAATGCTATGAAGACCAGAGGCGCAAGCAGATAAATCATAGCTATGATAAAAGCAGGAATACTATAAGGGGCTCTACTGGTGCAGGCAAGCTCTGTTATAGAGATGTGATCACAGTAGCACTGTATGATTCTGTTGGAGGAGCAGTATGGAAGAGGATAGGCTCTGATCACCATCATTAAAGGGCCAACTTGAGACAAAACCCATGGTGTGATACTGATGATGAGAATGGTGGAGTTATTCATTATACTTGGGTATCTAAGTGGGTAACAGATGGCCAAATAGCGATCTAAAGCCATGAGGAATAGAATTAATGAGTTTACGGTACCTAAATAATGTACAAAGTACATCTGGATAAAACAATCTGTGAACGATATGGCTCCTGCTTGAAACCAATATTTGGCGATAATCTTTGGTAAAGTGGTTGTGCTGAAGAGAATGTCAGAGACAACTAAATTTATATAAATAAAATACATAGGTTTATGGAGGGCGCGATCAGTTGCAAATAAGACAAGAATAAGGCTGTTTCCAACTAAAGTACATAGATAAACAAAGACTAAAACAGATGAGACAAGGCTGTAGTACTCAGGGAGAAGTCCAGGAAAACCAACAATTAAAAAATCACTCACAACACTGTAATTTCCTTGGGGCATGGTGATGATAAACAAGCTTGTGAATCAGATTTCAAAAACAGTAGATGAGTTTGCCCATGTTCTACAGTTATAAATTCAGAAGTCTATATTAACCTAAAAGATGAAACCTCTAAATAACGTTATAACAGTTGTTGGTTCTTAGTACTAGTCAACTATGACTGATTAAGCAAATGGTTACTACTTTCTAAATGACACGTACTGTAAAATCTAATACATCAGACTAAACTATTCTATATTGACACAACTGTAAATGCTTTTGAATCAAAAGCTTTGAGCACCTGAATGTCTGATGCTGTCCTCTGCTGCAGAGATGAAGAGGTGTGTGGTCTTTATCTGCATCCTCACTGTGTACTGAGCCTGATCTCTAATGAATAGTTACTGCCTCGAATGACAAACACCTTTAATACCCTAGAGAATGATGAAATTCTCCATTGTGCAGTTCATGACCAAACTTTCTACACTGTGCTTGCTTGTGGTGTCAGTCATATTATGGGTTCATGATAGAGAGGGACAGATGGAATAACCTCATGCCTGAATAACCCAGATTCCCCAGTTCCCACGATCTCTCAATCACCCTGGGATCTGCGACGGTGACCCCTTCATCCTCTGCCAGGAACCTCGGGGTGACCATGGATGACGAGCTCTCCCTCAAAGCCCACATTGCTGTGGTCTCCCGGTCGTGTAGATTCACCCTCTACAACATCCGGAAGATCAGGAGATACCTGTCTGAGCATTCCACCCAGCTGCTAGTCCAAGCACTTGTCCTCTCAAAGTTGGACTACTGCAACTCGCTGCTCGCCAGTCTCCCAGCATGCGCAACCCGCCCTCTCCAGAGGATTCAGATTGTAGCGGCCCGTCTGGTCTTCAATCTACCCAGACACTCCCATGTTACCCCGCTCCTCATCTCTCTCCACTGGCTTCCCCTCACGGCCCGTATCAGATACAAGACTCTGGTACTGACCTTCCGAGCGGTGAACGGGACTGCACCCGACTACATCAAGTCTCTCCTCCAGCCTTACACCCCCACCCGCCACCTACGGTCTTCTTCTGATTCTGGTGGTCCCACCGCTCAAGAGCGGCCGGTCCCAACACAAGCTCTTCTCCTGTCTGGTCCCCCAATGGTGGAATCAACTCCCCACCTCCATCAGGGACACTGACTGTCTCCCCACCTTCAAGAAAAGGCTCAAGACGCACTTGTTCCGGGAGTACAACGGCACTTAGGAATGCTTGTCTGGACCTGATGCTAGTTTCCTCCAGGATCACAATGACTCTTATTGAGAAACTTGTTGCTCTTGTTGGTTAGTTGTAACGGATTTAAATTATTGTACTCGCTGGGAAATATTTTACTGTTGATTGTTTAGTTTTTTCTACAGGTACACACTCTTGCACTTTTTGAGTTTCGTGTTGTTTAATTGTGACTTGTTTAACTGCATGCTCTTATGGTTCTTCCCTTTGGCACTTATTTGGTTTTTCACAATGTATGCTTCATGTTTTGGCTGCTCGCAATGTTGGGGCTATCTCGTTGTTATGATCAGTGACCTATGCACTTTTGCAAAGCTCTCTCGTGGAAGTCGCTTTGGATAAAAGCGTCTGCTAAATGCATAAATGTAAATGTAAAATAAATCCTCCATGTGCAAATACATATGCAAAAAACTGTTTCATGTTGCCCCTAAGATATTACGTTTATACAGCTTTGTACTGCGTTATATTGTAGTTGATATATTAACAATGCACTGTAGTTGAGATATCATTGTTGTTGCTTTGTGCTAAAAGCTGAGATGTGGTTACTTTGTACTCTACCTGGTAAATACAGACTCGTCCTTGATTCCAACCACAAAAATAATGTTAGAACTATACATTTCTGATGTGCGATTTTCTGCTGTACTTTTTATTCATGCGCTATTTGTATGTCATCTTTGTTAAATACCCAGCTCTGAGGCTGTGACAAAGGACAGAATATTCCAAGATCAATGAATAACAAATGAAGCTACCGTTTTAAGCTAAAGCTTGAACATTTCATTTTCTGCATATCAACCATGTGCATCATAAAACACAAGACTCGATATAATACATTCAATACAGTGACAATTATCATCAAGAGTTGCATACAATAGAGATATTACCTGCTTGTGGAGATGTTGACCTCTTGAACCTTTTTATTAAAGACTCTCTAATGTCTCTAGTCCTAAAACAATATATAAGTGGGTTTATCATAGGAGGAATCAGACTATACAACATGATGATTAAGATACGTACATCAGTGCTGAATTTAAGTCCAACATTGCTGGCCAGGTAAACAAAACACCTGGGTACATAATAAAGGGCAATGATGATCAGCTGAGCACTGCAGGTGGAAAGGGTTTTGTTACGTCCTTGGGTGCTTCGGATCCTTAGAACTGCCACAATAATAGAGCTGTAGGAGAATGCTATGAAGACCAGAGGCGCAAGCAGATAAATCATAGCTACAATAAAAGCAGGAATACTATAAGGGGCTCTACTGGTGCAGGCAAGCATTGTTATAGAGATGTGATCACAGTAGCACTGTATGATTCTGTTGGAGGAGCAGTATGGAAGAGGATAGGCTCTGATCACAATATTTAAAGCGCCAGCTTTAGCCAAAACCCATGAAGTGATACTAATGATGAGAATGGTGGAGTTATTCATTATACTTGGGTATCTAAGTGGGTAACAGATGGCCAAATAGCGATCTAAAGCCATGAGGAATAGAATTAAGGAGTTTACCGAACCGAAATAGTGTACAAAGTACATCTGGATAAAACAAGCTGTGAATGATATGGCTCCTGCTTGAAACCAATATTTGGCGATAATCTTTGGTAAAGTGGTTGTGCTGAAGAGAATGTCAGACACAACTAAATTTATATAAATAAAATACATAGGTTTATGGAGGGCTCGATCAGTTGCAATTAAGACAAGAATAAGGCTGTTTCCAACGAATGTACATATATAAACAAAGAATAAAACAGATGAGGCAAGGCTGTAGTACTCAGGAAGAAGTCCAGGAAAACCAACAATGAAAAACTCACTCACAACACTGTCATTTCCTTGGGACATGGTGATGATAGATTAAAAACAAGCCTGTGAATCAGATATCAAAAACAAACTAGTCACACAATAATTTGAATGTTTTATTTAAATATACATGCAATATTTAGTATTCTTGTATTCAATCAAATGTAATGTGTATGTCGTAATACTGTACATAAAATAAAGCGTTTCTAAAACTATGGTATATAGTATTTTTATGAAAAGAATGCATTATCTTGTACATTAGAAGAAGAAAAAAAGAACCATTGATCTATGCTTACCTCTGGTGATGCTTATCACTGCTAATGCTGAGCTTTGCCTCCTAATTTGGCTCATGTTTATATGTGGTCCTGCACACCATCTAACTTATGAAACATCATTAGGTCATGACTCATGACCTGCTAAACATGGTGATTGGACAGGGTGGGATTACAGCAGGAATCGGGACGGTAAACCAAAAACATTTATTTAAAACCATTAGAACAACATCAATACAGTCCGAAATATGAAATATATATAAAATATGTATTTGGAGAATTCCATTAAATTGAATCAAAATTACCTTATGATGGCTAACTCAGTGTACTGATCTCTAAACATTGAGAATGTATCTTTCAATTGCAGACAAGAACAGCCAGAGACTAATACAACTACAACTCTCTTTAGCTGCCGTATGCAGGCCGAGTCTCGTTTCATTTCAGTGTACTAGACGAAAGAGAACATTCTAAATCATTAGACATTATTAGGTATTATAATAAATTATGAAGATGCGTAAAATACTGCGACATTTTTCTGCTAGTAAACATATTAGTAACAACAGTACTTGATAGGGGTCACCTTTTGTAAATACAATTTGGCTCACTTAGTTTTATGGAAACCAACCAGTGAGTTAGCTACATTGCAAAAACTTTTTGGGAAAAACATTCTTTTTTAAAAAGTGTGTCAGGCGGTTTCGAATCTCTTTTGTATGAAGTCCATAGACATATGGGTTCACAAGTGAGGGCCCAAGAGTAGAACAAATAGAAAGGGCATTTCTGTGGGCCAAGGTGAGAGACACACCAAGGGTTCTGATTTGTGACATTGAAAGCACCATTTTTGAGAAAAAGAAGCAACCCACTACTGTAATATGAGAAATACAGGTACTACATGTTTTTTGTCTATCTGTAGAAGATGACATTTTCACCACTGCATAAACTATTCGTATGTATGAGACAACAATGAGACTAAAATTTATCCACAAAATACAGTTAAGCATTGTTGATGCTGTACTGAAATAAATTGTGGGATCAACACAAGCTGCTCGGACCAGGCCAGAAAAATCACAAAAGGGGTGTGGAGTTATATTTGAGTTACAAAAAGGGAGACTGCTCACTATAGAAGTCCAAACTCCAGACCATGTGCAACCACCTGTCCATATGGTTACTATAAGCAGAAATATATTTCTATTAGTTAAGATAGTGTTATATCTCAGAGGATATGAGATGGCTATTAGTCGGTCAAAAGCCATCAGAGTAATGGTGAGGGGCTCCATAACAGTTCCTAAATGAAAAAAGAAGTGCTGGTACATGCAAAGAGAAAACGGTACTCTCCTCTCTTCTCCAAAGAGGACATTAAGCATAGTAGTACTCATGCTGCTTGTGTAGATAATGTCAATCATTGCCAATGTACAAATCAAAAAGTACATTGGAGAATGCAATGGCCTGTTGAACACAATTATAGCAATGTTGATAAAACTTCCAAACAGAATAAGAAGAAGAACAAACAGAATAGCTGCCCCAACCAACTTGGTGTATGGCACACCATCCAGTCCTGTAATTATGATTTCTTGAACCATAAATGTTGATTTATTGTTAGACTCCATGGCCCTGTAAAGCAGGATATAAATGTATGTCAAATGCGTTGAAACAATTGTATACTAACTGTACCATATGTGGATCTATGTGTCGCATGTTCTTACCTCTTGGATGTTAAGTTAAAAAAAATAATCCAGTACATACATACTTCTTTTGTTTAAAACCGGTTCTCATACTTACCAGAGTTCTTCTGTTTTACAGTTCACTAGATATTCTGATGATGTGAATGCCTCGTAAAATGTACTCTTGCTAGACAGGCACTTGTGAATAAATACTATAACGTTTGAGACTCTTAAAGCAACACATACACACATGTGCACTCTCATACCCTCTTTTCCTGTCTCTCTCTCTCTCTCTTCTTTCTTTCTTTCTTTCTCTCTCTCTCTCTCTCTCTTTCTCTCTCTCTCTCTCTCTCTCTCTCTCTCTTTCTCTCTCTCTCTCTTCTTGACTAAAGGGAGAGCAATAAAATACAAGTGTGTGGTATTTTGCCAATAACCCATGGTTCTGTCGTGCTTCTCCCACATAAGGGGCTCTTGATAACTCTTGACATTAAGGTGACATGCAATTTATAACAGGTATACATAGTAACAATAATGTAGTTACATAAGAAGTGCCATGTAGTTACACTATACTATTCAGAGGTACAAGTTACTTATTTCCAGTTAAAAACATTGTAAATCCCATTTAACAACAATGTTATTACCATGGATATTGTGAAGTTGTTTCATGGCAGGTAATGTAACCTTTTTGTAAAGTGTGTCCCCATAAAAGATTTCTTACTATGATAATGAACAGTCAGAATTGTTTGTTCCAGATGTTTAAACCCCCAGTAAAACAAAACTTAATTACATGCAATTATAAATTATTGAGAAGCATAGAATACTGCCACTGGACACTTTATTTTCCATCCATCCATCCATCATCTTCCGCTTATCCGGGGGTCGCGTCGCGGCGGCAGCAACCTAAGCAGGGAGTTCCAGACTTCCCTCTCCCCGGCCACTTCCACCAGCTCTTCCTGGAGGCGTTCCCAGGCCAGCCGAGAGACATAGTCCCTCCAGCGTGTCCTGGGTCTTCCCCGGACACGCTGGAAGACCCAGTGGGGTCGTGCCCAGAACACCTCACCAGGGAGGCATCCAGGAGGCATCCTTATCAGATGCCCGAGCCACCTCAACTGGCCCCTCTCGACGTGGAGGAGCAGCAGTTCTACTCTGAGCCCCTCCCGGATGACCGAGCTTCTCACCCTATCTCTAAGGGAGAGCCCGGACACCCTGCGGAGAAAACTAATTTCAGCTGCTTGTATTTGCGATCTCGTTCTTTCGGTCACTACCCACAGTTCGTGACCATAGGTGAGGGTAGGAACGTAGATCGACTGGTAAATAGAGAGCTTCGCCTTTTGACTCAGCTCCTTCTTACCACGACAGACCGATGCAGAGCCTGCATCACTGCGGACGCCGCACCGATCCGCCTGTCGATCTCGCGCTCCATCCTTCCCTCACTCGTGAACAAGACCCCGAGATACTTGAACTCCTCCGCTTGGGACAAGATCTCCTCCCCAACCCGGAGATTGCACTCCACCCTTTTCCGGTCGATAACCATGGCCTCAGATTTGGAGGTGCTGATTCCCATTCCAACAGGACCACATCATCTGCAAAAAGCAGCGACCCGATCCTGAGGTCACCAAACTGGACCCCCTCAACGCCCTGGCTGCGCCTAGAAATTCTGTCCATATAGGTTATGAACAGAATCGGTGACAAAGGGCAGCCCTGGCGGAGTTCAGTACCTTTCATCTGCCTGTCCCATGTTCTTAC
This sequence comes from Osmerus mordax, assembly GCF_038355195.1. NCBI lineage: Eukaryota > Metazoa > Chordata > Actinopteri > Osmeriformes > Osmeridae > Osmerus > Osmerus mordax. Next base: position 13,147,586 of record NC_090060.1, read on the forward strand.
CTTATCCAAATAAAATATACCTTAAGTAAAAAAAGTTAATATATACTTGTTAGTCTTTTCATCAACCTTTCAGAAAAAAAGTATATCTCATACTTACCAGAGTTCTTCTGTTTGACAGTACTTTATTTTTCTGTCGTAAAGTAAAAATGTATCTTGCCAGGCAGGAAGACACTAAATGAATACTAAAATGTTTAAGACTCTTATAGTAAGCACTTTCGCCCCCCTCCACCCCACCTCACCCCCCTCCACAAACACACATACACAAATGCTCTCTCCTTTTTTACTAATTCTCCCTTTTTGTCTTCATCTCTCTCTCCTTCTCTCTCTACTGTCTCTCACTGGCACACACATTTGCATCCTTATTGACATGGCAGATTTTCTGTTGCCCTCCAATGACTGTATTCCAAGCTTTCAGATCTACTTAACGACTATAGATGCACAGAGCAATAGCCATCACATACTAGGATTCACACATAGTAATTTATGAAGTTACACAGCAGTCTCATCCATTTCATGATGGATTATGCACATTATATACACACAGTATGTCTTCTTCACAATGACACATGGTTTAACTGGACTGTCAAAATGACTTCTTAGAGAAATTTATTTCAACAGGTCTTCAGAATGTAGAAGAACCAAGAAAGAACCAAGTGAGGACCAATGCTAAATACCATTGTATTTCTGTTAAAGGTGTAAATTTAAGGAACAGCTGTCATGCGGAACTAAAAATATGTGAGACCTTTAGTAAGTTAAAGAAACTATTTAAAAATAATGCAATGAAATTATATGAAACAATTTAAAGAGTGATAGATGAACAAGCTGTTTTGGTTGTATTTGGACTGTGCAACTCTATTGCATAAGAAATATTAATGTTTTTGTATTCTGTTGAGATCTGATTGTCAATATAATAATTATGTAGGACAATAATTATTTATATTTATTTTATTAAGATATGAGATGTTTTCATAAAGGGTAGGCATTATAAGCATGAGCTTCAGCCTACACCTGTTTCAGACTGCTGTAAATATGCTTTTGTTTGCCAGCTCAACTGTGTGAAACTAAGTTGTTTGTCTGAAATAAACCAAACCAATTAAATTAAAAAAAGGAATGTCATCTAGCGTAATGACTGTTCGCACAGCAGCAGACAGGGTCATTAACATGAGTTATGTACTAAAGATCTTTGACTAACTAATTTAACATTGGGGTCAGATGGCTGAGCGGTTAGGGAGTCGTGCCATTAATCAGAAGATTGTTGGTTCGAATCCCGGATGTGCAAAAATGACGTTGTGTCCTTCGGCAAGGCACTTCACCCTATACTGCTTCGGGGAGAATGTCCCTGTATTTACTGTAAGTCGCCCTGGATAAGAGCGTCTGCTAAATGACTAAATATAACAGATCTATGTATTCAGGGAGGTTAAATGGGTTAAATGGGATGGCCACCTTCCAAGTTCCCTAACACATGCCAGGAGTTGGTGGGAACACTCTGGAAAGTGTTTGTGCAAGATCTTTAAACCACCAGTGAAACATTGGCCTGTACAACTTTAGTTTATATTTAATGGTTACAGGGCTCTCGTGTCTCACGCATTCGCTGTGAGACTCACGCATTTCAATCATTTCTCATTCTCTACGCAACAACTTGTATTTCTCACGAATTTCAAACATTTTTCACACTGAGAAGTAAGGGATAACTTGTCTGTTACAAAATAAATGTCAAGTTTATTGACGTTATTTGCGTCACAAGCGGGATATGGGAGAGGAAGTGTGCCCATCTGATGAATGGGCAGGTCCCTGAACTAAATTCCATGCACCAACAAGTCTTACACATTGTACAAAAGTTAAATATAACACCCTGAATTTTATGACAATTATCAATATTTATTTTTCAGAGAGAAAACTTTTAAATCAGTCCAATTCAACCGGAGCATGACAGGAGGGTTGAAAAGATCTGTTAGTCTTTTTCGAATTTCCTTGGTTTGAAGACCGTAAACATATGGGTTTACAAGTGAAGGCCCAAGTGTGGAACAAATAGTAAGGGCATTTCTGTTAGAAAAGGTGAGTGAGAAACCGATATTTGACAGTTGTGACATTGAAAGCACCATTTTTGAGAAAAAGAAGCAAGCTACAACTATAATATGAGAAATACAGGTATTAAATGTTTTTTTCCTGTCTGTAGAAGAAGGCATTTTCACCACTGCATAAACTATCCTCATATATGATACGATAATAAGGCAAAAATTCATCCACAACAGACAGTTCAGCATGGTTGACGCAATATTGAAATATGTTTTTGGATCCACACAAGCTGTTCTGACCAGTCCTGAAAAATCACAAAAGGAGTATGGGGTTGTATTTGACTTACAAAAAGGGAGATTGTTCACCATGGAAGTCCATAGTCCTGAACATATAATACCTATTGTCCATATTCCTACTATGAGCACAAACATATTCCTATTAGATAAGATAGTGTGATATCTTAAAGGGTATGAGATGGCTATAAGTCGGTCAAAAGCCATCAGAGTAATAGTGAGGGGCTCCATAGCTGTACCTAAATGAAATAAAAAGTGTTGTAAAATGCAAAGAGAAAATGGTACGCTTCTCTCCTCTCCAAGGAGGACATTAAGCATAGTAGTACTCATGCTGCTTGTGTAGATAATGTCAACCATCGCCAATGTACAAATCAAAAAGTACATAGGAGAATGCAGCGGCCTGCTGAACACAATTATTGCAATGTTGGTAAAACTTCCAAACAGAATGAAAATAAGAACAAACAGAATTGCTGCTCCAACCAACTTGGGGTATGGCACACCATCCAGTCCTGTAATTATGATTTCTTGAACCACAAATGTTGATTTATTGTTAAATTCCATGGTCCTGTAAAACATGACAGAATGCAAATATTCGTCAAATGAATTGAAACAATTGTATATACTGACCATATGTGGATCTAGATAGACAGATAAAAAAAACGTATGTCATGTGTTATAAAGTTATCAACTGTGACGTATGCTATCTAAATGAGAGATCTGTATTCCTATGAAACTACGTGAAGATTTCAGATTATTTAGGCCTTAACTCTATCTCCGAGGAGCCACTCATATATCTGTCCCATGTTCTTACATCATGGATTTCGAGCAAACATTTGTAATTTTTTGTTGTGGTGTGAAAAAATTTACATTTGCTTTTTCTCATTGAATATAAAAAAACATTACGAAAACCAATGATCTCATACTCACCAGAGTTATTCTGTTTGACAGGTCACTAGATATTGATATCAGTTGATATAAAAAGAAAGCGTAACAATTACTCTTGCTAGACAGGCACTTGTAAATAAGTACTACTGCGTTTAAGACTCTTATAATAAGCAACCCCCACACACAACCTGTCTCTATCTCTCCCTCTTTCTCGCTCCCTCTATTTTCTTCTGTCTCTTTCTCTCTCTCTCTCTCTCTCTCTCTCTCTCTCTCTCTCTCTCTCTCTCTCTCTCTCTCTCTCTCTCTCTCTCTCTCTCTCCACCGCCCACACACATGCTACTGTCATAGGTTAATTGAATTACATAAAGAGGCTTTATCTGATCAGGTTTGGTGCTTGAGAGGATGCAAAACTGACCTTAGCCCGCTTAATTTAGGTCAAAGTAGTGCAGTCTTAATGGACCCTAACAAAATGGAACTGGTTTTTAGCAGTTAATCAGTAACTCTGTAACCAAATTCCTTGTGATGCCATGCGAAGTTGTTTTTTTATCTGTCCCTAAGTATGATTGTGTAATGCTGTCACCATTGCTGTGAGCCTTCTCTCCATGCATGAATAAATGAAAGATCTTACTTATTTCATCCTGTAAATCTTAGAGCTTTATTGAACCACAATAGTTGCATGTTGACAAAAAGCAAAGCTGTGATTGTCTTTTGCCCTAGTCTTACTGCATAAACCACATACTATATGGATGAGGAACAATCCATTGAAAGGAAGTCACACCTTGCAGTGACTTACGTGCATTCTACTAATATTTTGTGAAATAAAAGTTTTACATGAGCATCTTTTGTACCTCATCACTTGTGATGAAATGAAGTAGTGTGGATCCTACTTCAGAGATACTGGCTTCTATGTGGGAAAATACAATTAATTATTATATATGCCCCAGCACGGTTTTCAGCTTGTTTCATGGGTTAATAGATTTACATTTTAGTCATTTAGCAGACGCTCTTATCCAGAGCGACTTACAGTAAGTACAGGGACATTCCCCCAAGGCAAGTAGGGTGAAGTGCCTTGCCCAAGGACACAACGTAATTAGCACGGCCGGGAATCGAACAGGCAACCTCCTAATAACTATCCCGATTCCCTAACCGCTCAGCCACATGACTCCCCTAATAGATATTATAAACCCTTTGGGCCCAGAGTCTGGTGTCATTTAGATCGGCTCTGGGGGCTTATTATTAATAAGGTTCAGTAATATTAACATTTCAAAACAAGACAGTAGGACAACAGAAATGTAATAACCGGGTTGGTTTCAAATTGAGAACAAATGGATTCAAATCCACTACAAAATTGTTGTGATAAATTTCAATCCATCTCATAACAAATAAGTAGGAATATTTTTTACAGTCATTCGTTTTATTATACAATTTATCATGACATGTTTCCCATGCATCATTGACAGTTGAGAGTAGGCCTGCTTTGTAATGTTAACTTATTTTATCAACTTTTTAATGACTTAAAGTGACAACAATGTTTATTCTTAGTTTGATCTCAGTGAAGCATTACAGGAACACAAATACAGTGTGCTGTGTGCACACCTTGTTAATGACACACATGGGAGCGAAGTTTCAGAGAAACAACAATTAAGATGTTCTCCACCAAGACTTAATTTAATGTATTGTTGAAAGACATGGGCATGCCTTTGAGACTTTGTATGTTGACATATTGTCGGAGTCTTGCCAACTCCAGTCTCATGAACTACTGACCTTTCAAAGCCTTTTCTGAAGGGAAATGTGGTCACAGGACATCATAGTGTGAGGTCTACCTTCAGGGTTAAACTTAGTGGTCCTTTGACCTTCAAAGAAATACCCATTTGTTACAATCACAACACCAAAGTGACTGACAGAGAGCTAGGAGTTAAACATCCGTGTGACCTAGCTGTGATATTCCAAATTAAATATTTTCAGACAGGGCTCTTTACGAGAGCAGCCTGATTACTGGTCTGAGATCCTTGCTTTGTTTAATAAACCTGACCTCAGGTATGAGACATTCTCTTGATCAGATCATGACACACAATTCAGCTTGTTGTTCAAAAGGACTCTCCAGTGTACAAAACATTTCTTCAGCATGAAGGCTAACCTACTAGATGTTCACACAGCTTTTAAGACAAGGTTATTAATATTGGTCATGTACTGAAAGTATGTGACAATTGATTAAACAAATCTAAGCATCCAAAGTGGTCACTGCTGTGGCCAATCAGATTTAAGGAATGGCCGACTCTTCAGGAGATATGGCAACATTTTGGAAAGTTTCCAGATCAGTGTGCCAGTTCTTCCAACCACAATAAACCTATGGATAATTAAGTTTAACAATTAATATTGTAAATTCAGATAATATTGTAAATAGAAATTGTATTTGATAAACAAATATGGCTCATGAGCTGACAGTTTTGCTTATATAGACTGAGGACTTTCATGGAATCTACTTTAACCCTACTTAATTTTTTTAATAATTATCTTTAAAAAAGAATGTTACACGGTTTCGAATGTCTTTTGTATGACGTACGTAGACATATGGGTTCACAAGTGAGGGCCCAAGAGTAGAACAAATAGAAAGGCCATTTCTGTTGGAAAAGGTGAGTGAGAAACCTATGAAAATAACCTACTAGATGTTCACACAGCTTTTAAGAAAGGTTTATAAATATTGGTTCAGGCAGGAAGACTCAGTAGTAGGTAATAAACACTTTATTCATAATGCAAACACATTCGTCTTGGTCTATATGGTTCTGCTGGTACCAACTCTCTGTCAAACCCAACTGAGACACTGTCTCAACATCCATGGCGGAGAGCTGTGATATACATTCCCCCTTAGGCAGAGGGAACACAGAACCAGTGGTGGAGGCTGATGTGGTAACAGGAAGAAAGCACTGACCATCCTGTATCGCACTGGACAATGATGGAGTGTGAGTGAGTTCCTCCTGGTCTTAAATAAAGTGCCCTGGCTGAAGTAAGAGTGTCAAAACTGTGTGACTTGACTGTGTTGCTGACATACAGTGCATAGGTTTCGGAGTCTCCTGCACGATTATGTACTGAAAGTACATGACAATTGATTTAACCGATTCTAAGCACCCACAGAGGTCACTGCTGGGACCAATCAGATTTCAGGAATGGCCGACTCTCGAGTTCTGAGAACATTTTAGAACGTTTCCAGATCAGTGTGCCAGATCTTTCAACCACCAACAAAAAATATACATTATTAAGTAAAATATTTAATAATGTCAATGCAGATAATACTGCTATTAGACATTTTATTTATACATTTTATAACAGTTTTGCCTATTTAGACTGAGAACCATCATGGAATCAACTTTAACCTTACTTTGTTAAAAAATGAAATATGTTTTAAAAAGAGTCTTACATGGTTTCGAATTTCTTTTGTATTAAGTCCATAGACATATGGGTTCACAAGTGAGGGTCCAAGAGTAGAACAAATAGAAATGCCATTTCTGATGGAAAAGGTGAGTGAGAAACCTATATTTTTGACTTGTGACAATGAAAGCACCATTTTGGGGAAGAAAAAGCAAGCCACCACTACAACATGAGATATACAGGTACTAAATGTTTTTTTCCTGTGGGTAGAGGAAGACATTTTAATAACTGCATAAATTATCCTCATGTATGACACAATAATGAGGCAAAAATTTGTCCACAACACACAGTTAAATAATGTTGATGCAATTTTAAAATACATTGTGGGATCCACACAAGCTGCTCTGACCAGTCCTGAAAAATCACAAAAGGGGTATGGAGTTTCATTTGAGTTACAAAAGGGAAGATTGTTTACGATGACTGTCCAAACTCCTGATAATGTACTCCCTATTGCCCATATAACCACTATGAGCAGACACATAGTTCTATTAGATAAGATAGTGTGATATCTTAAAGGGTATGAGATGGCTATAAGTCGGTCAAAAGCCATCAGAGTAATGGTGAGGGGCTCCATATAAGTTCCTAAATGAAACATGAATTGTTGTAAAATGCAAAGAGAAAATGGTACGCTTCTCTCTTCTCCAAGGAGGACATTAAGCATAGTAGTACTCATGCTACTTGCGTAGATAATGTCAACCATCGCCAATGTACAAATTAAAAAGTACATAGGAGAATGCAGGTGTTTGTTGAATGCAATTATAGAAATGTTGGTAAAATTACCTAACAGAATGAAAAGAATAACAAACAGAATTGCTGCTCCAACTAACTTGGGGAATAGCACACCATCCAGTCCTGTAATTATGATTTCTTGAACCCCAAATGTTGATTTATTGTTAGATTCCATGGTCCTATAAAACATGACAGAATACAAATATAGGTCAAATTAATTGAAACAATTTACTTTGTAGATTGCATAGCCCTGTGAAGCAAGGCAAAAAAAAAAAGTAATATCGCATTTTTTTTGTAAATTGTATATTCTTGAATAAAGAGAACATTATCCCTATTGATCATAACTATTATTCTGAGTGTATATGAATTCAGTATTGTTTGTTCTTAATCTTCTTCCATTACTTTTCAATAGACTAACTGTGGAGTCCTCATGTGAGGTATCTTTCATCCACCTGTCCCATGTTCTCACCTCTTGACTATTGAGGGGTAAAACCCTTGATTTATATTTGTAATTAAAAATAAAAGGTATATCCAAGATATAGCCATTGAGATAACAGGTACTTACCAGAGTTCCTCTGTTTGACAGGTCACTAGATTTTCTGTTGATATGAAAAGAAGTACAATTGAGCATGACTCTTGCCAGATAGGCTGTGGTAGTTAACCTGTTACCTTACTTATAGTCAGCACACCCACTTAACTGTGCTGATTCCCCCACATTCCCTCACGCACATGCACTCTCTCTCTCCTCTTCTGACACACATACACACACGTCTACCTCAATTACCCTGCTCAGTCTCTATAGCCTATAACAACTGTCATGGTACAAACAATATCAGGATGTCGTCAGGAAGCTCAGCAGGAAAATCAAAATGACCCTACACTGTCCGATACGTTACCATGAATTCATGTTGCAGATTGACAAAGAACAAAGGGCCCAAGATTAGGCCTTTGCCCTCGTCACACTGTAGCATCCACATATTGACATGGAATAACTGATTGATCACAAATCTTAACTGATTTATCACATATCATGTCTTGCTGTATTATTTTTACAGTCATTGATATATACATATACAGTTATATATACGTGAATGTTATTTTTATGCCATCTAGTGGTATTAATGAACATGTCAGAAAAGGCAGAGCCTTCTAATCAAGCCCTGTAATGTTTCTTTAGAATCATGCAAACAAGAACAATGCTTTATATATGGTAGTGCTTTTTATAACTTAGATAATGGCTTTATGACAAACATTTTGTTAGGACACGATCAAAGATGACCGTTGTCAATAACACAGCTTCAGTTGGTGCAGGTTAATTTTTGATTAACTCTACTGTTTATCTCCTGTTGTCCAATAGTACCTGCTTGTTTAATGGTATCTATGTGATGGCCTCCCTCCTCTTTCTTTCCATTGTAAGTATGTTTGTGCAAGGCTGTCCATTTCTGTGGGCCTTCAGTCCATGCATTAAAAATGAAATATCTTACTTATTACTTATTTCATCCTGTAAATCTTGAACATCATAGAACCACAACCGTTGCAAATTGAAAAAGAGCAAAGGGGTGATTGTCTTTTGCCCTCGTCTCACTGCATCAGCCACATCCTATATGGACGAGGAACAAATGATTGAAAGCAAGTCAGGCCTTGCAGTACTGACTTCTGCATTCTCCTAATATTTTGTAAAATAATGGCTTCACATGAGTCCCTTTTGTCCCTCATCACTTGTGATGAAATGAAATAGTGTGGACCCTACTTCAGAGATACTGGCTTCCATGTGGGAAAATACAATTAATTATTATTTATGCCCCAGACAGGTTTTCAGCTCGTCTAATGGTTTAATAGATATGTTATGTCTCTCTGGATCCCCAGTCATTTAGATCAGCCTTGGGGTTGTTAATTAATAAGGTTCAGTAATATTGACATTTCAAAACAGGACAGTAGGAGAACATCAATGGAATAACTTGGTTGGTTTCGAATTTAGAACAAATGGATTCAATTTCACTAACAACATTGTTTTTTTACATTTTAATGTATCTCATAAGAAATGATTTTTTTTACAGGCACGTTTGTTTGATTATACCATATTTCATGAGGTATTTCCATGCATCCTTGACAATTGAGAATCGGCCTGCTTTGTAGTGGAGTAGTAGTAGTAGTAGTATGTTAATTTAGTTGTATCAACTTTTTAATTACTTACAGTAACAACAATGTTTATTCTTAGTTTGATCTCAGTGAATCATTACAGGAACACAAATACAGTGTGCACACCTTGTTAATAACACACATGGGAGCAACATCAATTAAGATGTTCTCCACCAAGACTTCATTTACTGTGTTGTTGAAAGACATGGGCATGCCTTTGAGACTTTGCATGATGACATACTTGTCTGACTCTTGCCAACACTAGTTTCATGAACTATTGGCACAAAGCCTTTTCTGTAGGGAAATATAGTCACATTACATCATAGTGTGAGGTTTATCTTCATTATTAAACTCAGTGATCCTTTGACCTCCAAGGAAAGACTCATAGATCACAATCACAACACCAAAGTGACTGATAGAGAGCTGGGAGTTGATCCTGAGTCTACTATACGCTAAGTGAACATCCTTTTGGCCTGGTTGTGATATTCCTGATAACAAATTTACAGACATATCTCTTAAGAGCAGCCTGACTACTGGTCTTAGATCTCTGCTTTGTTTATCCAACCTGATCTGCATTATGTCACATCCTTTTGATCCGTTCATGACACACCCTTCAACTGGATTGTCAAAATAACTTTCCTTCTAGCTGGCCTTCAGCATGCAAACTAACCTACTAGGTGGTCATTGTACAATTCTGTTGATGCTTTACACGAAACATAATTCACCACATTAAAATGTGTTTATTGTTTAAAATTCATTGGATCAGAGCAATGTCCTTAACACACAGACTATACTACATATGATCTTAATTACCTTAATACAGGCATACAGCACTGCAGTGTGCGTCATCAAATGTTGTGTATGAATATTATTTTACTGCCATCTAGTGGTATTGTCAGAAAGTCCAGAGCCTTCTAATCAAGCCCTGTAATGTCTCTTTAGAATCATGCAAACAAGAACAATGCTTTACATGGTAGTGCTTTTTTTGTAACTTAGATAATGGCGTTATGACAAACATTTTAACACGTGCATATAAATCACAGATTACCATTGTCATTAACACAGCCTCGAGAAGTGCAGGTTCGTTTTTGATCAAGTCTATTGTTTATCTACTGTTGCCCAACCGTGTCTACTTGTTTAATGGTATAATAATGAAGTAAATATAACGCTAGTCTGTGATGAAATATGCTAGCTGCTAATGTACGTTGCATAGCAAGCGCCTCTCTCAACGTGCAGACAGCCAGGAGGGCCTATTTCGTGTTGAACGTGAGCTTAAATTGATACTGTCATCAGTCATCCTCAACAATTTTTACAGATGCACTATAGAGAGCATTCTGACTGGTTGCATCACTGTAGCATTCGGTCTCGCCGATGCTACAGTGATTGGAGTGTTGCTACCAAAACTCACACCAAGGTTTTTGGAAAAGGTGGCAGCCCTGCTATTGCACTAACTTACCCCACTTGACTTAGGTTAGTATCGGTCTTGTCTCAGGTTAGTTAGGTCTATAAGGTTTGTATAGGTCATTATGTGTATTAGAGGTCTAGTATATTGTATTGTATAATGCATACTATTTTGTATATTAAGGAGGTTTATTATAATTTTATTTATATTATATTTTAGCTTATCATAGATGTAATCTATATGTTATGTTATGCCAGGTTGCTTGCGTTGTCTTGTCCCAAGAATTTCAGTCCCCAGTCTGAACTTGTGTTGTTCTGTGCACCTGAGAATAAAAAACTTGAAACTTGAAACTACTGAACACTATGTACTTAGCATTCTGCATCTCTACATTGGATGAACCTACAGTTTGTACTGCCAATCTATTTGACTGCCATCTAGTGGCAAAATGGCATGTGTGGTTGAGGCAGCGAACTGCCTCTAACAGTGGGTAATGGGGCCTACTCTATGTCTTCAGGCCTTTAGAAAAAAAAGACAACTACAGTTTCAACAGAAGATGATGACATGAATCAGACATAATAAATAATATTGTGTGATCTTTCATATGAGGAGATTGAAGTCTGTCCTTACAAACACTTATTGTTTTCTAACATATTCTATCATTTTCTAAATTATGCATGTTGAATAGTTAGGTAGGCTCAACTAAGTGATGAGACAAATGTGAACATTCAATAACATATTTACAAATGAATTATGCATGTTCTCAGTATTTGATTACCATATGGTTATTGTGTTGATGTAGTTGCACCTTGGCATAAACATCTAATATTAGCCATAACCGACACCCTTTTATTACTTTTAGTGTAAATGCATAAGATAAGTGGACATAATTATGGTGCTATCATAATCAACAACAAAAATAGAAATAATCAAAGGAAGCAAGTTGACGCCACCTAGGTGTTGGTCCTCTAGACAGTGTTTGTGACTGTTTACTCTGTGTCAAGCGTTCCCGTGACGCTCGGTCCCAAAGTTAGCACTCTGGAGAGCAGCCAGAGAGACGTGTCTTTCCATCACTGCTGTAAACAAAACAGTCATTAAGTTAATGAGCAAAGTTTGAAAGAAAGTAAACACAGTGGTTGCTACAATACATAGGGTTGTCAAGAACTGTCTTCAATAACAAGGCCTAGGGTGAACAAAGACTCTAGTGAAGGCCTTCCAGACATTTGGACATCTTCTATTGAAAATGTATATTGACCCGGTTTTCATTCACTCAAGTCACATTTTCATAAGCTTCCACATTAAAATCCTATTCAAAGTCCAAGGCTGGAATTTCCAAGCTGAATTTTCCTCTTTCCTATCTACAAGCGTTTTAAGTGCACAGCACCAAAAATGAATAGAAACATATCTTACCGTGGCAACTGATGATTTGTTTGTTTGTTTTTCTACAAGTTCATAGACAATTGAAATTCTAATTTTCATAGATGGTTTACTGGTACTGGAACAGCCACCCAATAACATTGAAAACATATTGACAACATCCTTCTGTCCATGTGCCGCTTTCAGAAACACTGGAATTCAGCTTGAGGTGGTCAGTGAATTACATGAGACGTTTCTCGCTGCATCTGCTCAGCAACACACCATCCAAACCCAACTATTGGTCAGTGCACTGCTGATTGCACATTGTGACTCCGCTACTATTGGTTCACAGATCAGCTCCAGTCTGGCAGGCTGACTGTTGTCATGGTGGGGCCAGTGTGGTGGTTATTAGTTATTGCTAGTGCATTAAACATGATGACCCCCCCCCCAGGATAATCTAATTATTATCATCCAATCCCTTCCTCCAAAACTAATGAATCTTCACGTCTCATGTAACCACATAGAAGTGTTATATTATAACCATTCTTGGGACATTTTCACAGATATCCACAGGTATCCTCAGATATTTGATGAAGTAAGGCAATGTGCATGTCTTGGCTGGTTGACTTTAACAGTCTCTCACTAAAGTCTGGTATTATAACTTATCAGGAAGACATTTCAACCTCCTCAAAGCAGGTGTGTAACAGTGAGTTGCAACTTTACAATGGGAAACAATACAATAGATGTACTTAACTCAGTTTTCACCATGGGTGCAATGGAGTTGAGCAATAATGGCAAGTTAGTGATTATATTCATAGGTTCTGTTTTGTATACGTTTTCAGTGTTGTGTAATCTAGCTTTACTTTTGGTCATAGCTGTTAACAAAAGTCTACATGAACCTATGTACATGTTGCTTTTCCATTTAATAATCAACGACTTGATAGGCATCAGTGCCATGATTCCCAAGGTGTTGTCCGAAATAATGTCTGAATACAGATATACCAGTTTCTTAGCTTGCCTTGGTCAAGCATTCTGCATGCACATATACGGAGGGGCCACACTCTTTATATTGTCTGTAATGGCTTTAGATCGATATGTAGCTATCTGCTATCCTTTAAGATACCACGCTATTTTAACAAAGGGCCTTGTTGGAAACCTAATTGCTTGTGTTTGGTTGGCTGACTTTACACTAATAACTGCCTTGTTAGGACTTATGTTGCGTTTTCCGTTCTGTAAAACTGTTTTAGTGAATGTCTACTGTGACAATGGTAGCCTCTTACGAGCAACGTGTGCAACCGACACAAGCGTGAACAATATCTACGGCTTATTCATCTCTGGAGTGTACCATGGTACTGGTTTGTTTTCTGTTCTATATTCCTACTCATGGATCATCTACACATGCTTTAAAAACAAAGACCCAGGAGCTAAGTTAAAGGCTATAAACACATGTGGCACTCATTTGCTTGTTTTTCTCATTTATGAAATCACAGGGATGTTTACTATCTTAGTGTATAGGTTTCAAGGTAGTCCGCTTCTGCTTCAGCAGGTGATGGGGATGCTGTTTGCAGTGGTTTCTCCGAGCCTCAATCCACTGATATATGGGATTAAAAGTAAAGAGATTAAAGTAAAACTGAAACAACTCTTCTTTAAGTTACCTGATACAGGTGTCCTGAAAGTTCAAGTAAACACTGTGTCAATGTAACCTTGACTTCTATTTGACATAACATGTTAGTAAATGATATAAAAAAAACTTTATATAGAGATGTTCCCATACAATGTACAACTGTAAACATTAATTTGTCCTACATTTTTGGCAGTCCAAAGATACTTAATGATTTAGATGAAGTATATGCTCCTAAAGCATACAGCAGTTACAAATGTGACATTAAAGTTAGGAGGTGCTTAATTATTATCTTAAATATAATCTTTAGTGTTGCTTGTAATGTATAACATAGGCTACTCATATGTGCTTCATTGTTACTATGTTATAACTACAATGGATACTATTAAAATTGTTTTTGTTAATTACTCGAACAGATTCAGACTTTTCTTCGCCATTATAGTTGTGTTTACACACAGGAATTGTATAGCCTAGGTATGTGTGTCCCATTCAAAGTCCAAGGCTGGAATTTCCAAGCAGAACTTTCTTCTTTCCTACCTACAAGGGTTTTAGGTGCATAGCACCAAACATGAATTAGAACATAGTGTGGCAAACTGATCCTTTTTTGTTTGTAATTGGGTGTGCTTGCTTTCGACAGGTGCAACCTTTGTTCTCTCACATATATTATTATTGGGTGTGCTCAAGCCTTCAGGGAGCACAACCATTCTCTCTCATATATATTTATTATTTTTATTTATTATTTTCCCACCCCTAAAAACGTAAATATTTGCACTACATAGACAACGTCGGTGTCAAAATGTTCGTCTTGGTCCCAATTGAGTTGCTTGTATTCGCGCAAACGTTCTGTTTGACGGTTTAGGCTTGAATTAAGTTTTTGTAGCAAAAAGTGCCTTGTGTGGCACAAGGGAACTCAGTGCTAGCCTAACGTCAAAACGTCATCCCACGTTAGCAACGACGCATAGATACAACATTCTAGTGAGACAGACAGTGATATCAGCGAGTCCTCAGCATTAGTACCGTACTAAAAGTCTAGGAAAGTTGAAGCTACTTGGTTCACCTTCGTTCTTTTTGTGAGCAGTCTCACGAGCCCTACTTACCTGGCGTCATGGAGCCGACCAACTAAATACTTATTTAGCACTAGTGTTGCTACCTGCATATACCTACAGCTGGCAGCGGTGCTCCGTTTTGCTCCTAGATTCAGACCTAGCCCCGGTAAATTGTAGAGCTAGGTAGTCTAACTACTACCCTTCTGCTGTGTAGAAATTGCAGGAGATAACCAGTCGAAGGGTGTACAAAAATACAGGAGCACACCCCACAATTTCCCCAGATTTTGTACCCTCTCTAGTTATTATTATTCTTATTTAGCCTATTTTCCCACCCCTAATGATCCCTCAATATTTGGACTACATAGACAATGCCGGTGTCAAAATGTTCATCTTATTAGCGATTGCGTTGCTTCTATTGGGATTTAGGTTCCGTTGCACAGTTTAGGTTTGAATAAATGTTTTGGTGGCAAAATTGTCTTGTGTGCACCAAGGCACCTCAGTGCTAGCCTAACGTCAGCACATGTTAGCAACGACGCATAGATACTCTGTTCTAGTAAAACAGACATGCATAGATACGCCGTTCTAGTAACACAGACAGCGAGATCAGCGAGCCCTCAGCATTAGTACCGTAGCTAAAAGTCTAGGAAAGTTGAGGCTACTTGGTTCCCCTTCGTTCTTTTGGTGAGCAGTCTCACGAGCCCTACTTACCTGGCGTTATGGAGCCGACCAACTAAATACTTATTTAGCACTAGCGTTGCTACCTGGATATACCTACAGCTGGCAGCTGTGCTTCGTTTTGTTCCTAGATTCAGATCTAGCCCAGGTAAATTGAAGAGCTAACTAACTACTAGACTTCTGCTGTGTGGGAATCGCAGGAGCTAACCAGTCGAAGGGCGTACAAAAATACAGGGTGTTGATATTCACAGCCTGGAAACATACCCATCTACAACCGACGCAATGCTTCTCCATGGAGTCGGGGCAGACGGATATGCCCAGAGATTACAAGTAGGAACTTCGACTTTGAGGGGCATTCCATTGTGCTGTTTCTACTAGGAAGTCAGAAAAACTTGACTTCTAAGTTGTTAGGAAAGCAGTAGGCCTACAGCAAACACAACCACTGTACTGAGCCTCCCGTTGAGGCCTCACACCTCGTTTGTAATAGGGGCTCTGAGCAGTGACTTCAAACTAACTCACAGGAGGATTGTCAACACATTGAGACTCACTTTCAGAAACACTGGAATCTAGCTTGAGGTGGTCAGTGAATTACATGAGACGTTTCTTGCTACTTCTGCTCAGCAACACACCATCCAAACCCAACTATTGGTCAGTGCACTGCTGATTGCACATTGTGACTCCTCTACTATTGGTTCACAGCTCAACTCCAGTCTGGCGGGCTGACTGTTGTCATGGTGGGGCCAGTGTGGTGGTTATTAGTTATTGCTAGTGCATTAAACATGATGACCTCCCCCAGGATATTCTAATTATTATCATCCAATCCCTTCCTCCAAAACTAATGAATCTTTACATGTCTCATGTAACCACATAGAAGTGTTATATTATAACCATTCTTGGGACATTTTCACAGATATCCACAGGTATCCTCAGATATTTGATGAAGTAAGGCAATGTGCATGTCTTGGCTGGTTGACTTTAACAGTCTCTCACTAAAGTCTGGTATTATAACTTATCAGGAAGACATTTCAACCTCCTCAAAGCAGGTGTGTAACAGTGAGTTGCAACTTTACAATGGGAAACAATACAATAGATGTACTTAACTCAGTTTTCACCATGGGTGCAATGGAGTTGAGCAATAATGGTAAGTTAGTGATTATATTCATAGGTTCTGTTTTGTATACGTTTTCAGTGTTGTGTAATCTAGCTTTACTTTTGGTCATAGCTGTTAACAAAAGTCTACATGAACCTATGTACATGTTGCTTTTCCATTTAATAATCAACGACTTGATAGGCATCAGTGCCATGATTCCCAAGGTGTTGTCCGAAATAATGTCTGAATACAGATATACCAGTTTCTTAGCTTGCCTTGGTCAAGCATTCTGCATTCACATATACGGAGGGGCCACACTCTTTATATTGTCTGTAATGGCTTTAGATCGATATGTAGCTATCTGCTATCCTTTAAGATACCACGCTATTTTAACAAAGGGCCTTGTTGGAAACCTAATTGCTTGTGTTTGGTTGGCTGACTTTACACTAATAACTGCCTTGTTAGGACTTATGTTGCGTTTTCCGTTCTGTAAAACTGTTTTAGTGAATGTCTACTGTGACAATGTTAGCCTCTTACGAGCAACGTGTGCAACCGACACAAGCGTGAACAATATCTACGGCTTATTCATCTCTGGAGTGTACCATGGTACTGGTTTGTTTTCTGTTCTATATTCCTACTCATGGATCATCTACACATGCTTTAAAAACAAAGACCCAGGAGCTAAGTTAAAGGCTATAAACACATGTGGCACTCATTTGCTTGTTTTTCTCATTTATGAAATCACAGGGATGTTTACTATCTTAGTGTATAGGTTTCAAGGTAGTCCGCTTCTGCTTCAGCAGGTGATGGGGATGCTGTTTGCAGTGGTTTCTCCGAGCCTCAATCCACTGATATATGGGATTAAAAGTAAAGAGATTAAAGTAAAACTGAAACAACTCTTCTTTAAGTTATCTGATACAGGTGTCCTGAAAGTTCAAGTAAACACTGTGTCAATGTAACCTTGACTTCTATTTGACATAACATGTTAGTAAATGATATAAAAAAAACTTTATATAGAGATGTTCCCATACAATGTACAACTGTAAACATTAATTTGTCCTACATTTTTGGCAGTCCAAAGATACTTAATGATTTAGATGAAGTATATGCTGATTTAAATTTTTGGTTCTCGCTGTGATATATTGTTTTATTACTGTTGCTTGCTTTTTCCCACAGGTACACTTGCACTTATAGCTGTTCATGTTGTTTGGTTGTGACTTGTTTAACTACATGCTCTTATGGTTCTTCCCTTTGGCACTTACTTTGGTTGTTCACAATGTGTGCTTCATGTTTTGGCTACTCGCGATGTTTTTTGGCTATCTTGTTGTTATGATCAGTGACCTATGCACTTTGTAAAGCTCTCTCTTGGAAGTCGCTTTGGATAAAAGCGTCTGCTAAATGAATAAATGTAAATGTAAATATGCTCCTAAAGCATACAGCAGTTACAAATGTGACATTAAAGTTAGGAGGTGCTTAATTATTATCTTAAATATAATCTTTAGTGTTGCTTGTAATGTATAACATAGGCTACTCATATGAGCTTCATTGTTACTATGTTATAACTACAATGGATACTATTAAAATTGTTTTTGTTAATTACTCGAACAGATTCAGACTTTTCTTCGCCATTATAGTTGTGTTTACACACAGGAATTGTATAGCCTAGGTATGTGTGTCCCATTCAAAGTCCAAGGCTGGAATTTCCAAGCAGAACTTTCTTCTTTCCTACCTACAAGGGTTTTAGGTGCATAGCACCAAACATGAATTAGAACATAGTGTGGCAAACTGATCCTTTTTTGTTTGTAATTGGGTGTGCTTGCTTTCGACAGGTGCAACCTATGTTCTCTCACATATATTATTATTGGGTGTGCTCAAGCCTTCGGTGAGCACAACCATTCTCTCTCATATATATTTATTATTTTTATTTATTATTTTCCCACCCCTAAAAACGTAAATATTTGCACTACATAGACAACTTCGGTGTCAAAATGTTCGTCTTGGTCCCAATTGAGTTGCTTGTATTCGCGCAAACGTTCTGTTTGACGGTTTAGGCTTGAATTAAGTTTTTGTAGCAAAAAGTGCCTTGTGTGGCACAAGGGAACTCAGTGCTAGCCTAACGTCAAAACGTCATCCCACGTTAGCAACGACGCATAGATACAACATTCTAGTGAGACAGACAGTGATATCAGCGAGTCCTCAGCATTAGTACTGTACCAAAAGTCTAGGAAAGTTGAAGCTACTTGGTTCACCTTCGTTCTTTTGGTGAGCAGTCTCACGAGCCCTACTTACCTGGCGTCATGGAGCCGACCAACTAAATACTTATTTAGCACTAGCGTTGCTACCTGCATATACCTACAGCTGGCAGCGGTGCTCCGTTTTGCTCCTAGATTCAGACCTAGCCCCGGTAAATTGTAGAGCTAGGTAGTCTAACTACTACCCTTCTGCTGTGTAGAAATTGCAGGGTCCGTGTACGGTCCGTGTACCTTGTGGCCATTGGTTTTTCTAATTTGCAACCCGTGTTGACAAACGCAAAATAGGGCCGTAATATCGTTTTGTCACTTTAGTAAATCGAAAACACATTTAAGTATAACGGCTTGTTTTTGGTTGTTTCGTTTTTTTCTGAATAATGAAATAACCATATAACACAAATGTTATTACGAGCCATTTACTCGTTTGTTTGATTATTCCATATCCTTTATGCTGGTATCTGCAAAAAAATGAAAAATAGCCTCGTAATATCCTTGTGTCCATTTTGGATGTCAGAACCAGATTATGGGGAAAGGCTTGGTTTCTGTTGTTTTGTTTCATTTTGGAATTACGGAATATCCATATAACACAAACGGTATAACGAGCCATTTACTCATTTGTTTGATCGGCCGTATTATGCATACTGGCACAAGTGAAAAAGAGAGAGAGGGGGAAAAATGTGAAACTATTGGGGGTGTTATTACTTGCGAACACCAGAGGGCAGCAACGACTAGCTTTAAAAAAAATGTTCCTGTGATCTGCAGGCCTACAATCTTGACGACATGGCAGCAGGTTCTTTAGTAGAAGACACACACCAAACTGAAGGCACATGTTGACCGCGTTTGGTAGTTGCTACTTAGTTAATAAATCTTTGATGAACCCAAGTTTCTTTAATATATATTAAGTTTCTTTAATATATATTAGAAACATTACAAGACGGGGCTCCAGTGTGTGTTCAAACAAGGCCAAAAGTGCCAGACGGTATTAATCACACCCGTGCAAGTAACACTCCACGCCCCAACCCTCCCTCCCCCCACCTAAATGACGCTTTCAGCTCTGTTGTACGTCTTAATGAAGTGCATTGAGGCAATCATAGTAAGAAAGTTGAGTTCATGTGGGCTACCTTTGCAGTTTACATAGAAACACAACTGACAGAGGCACTGTTGTGGATACTTTTTTCAAAGTTCTGATCATATTCCAAATTCAACTTCTTCAAAGTCCAAAAACAGCACGGAGCAGCAACGAGATGGTTCCCAGGAAAATCTGATTTCCCTTTTGTCTGTGCTTCACCTTTTATATCCAACAAATTACACCCCTGAACTTTTAAAACAGATCTATTGGCCTACTACAATTGTAAATATCCTATGACTTCTGCTCCAATTGGGCCTTGATGCAATGCCATCGAATAGTTTCTGCTGTTTCTGCCACGTTTTTGGGGACTAACCAGGGACCAAACCAGTAACTTGTGCCCAGTTCCTCTATTCTGCCCTACTACATGTGTTTTCCAACACCAGTTGCAATCAACCCTGGGTTATAGCCCTTCACCATTGCATGGTGCCATTCATTCTTCACAGGTCACACCCATCAAGTCAAAGTGAAAAGTAACTGGTCCAACTCCAGCACACCCCACAATTTCCCCAGATTTTGTACCCTCTCTAGTTATTATTATTCTTATTTAGCCTATTTTCCCACCCCTAATGATCCCTCAGTATTTGGACTACATAGACAATGCCGGTGTCAAAATGTTCATCTTATTAGCGATTGCGTTGCTTCTATTGGGATTTACGTTCCGTTGCACAGTTTAGGTTTGAATTAATTTTTTGGTGGCAAAATTGTTTTGTGTGCACCAAGGCACCTCAGTGCTAGCCTAACGTCAGCACATGTTAGCAACGACGCATAGATACTCTGTTCTAGTAAAACAGACATGCATAGATACGCCGTTCTAGTAACACAGACAGCGAGATCAGCGAGCCCTCAGCATTAGTACCGTAGCTAAAAGTCTAGGAAAGTTGAGGCTACTTGGTTCCCCTTCGTTCTTTTGGTGAGCAGTCTCATGAGCCCTACTTACCTGGCGTTATGGAGCCGACCAACTAAATACTTATTTAGCACTAGCGTTGCTACCTGGATATACCTACAGCTGGCAGCTGTGCTTCGTTTTGTTCCTAGATTCAGATCTAGCCCAGGTAAATTGAAGAGCTAACTAACTACTAGACTTCTGCTGTGTGGGAATCGCAGGAGCTAACCAGTCGAAGGGCGTACAAAAATACAGGGTGTTGATATTCACAGCCTGGAAACATACCCATCTACAACCGACGCAATGCTTCTCCATGGAGTCGGGGCAGACGGATATGCTCAGAGATTACAAGTAGGAACTTCGACTTTGAGGGGCATTCCATTGTGCTGTTTCTACTAGGAAGTCAGAAAAACTTGACTTCTAAGTTGTTAGGAAAGCAGTAGGCCTACAGCAAACACAACCACTGTACTGAGCCTCCCGTTGAGGCCTCACACCTCGTTTGTAATAGGGGCTCTGAGTAGTGACTTCAAACTAACTCACAGGAGGATTGTCAACACATTGAGACTCACTTTCAGAAACACTGGAATCTAGCTTGAGGTGGTCAGTGAATTACATGAGACGTTTCTTGCTACTTCTGCTCAGCAACACACCATCCAAACCCAACTATTGGTCAGTGCACTGCTGATTGCACATTGTGACTCCTCTACTATTGGTTCACAGCTCAACTCCAGTCTGGCGGGCTGACTGTTGTCATGGTGGGGCCAGTGTGGTGGTTATTAGTTATTGCTAGTGCATTAAACATGATGACCTCCCCCAGGATATTCTAATTATTATCATCCAATCCCTTCCTCCAAAACTAATGAATCTTTACATGTCTTATGTAACCACATAGAAGTGTTATATTATAACCATTCTTGGGACATTTTCACAGATATCCACAGGTATCCTCAGATGTTTGATGAAGTAAGGTAATGTGCATGTCTTGGCTGGTTGACTTTAACAGTCTCTCACTAAAGTCTGGTATTATAACTTATCAGGAAGACATTTCAACCTCCTCAAAGCAGGTGTGTAACAGTGAGTTGCAACTTTACAATGGGAAACAATACAATAGATGTACTTAACTCAGTTTTCACCATGGGTGCAATGGAGTTGAGCAATAATGGCAAGTTAGTGATTATATTCATAAGTTCTGTTTTGTATACGTTTTCAGTGTTGTGTAATCTAGCTTTGCTTTTGGTCATAGCTGTTAACAAAAGTCTACATGAACCTATGTACATGTTGCTTTTCCATTTAATAATCAACGACTTGATAGGCATCAGTGCCATGATTCCCAAGGTGTTGTCCGAAATAATGTCTGAATACAGATATACCAGTTTCTTAGCTTGCCTTGGTCAAGCATTCTGCATTCACATATACGGAGGGGCCACACTCTTTATATTGTCTGTAATGGCTTTAGATCGATATGTAGCTATCTGCTATCCTTTAAGATACAACGCTATTTTGACAAAGGGCCTTGTTGGAAAACTAATTGCTTGTGTTTGGTTGGTTGACTTTATACTAATAACTGCCTTGTTAGGACTTATGTTGCGTTTTCCGTTCTGTAAAACTGTTTTAGTGAATGTCTACTGTGACAATGTTACCCTCTTACAAGCAACGTGTGCAACCGACACAAGCGTGAACAATATCTACGGCTTATTCATCTCTGGAGTGTACCATGGTACTGGTTTGTTTTCTGTTCTATATTCCTACTCATGGATCATCTACACATGCTTTAAAAACAAAGACCCGGGAGCTAAGTTAAAGGCTATAAACACATGTGGCACTCATTTGCTTGTTTTTCTCATTTATGAAATAACAGGGATATTTATTGTCTTAGTGTATAGGTTTCAAGGTAGTCCGCGCCTGCTTCAGCAGATGATGGGGATGCTGTTTGCAGTGGTTTCTCCGAGCCTCAATCCACTGATATATGGGATTAAAAGTAAAGAGATTAAAGTAAAACTGAAACAACTCTTCTTTCAGTTACCTGGTACAGGTGGCCTGAAAGTTCAAGTAAACACTGTGTCAATGTAACCTTGACTTCTATTTGACATAACATGTTAGTAAATTATATTAAAAAAATATATAAAATTATATAGCGATGTTCCCATACATTGTACAACTGTAAACTTTTAAATTGTCCAACATTTTTGGCAGTCCAACGATACTTAATGATTTACATTTACATTTAGTCATTTAGCAGACGCTCTTATCCAGAGCGACTTACAGTAAGTACAGGGACATTCCCCCCGAGGCAAGTAGGGTGAAGTGTCTTGCCCAAGGACACAGCGTCAGTTGGCATGACCGGGAATCGAACTGGCAACCTTCAGATTACTAGCCCGATTCCCTCACCGCTCAGCCACCTGACTCCCTGATTTAGATGAAGTATGTGCTCCTAAAGAATACAGCAGTTAAAAATGTGACAAAGTTATAAAGTGCTTAATTATTATCTTAAATATAATCTTTAGTGTTGCTTGTAATGTATAACTTAGGCTACTCATATGTGCCTCATTGTTATTATGGTATAACTACAATGGATACTATTATTTTTTTGTTTGTTAATTACTCGAACAGATTCAGAATTTTCTTCCTCATACTACTTAAGGACAGTGATTGATTGCCTGTGACTTGATCAGAATCATAATTGTGTTTAATCACCAAGTAAGTGGTCACAAACAAGGAATTGGGCAGGTGAATACAGTGAACATTTAAATATAATGAACAAAATAAAAATGTAGAAAATTGATTGACTGACATTTGGGTAGTTGCAAAGCACAGCTACTCTGCAGACAACATATAATGACGAATAACCTTCGTATGTAGAATCACAACAAACAAGATAAAGTATGAATCTAACCAAACCAAGACTGGTAAAGCCTGTCTGACTGCAAAGCTCCTACATTACTGTCTTCAGGACTTACCACTATTTTTAGCTTGTCAAAGTCAAAACAAACACAATTCACAAATAAGCATTACATACAAATAAAAAATTATAATATCATATAATAACAAAAGTTTACTAAAATACATTTTAATGCTCACAATTTAACATGTGCTATACCTTTGTGATCATCGGAACAACTTATTGCATATTCACTGAAATTGACATGTAAGTAGTAACACAGGTGTGCCACTTAGAGGCGCTGCAGGGTAACTAATAGAGTGTTGCATGGAGGACGTCTTTTTGTCGGCTAACCCGGAAGTTAGCATCGCCCTTGTCAAAGAGTAGGCCCAGTAGGCCCTATGAGTAGGCCTTTGCCTCCGTTCCATCACAAAAAGCCTACGGGATACAGTTTATGTATTTTTCCAATGGATTTTGGATTATCGCTGAAAATAATCTATGTGGGGAAAATGTTCGGCAAAATAACAGATAAATATAAGCTTTATGGGTTTTTAAGCGTAAATATAATTGGCAGAAGTTAAAAGCTAGGCTAACTTCGAACTACACCATGGCCGCATTACTTCAACATCACCACCACTGAGTTTTCAACTTCTGATTTTGCGCACTTACTGTACCTTTTAAATAGGCTACAACATCTTAAAGGCAGGGTAGGCAATGTTGTTGAGAAGCACTTTTTGTCATATTTGCCAAAAATACTGTTACGTCTTGATAGCAACCAATATATTTAATGGTTTGATGGTAATATTAAATCATTCCAACATCATTCCAACAACATGCGGCGTTTAGGTAGCTGAGCGGTTAGGGAATTGGGCTAGTAATCTTAAGGTTGCCGGTTTGATTCTCGGCTGTGAAAAATGACGTTGTGTCCTTGGGCAAAGCACTTCACCCTACTTGCCTCAGGGGAAATGTCCATGTACTTACTGTAAGTCGCTCTGGATAAGAGCGTCTGCTAAATGACTAAATGTAAACATCTGTGGGTGTCGCAATAAACACGAACAATCATCAAGGGGTACCCTGACTATTTATTGAATGGGCAACCTGTCTACCTACCTACCTGAACGCACTCTGCCGCTCCACTCGATACTTGTTACTGTAATTTTGTGAGAGTGGCTTTGAAGGGAGGAGGTGGGATATTTTGGTTGGTTTGAATCATGTCAGAAAGAAGCTAAAATAGCTAGCGTCACGCAACTTGCCTACCCTGCCTTTAAGCTTGTGTTAACCGCAGACCCTTTTTCAGACATATTATAAGTGCACAGTGCCCGTGATGCAGTCGACTATTAAGATATTGGTGACACACAAACACAGATTCCTGGAGTTATAAATATAGCAGTGCTCGTGATGTTAGTGCCTGTGATTCTGCCTGTGATTTTCATGTTTTCGTGCTCACATGCGGTTCCCCCTAATAACCCCAATACAAAAAAACATGCAGAACAGATGCTTTCCTGCCCCGGTCGTGGCCAGGACACGCGTGGGCACCTGGCCCCCGGGCGCCGTTGATATGCCCGCCCTCTGCTCCTGGCTGCTCTTGGAGGAAAAGATAACAGGATTAGGAAATGCAGAGGGTGAATTTCACCAGATGGAGAATGGAGCATGTTTTCTGCGATGTGTACCATGTATGGCCATTTCAATAATCTTAATCTTAAAGTGATGCAGCTGCAGTTTTTCTCAGTTGCTTTTGTACCTACATTTCTTTAGATCCCAATTAAAATACTCAAAACTACTTTGAAAAAAACTTACTTATAAATAAAGAAATAAAGATACTTAGAAAAGGGGGGATTGTTTTGTCATTCTGATGACAACATTTTTGAATGTGCATTGTTTTCTTTTGTATGTAGCCTACTATTGGAAGTACAATTTCTTTAAATAAAGTATGGAAGATTTATATTACATTTGTATGGTGCCACTTTATTACGTTGTAATTGGTAGGTCTATTTATATTCTGAATTAAACTTTTAACACAGGAATGTAAGACATACTTAATGAGTAATTCCACTTAGATTAGTAATTAAAGTACATATAGGTAATGGAGACAAATAGTAAATTATTGCTTTTCAAATGTGTTTGTTTGTATGCTTGTGCCTCATGCCAGCCCTGCATAAATCTGCCCCACTTGGACCAACCCAGTCAAAAACGTCTGGCCACCACTGACTGAGCCTTGCAGTTAAACCTTTTTTCATCAAACGTTAATGTTTATAGCTTTCAATGTGTACATTAAGGTAAGGCATCAAGATAAAGCACAAGCACATTCATCTTTATGATCCTTTTTATTTTTTACAAAAAGGTT
Organism: Osmerus mordax; assembly: GCF_038355195.1. NCBI lineage: Eukaryota > Metazoa > Chordata > Actinopteri > Osmeriformes > Osmeridae > Osmerus > Osmerus mordax. The sequence goes on from NC_090060.1 coordinate 13,173,744, forward strand.
TATAAGGAACTTTAAATTAAATTGTATCAATTTAGCGGATGACTTAAAAGCAACATACAAATAATGTAAATGGTAAAATACAGCAGAAAATCAAGGATCAGAAGTGCATTGTTCTAACAGTATTTTTGTATTAAACTCTGTTTTTTTACCTGCCACAGTGCATCAATAACGTCATTATCGTTACAGTATAGTACATCATTCTGATGATTGGGCAGTGTAACAGTAAAACAACCCAATATGGACATAAACACTGTACTCTATCAATGACAGCTGTACTCAATTGTACATATAAGTATGAATAAACAGTAAACCAAAGACAAGTTGTATGGATACTGACAGTGTAGACATGGATGAGGATGTTATTCATTTATTTTACCATTACTTTGAATGTACAGTTTCATTTAGTATGTTACACTATAAACATTCATTAAATTAATTATGATTGATATTAAAACCTGGTTTCAAGGGATAATGCTTAAGTGGATGTCATGGTCATCATGAGAAAGCATTTCTTTTAAAAAGTAACCTAAAACTTTGGCGAATTTCTTTTGTTTTCAGACCATATATTAGAGGATTTACTAAGGGAGGAAACACCATAACTGACACTCCAAAAGCCCTTCTGAGGAAAGGGGACACGCTCTCAAACCGATGAGCTGTCAGAGCAAAGCATGAGTTACACTCCAAGAACAAAAACACCACCAGGTGTGTGCCACAGGTTTGAATGGCCTTACTCTTGGCATCAGATTGCTTATTCATAATACAGGTGAGCAGGATCTGCAAGTATGTGAATCCAACCACAAAGGCTGAAAGGCCTTGGTAGAATGCTATAAGAGCCAAGCCGTAGTAATTGTTCAAACGTGTGTCTTCACAGATTAGCTTGAGTAAAGAGGGGTTATTACAGTACATGTCCACTATAGTCATTCTGCAGATTTCAAAACGTAAGAGCAGACCCAACAGCAGCATCATCAAAAATATGTTGAGGACCCAAATCATGATGATTAGTCGAATCAAATGAGTCGGCGTCATAATGGAGTTATACCTTAGTGGACGGCAAATGGCAACATACCTGTCATATGCCATGGCAGTCAAAATAAGTAAGGAACCTCCTCCGTACATGTGTGTAAGAAGTGCCTGTATGTAACACGCAGTATAGGAGATGGATCTGTTCTGGGTCAAGATGCTCAGCAGCATTTGAGGAAAGAAAGCAGTGGCACCCATCATGTCATTAACAGTCATGTTGAAGAGCAGAATAAACATGGGGTTGTGCAATCTCCTGTTCAGGCCAATTGCTGTTAAAACCATTACATTACAAAACACTATGATAACATAAGTAAGGGTCCCAAAAAGGAATGCTGGATAAATGGAAAAAGGAGTTAAAGCAAGAGGTTCCATTATCAGCATGACTGTAACATCAGAAGAATTAGTTATCATAACCATATTGTATGGTTGTTGCTTTTGTAGTACCTGATAATGGGTTCCAACTGCAACAGAAAGGACAATTGATATGACAACTTACTATTAGTACTGTATGTTAGGTATTCAATGATTACATCTTAGTTACATGGTTATTATAATATACATGATATGAAGTAGTACCACTGTAGATGCTAACCAGCTGAACTTCTCCCCTACCTCTTGTTGTTCTGCAACTCAGAGTGCTTTGTTTGGTGATGGCCCTGCTCTATTTATTGGCAAGTCTAGAATAGGACGTGACAGGTCCCTAGGACTTTTTTTCCCATCTTTTAGAGGCAGTTGTGACACATAGAAACATGCATGAATACTCGAGATAATTTATTTGAATCACAAATGAAAAGAAATGGAAGAACAAACAAGTTGCAGTTTTTCTTGTAACAGTTTTTTTCGAAAATATTTGTTAAACCTTTTTTCACATACACAGTGAAAGGAGAGGAGAGAGGAGGAGTGGGGAGATGAGAACAGAGAAGCCTATAACAAAGTAAAGCAGAGCATAGTACAAGTACCGTAGAGTATAGTAGAGTCCTCATCAGATACTCATTAATGATTACATTTTTTTTTTTTACCTTTTTCGAAAATGTTGTTTCAACCTTTCAAAAATCTTTTGAATTTTTTTTTCAAACTTTCGAAACTTTTTTTAAAAATTATTGTTTCAAACTTTCAAAACCTTTTTTTCGTAACCTTTGTTAGAAAAACTTTTTTCAACCTTTCCCCCCAAAATCGTAAAAAAAAAAAAAAAAAAAAAAATGTTAGCATTAAAAAAAAGCTGAATAATCCTGATAAGGCCCTGATATAATGCTATCACAGCAATACCAAAAATGTTGTTAGCAGTGAGATCATCACCACAAGAGAGGAGAAGCAGAAACTTTTTCACAGTAGACATTTTGCATGGTGTTTCTGCACCTGTTGTCAGCTCAAATAAAATAACCATGAGGGAAAAGTTAGCGTACCAAACGACTGTGATTAGATCATAAAAAAAATCTAACCTTTTTTTCGAAATTATTTTTTCGAAATTATTTTTTCAACCTTTCAAAACGTTTTTTTCAGAACTTGTTTTCAAACTTTCCCCAAAATAGCGTAACTTTTTTTCGTCTTTTTTTTCAACCTTAAAAAAATTCTAAAACCTTTTTTGAAAAAGAAGAAAGTAACAGATTGTCGCTAGTCACTATATTTTTTGGCCACTAGGGAAGGTGAATAGTCGCTAAAGCAACAGTATCTGCAAGCTTGTGTTCAGCCGTAGGTGATCAACCTCTAACAACCTATGTGCCTTGGTCTACTAGGCCTACTTCATCCTCCCTATCCTTTTCCATATCAATTGCTCCACTGCGCAGTCGTTGGTTGTGGTAGCTTTGTAAAGGATAGGGAGGATGAAGTAGGCCTAGTAGAGGATGAAATGGATGATTACATTGAGAAATAGGCCAAGATAAGCTCAGTCCTTGGTCAATATAACATTAACCCATAATAACACAACATTTACGATACGAAAGTAACACGTCATTACAAAAACAAAAGTAAGGCTACATGTAGATGCTACAACATTGCAGCATTTGCCTAGCTAAGTGACAACACAATTATTCCACAGCAACATAAACCCAAAGTCCAACAGCATCAACAGTTTTTGTTGTTGCTGTTTCTGCAAAAGGTTTGTTTGCTTCAGGCCTCTGTTTGTGTAATGCTGTGTGATAGGGGGAAATGTTGTCAGTTTTTGTTTGCTGCGATTACATAGATGTGTTGTGCACCTTAGGGCCACCGTAGTTTATGGAATTACAGTATTAATTTATTGCTACTGTTTCTTGCCATTTACAAATTTCATTTATAACCTATATTCATACAGATTTCAGATTAAATACTATGTTTTTGGTTTGACTCTAATTACTGTAATATTTGTCTTAAATGTTTAATGTGTTTGAAAAAGTTTGAAATGTATTGTCTTGGCAAAACCCTCAAAACAACTGCTCGTGTTTTTTTCTTCCTCGCGATTCTCTTGAGAAAATGACGCAATGGGTTCTTTTAGGAAGATACACATTACCTATGCACCATCTCAGAAGACTTCGTAGGTATTTACATTTTGCGTGGCTATGGAAACCATTCAATATATACACTTGCTGTTTCCTAGTGTGTCATTGAAAATGAATGGTCATGGATAACAATTGTTTGTGCTGCAGTGGAGAGACTAGGCATAAACTGAACCAGTTTTATGCTGTGCGGAAACAGATGTAAGTAAAAGGATGAAATAAGGAATATTTGTCAATTTCAATGTATTGGATGTTTTTTGAATAAGTGTAATTTTGTTAATTGATTTGTATGTTTAATTAGTGTACCCACACTTCTGAAGAAGAGAAGCCTGATTCCAAGACAATGGAAGAACCTGCAAATGTGTCATCTATTCTAACACTTCAAAGCTACAACCTCCCTCCTGACACTGTCATCCCTGCTTTCCTTTTTGCATCCCTGGGTTATATGATCATCCTGTTCTGCAACCTTCTTCTTATAATCACCATTGTCGGAAATAAGAGCCTCCACCAGCCCATGTATCTTTTGTTGCTCAACTTGCCCATCAACGATCTCATAGGCACCACTGCACTGTTTCCACAGATGATCAAACAGATTTTATTAGACGTCAAGACGTTACCACACTCCTCATGTGTCACTCAAGCATTCTTCATTCATATTTATGGAACTGGTGCTATTTTTATTTTAACTGCTATGGCATATGACAGATACATTGCTATATGTTGTCCATTGAAGTACAATGTCATTATGACCAACAGCCACTTGATGAAAGTCATAACAGTGATGTGGCTGACTAACCTTACTCTAATTAGTGTTCTCTTCTACCTGTTGCTTCGTTTGCCCCGTTGTAGGTCTCTCATGGTACACACCTATTGTGACAACCCCTCATTGCTGTCACTGGTCTGTGCAGATACAAGCATCAATAACATCTACGGTCTATTTACTGTGGCTCTTACACAGGTGATAGCAAATGGGACAGTTCTGTACACATATCTTCAGATCCTTGTCGCATGTTTCAGAAACAAGGGATCTGATACGAAAAACAAAGCTTTACAGACTTGTGCCACTCATTTAATTGTTTTTCTTCTTCTTGAATGTCTAGGTCTTTTCACAATTATTTCCTACAGACTAAGAAATATTCCCCCGGACCTAAGGAGACTTATAGGGGTCTCGACATTAATTTTTCCTCCAATACTGAATCCTATCATATATGGTCTAAAAACTAAAGAGATCAGAGAAAGGGTGATACACATGTTCAAGAGCAAAATATTTCCCTCCTAGGGATGTATTATTCCACAGGTACAGAACCAACAGCATCTATCATACAGCCTTTACTCATTGAAATTGTCTGTTTCTTCTCTCCTCTCAGGTTAACAATGGAATGTATTCGACACACATCAGAATTCTAGTGTGCTGGTCATCTGATTTGAAACTATTTACAGTATTGGAGTGATAGCTTATCCTAGAGGAGTAATATTGAAATGGTGGGCTGCGGTCCATGTCAATACGGACCTAATAGCATCAAAATTAACTTTCCCAAAAAGTAATATTTCTCAGTAATATTTCAAACACGATAGACAAGAGAGCATGGGTGCTGTTTCCCAAGTGCACAGCAGCCTCTCTCTGTAGCAGTGGTGAAAAAACACCAGCCCAGAATCATGTTCTATCAAATCACATGCAGTTATGCAAATCTGTTTGCAGAGAGCTGTGTCTCATCCAATCACATAATATATTTGCAAACAACTTCCTGCTTAAGATTAACTAAATGGTGGAGTCAGGTGGCTGAGCGGTTAGGAAATTGGGCTAGTAATCAGAAGGTTGCTGGTACGATTTCCGGCTGTGCAAAAATGACGGTGTGTCCTTGGGCAAGGCACTTCACCCTACTTGCCTCGGGGAGAATGTCCCTGTACTTACTGTAAGTCGCTCTGGATACGAGCGTCTGCTAAATGACTAAATGTAAATGTAACTAAATACATGTCCTTTTCTTCTGTGATATAATGTTAAAATGATATTTCTCTTTGTCTTATCTACAACTACTTACAATAATAATTTTAAAGAAATTCTATATCATTACTAGACATTTAATATACAGTAATGTGCATTTTTACAATGCATACTAATTCAGCATTTTGTCTTATTTAGAAGATTTAATTGTAATTCACAATTTGTACTTGTACTTATGTATGGAAAGTATGCCTGGAAATGTATTTAGTTTTATTATTGGTCTAAGGTGAAACACATTCTACCAATTAGTAAAGAGCTTGGTTCTAACCAAGATTTGCTGAAATTCCTTGTCAGTCGTTTCAATTATATTCTAAAATTGCTACATAAACCTGATAAATTGGAATGATGGACTTTCTTCAATTTTCTATTCCCTTGTCCATTGATTAAATGTTTTCTTTATCACCTGCCCTGGCTTGAGGAATGTGTCCATTCAGAGTCCCTATTACTGAATCATATAGAAATGTTGGTGCTACTAAGGCAACAGCTCCGACAGTTTATTATAATGTAAGCCATAATTGCTTAAAAAATCAAGGATCAGAAGTGCATCATTCTAACAGTATTTCAGTGGTTAGAATCAAGAAACAGTCTATTGTAATAGAAACTACAGAGGATACAATTTCTGGAGAAATTGTAGGGTGTGCTTGCTTGGGTCGGTTGCACAGGGGTCCGTTTTTAATGATATTTTTACAACTGATATTTCTGTATATTTTATATAAAAATGCATACTTATCATTTATAAAGATTACATTGATTTAAAAGCATCTCTTTTTTTGCTGCTCATTTACAACTCAAAATACGAGTGAAGTGTAGAATGAAATATGATGTCTTCTTATTTCCCCTGCAAAAGGCAGCCTCATAGCTGAATCAACGAATACATTTGGCAGACCGGTGTAAAAATTGACCTAATCTCTATGATTTAAACGTCCCTTTAAGTTTTCCCTTCTCGTGATATTTTCAGGCATTTAGCCTACTCATATTGCATTCATTCATTAATAAAGAACCCCCTTTGAAGATTATTCTACGACGTTACCGGCAGTAGAAGATGGAATCGCGTAAGCTACAGCGTTGCAATGAGCTACACTGGTTTGAAACCACAGGTAATGGTAATTTCACCAACAAATCGTTTTCTAATGTCAGAATAAATCCTACAACGAAAATGTATATGTGAGGAATGTTTATTTTAACGATTGAAAACAGATAACGCTACATCATAGACCACTGTAGTATGTGTTGCCCGGGCAACAGAGGCTAATGTCATGATGCTAATACTTCAGTGAAATAGTAGACTACTGTTTCCGAAAGTAGATGTACTTCCTTAATAATATCATCTTATATTGTACATTAAACATCACAATTGTGTGTCATATCACAAAGTAAAATGAGTAAATAGTTATCACCCTGGCCTCTTTTCTTGTGGCGTTTCTGCAGCTGCCTTGCAGTAAAGCTATAGTTAGCCTAGCTATCCCCCAAGTTAACAGATGCGAAACGAATGTTCTGCCAAAGGTAGACGCGTGCTTTCGTGACGTCAGTGACGCAGTGACGTTAGTAACGTCAGTGACTGTGGCTAGCAAATTAGCCACCGTTAGCTTCACTTTTCGCCACAAAAACTTAACTTAAGCCTAAACCATGCAACGGAACGTAAAATCCAATAGAAGCAACTCAATCGCTACCAAAACGAAACTTTTGACACCTACGTTGTCTATGTAGGCCAAATATTGACTGAGTTTTAGGGGGGCAAAAAGAAATACAAAAAATAATAATAATATATATGTGAGAGAACAAAGGTTGTGCCCTTGCCGAAGGCAAAGCACACCCAATGAGCTGCGGGCTCATTTAATTAGTGGTTGCAGGTGTGGCTGATTATAGGGGGCATAGGAGTGGTTAAAAGGGGGACTGGGCCGAGGCAGAGGTAGGCTGGTCGGAGTTGAGCACTCTGGGAGACGGGTGGCGAGCGTTCGCAGTCAAAAGGACTGCCCGCAACGAAGTCAGTGAGTACGAGGGGTTAGTGTTCCTGTGGCAGGAGGGGAGGAATATTTGCCTCCTGCTGTAGCAGCTATAGGGCGGGGAAAGTAGGCAGAGTGCTCCGTTGCCAAATGACGACTTGACCGTAACCAACTAAGCCGAGAAGCCGACAACGCGTCCAGCAAACGTTCTCCCCGGAAAGTGGACGACGTCCAAAGCGCAGACCCCGGGGGAGGGTCTAGACGCTTGGCTATTATTGACTATTGTCCTGTCCAATTTGAGATAGGTTTATTACCTGGCGGTGGGAGAAAACAGGGTACGAGGAGGTGCACCGTCAGAAGTGGGTTGGTTGGGTCTCCCATACACATGTGATGTAGCCTGTTGGTGCGTGTTGGAGTGAGTTCCAGAATTGCAGTGACGTTGGGGTGTCAACTGGGGATTTGGCCCAGCTTTGAGCGTGCCGTGCTTTCACCAAGTGAGGTGGTCAAGAGAGATCTGACCTACCTTAATGCCGGTGTAGTCTGTGCAGTGCCCTGTAGTATTCCACCTATGGTTATGCATTTTAGAGAACCTTTGTCCAGACGTAATAAATACTTTTATATTGTTAAACCCCTGTTGTTCCAGGCTGACACCTAGCAGTAATTTCCTGCTTCACAAACGAACCAACATTTATTACACTATACTCAACTGAAATTATTAGTTTGTGAAAAAACTTAACCATATTATTTATTTTCATGTAAAAGTATTTAATTGTTTATGACATGTCCCTAGGACCTAGCCGGTCTCAACAGTAATTAGTTGTTTTAGAGCAGTTTGAGATATGAGAGATGGAACTACAACATATGACATCATCAGGGCTTATGCTGAACTGGTGTTTAAGGAAAAAAAATTAAAGACTGTTTGGTTAGTGTGCTGAGTGGTAAATGCTTAATTATTTGGGTTGTAACAACATCAAGTGTTAACAAAACTAAAGTCAACAAAAATTCTCAAATTAATACACCATTACATCAGGGATGGATTAACCAACGGGCCTACCGGGCCCAGGCCCAGGGGCTCATGAGCTCAGAGGGCCCCTAACCCAGAGCCTCTGCGTGATGTCGCTGTTATGAACTTGATATGTATTGTATTGATATGATGATATGACACAACGCGCCATAGCCGGTATATGCTAGGCTTAAGTCATTAATGTCTTTAACAGGGCCCCAAAAGTCCTACTGATTAAACTAAAAAATAGCCTAAACATTCACTTTGAAGATGTCACAAGAAAGAAACCATCATGATATCTTTCAAGTGAGTGTTTATCCCCTCAGTTTAACTATAGGACTTTAGAGGGGCTGAGTACTCCATGCAATATGGGCCCTTCAACTTTGTAGGGAGAAGTGCAAAACAATAGCTTTAGAGCTGTGTCTAAGCACCCCCAACACACACTATTTATTGAAGATATAATATTGTTAAGCCTATGATGGTAATTTTTCAAGAGAGAGAGGGTTGTGTGGGCTACAAATGTACACGGGTTACAACGATCAAATATTTTTGTAATATAAACGTCGTTTATTTTGTTGATTACTCGAGTACTTTTGCGTTTAAAAAAAACAATATAAATATTATTCCTGACAAAAAAAGGGGGGAGGTGGCCCTTGACACATCCAGGCCCCGGGGCCAGTGGTTTCTTAATCCATCCATGCATTGCAGTATAAAATATTCATTTCAAATTGAATGCATTTGCTCATCCAAGCTTTCATGAAAACATCAAGTTTTTGTGTTGCATATGCTGAATATTCATTTTAGATACAAGTCATTTGTAAAACTATAACATTCTATTTCGTGTTTGTATTGTATGTGCTGACTATTTCATGTAATAAAATCATTTAAATACAAGTATATGGTACAACAATACATTCGCCATAAAATGAATATCTTTCATAACTGTGGAAGAGATCACCCTCTCACAATTATTATAGAGCTATTTTATTGTCTTTCTTTAGCAGGGTAACAAGCACAGCTCTAATATCCTTAGTTTTTATTCCATATATGATTGGGTTGAATACAGGAAGTAGGATCCAAATCAACATTCCACTTAATTTTCGAGCATTTGGGGATAAGGTCTGTGAGCGATATGCTGCTACTGTAAATGTGGAAATAGTTTCAAATAATATAAATGTGATGAGCTGAGACATACACGTGTTCACAGCCTTGCTTATGGTGTCTGAATGTCGATTCATAATGCACACTGCAAAAATGTTAGCGTAAGAAAAAAGCTGAATGACTAAGCTAACAATCTGAAAGAACACTGTCATAGCAACACCATAAATGTTGTTAACGGTCAGATCGTCACCACAAGAGAGGAGAAGCAGGGAAACGTTTTCACAGTAGACATTTTGCATGGTGTTCCTGCACTTGTTTTTAGCTCTGGCCTGGAGACCAAACAAAATGAGCATGAGGACAAAGTCAAAGCCCCAACCTAATGTGATTAGACTGCACATTGTAAAAGGTGTCATGAGTGAATGATATTGCAGTGGTTTACATATTGCTATGTATCTATCAATGGACATTGCAGCAAGAATGAAAAGAACAGCGCCTCCATACATATGAAGCCAGAAGGCCTGCAGGACACATGTGGGGTAGTATGCAAGGTTGGTCTGTGTGACAATGTCATGAAGCAACCTGGGTAGGAAGGCAGTGATTCCTATAATATCATTGAGTGGGAGACTAAAGAGGATGTAGAACATGGGTTTGTGTAGACTCTTCTGGGTGATGATAAGCACCAGAATAGTCAGGTTGCCAAAGAAAGAGAACATGTACACCAGCACACCCACAGCAAAGACCAGGTAGTTCACTGGTGAGGGGATGTCGAAGGATGCCATCGTCAGGATGTAAGTGAAGGTCTGGTTAGGGGGATCCACCTGTGATAGCAAATCCACTGCCATAATGTCTGTCAGGGAAAAATATATACATTTGAATACAAAATGTAACCAAGCATTAGATTAAGAGATGAATCACTGTGCTATTTAACATGCAGCCTGCTTGTTATCTAGATAGGAGTTATGAGCTGTCTGTGTCTCTAATTGTTTGTGTAGGAAGGGTGTCTTACCTTTACTCTCAGTTTTTCACCTTGAAGAATAACTTCTTTGTTTCCTGTAAGCAATGCTATTTAAATATGTGATGTCCATGCAACTACAATCCCTGAAGTCAGATAACTGTAATATGATGGAACCAAGTACAAAGAATCCCCCATTTTCTTTTGATAGCCCCAATTTAAAGATATACTTTTTATGTTTTTTTCAACATTACATGGATATGTTTAAAATGTAAATTATATGATTCTTAGTCGAAGCCTTCACATTACAAACACACAGGTTACAATGAACCTATGAACACTGTTGTCTTCTCAAATGATTTAATTAGATAAAGGACTAACCTAACATTTATTTTTGGTTATCAAATCGTTTTCTGTCAGAATATTCCCACTCACTATTGCTACTGTAACTAGTTACTAATTTAACAGTATAAGACCTGTCTTCATGGAATGATGCCAAAAGGAGGCTTCCCTTCAGTTCTATGTTCGATCTTTCATAGCAACATTGTTAGTATTGTCTCTTGGTACCAGTCTGAACTCTCATCAACGGTGAAAATTGCATCTTTTATTCAGATACAGTCGTATTTTTAAAAGGAGGTAGAATACATGTGTAAGACACGTGACTCAATTACGTCAAGTCCCAAAACTCTATGACATAACTCATTTTGAAAAACGTTCAACTGAAAAATCACGAGGGCTTTAAACAAGACACGTATACCATATCACCTTTACATGCTACAGAAGGTCAAAGAGACGTTCCACTGTTAAGCATTGCAAATGGTTGACCACACCCTGCTTCCTTTCAAAACACTCCTGGGAGACTTCATTAATGATCCTATAAATGCACATCACATCATTGATGCTACTTTGATTACAGCGTTAACTTCTCTCAGTAAACTGGCATTGTCACTACTGTACGGTGGGAATGGGATACACAAAATGAATAAAACACGTTTAGAGAATGAGTTCAGCTTTTGGGTAGTAAAAGTTGTGAACAGTATGTAAGGGAGTACTTCCTACTGTACTTTCTTGATGTTAAGGTCACACATTTTGCTTTTCTAGTTGCAGCTGATAATGGGTTCCAACTGCACAAGACAAAGACAACTGACATTACAACTACTTACTATTACTACTCACTGCTATGCTAGAAATGCTAATATTAATACTTATTTACGTGTTTATTAATGTTTTCGTAACATAAAGTGGTACCACTGAGAGAAGTCAACTGAAACTGAACAGCAATCACCTGTGATATCTACCACTCAATTCTTACTAGTCAAATTGGCCAGTGTTGATGTCAACAATTTAATTCTTGTTTAGGTTCAAACATCAAGTGTCAACTATAGTTTTAAGATCGATACAACAATTGTTCATACAAACATTTATATAAAGTAGCCTATTTCATTCTTTGTATGTCTTGACTGTTTCAGTTAAAACATTCATTTAGATACAAGTGTATTGTACAACAATACATAGGCCATAACATTAAAATAATTTTTATAACTGGGGAAGAGATCACCCTCTCACAATTATTATAGAGCTATTTTATTGTCTTTCATTAGCAGTGTGTGAAGCACAGCTCTAATATCCTTTGTTTTTATTCCATATATGATTGGGTTGAGTACAGGAAGTAGGATCCAAATCAACATTCCACTTAATTTTCGAGCATTTGGAGATAAGGTCTGTGAGCGATATGCTGCTATTGTAAATGTGGAAATAGTTTCAAATAATATAAATGTGATGAGCTGAGACATACATGTGTTCACGGCCTTGCTTATGGTGTCTGAATGTCGATTCATAATGCATACTGCAAAAATGTTAGCGTAACAAAAAAGCTGAATAATCAAGCTAAGGCCCTGATAAAATACTGTCAGAGCAATACCAAAAATGTTGTTAAGAGTCAGATTATCACCACAAGAGAGATTTAGCAGAGAAATGTTATCACAGTAGACATTTTGCATGGTGCTCCTGCACCTGTTTTTAGCTCTGGCCTGGAGGCCAAACAAAATGAACATGAGGGAAAAGTTAACGAACCAAACTACTGTGATTAGAGCATACATTGCACAAGGTGTCATGAGTGAATGATATTGCAGTGGTTTACATATTGCTAGGTATCTATCAATGGACATTGCTGCAAGAATGAAAAGAACAGCGCCTCCGTAAAGGTGCAGCAAAAAGGCCTGCAGGACACATGTGGGGTAGTATGCAAGGTTGGTCTGTGTGACAATGTCATGAAGCAACTTGGGTAGGAAGGCAGTGATTCCTATAATATCATTGAGTGGGAGACTACAGAGGATGTAGAACATGGGTTTGTGTAGACTCTTCTGGGTGATGATAAGCACCAGAATAGTCAGGTTGCCAAAGAAAGAGAACATGTACACCAGCACACCCACAGCGAAGACCAGGTAGTTCACTGGTGAGGGGATATCGAAGGATGCCATCGTCAGGATATAAGTGAAGGTCTGGTTAGGGGGATCCACCTGTGATAGCAAATCCACTGCCATAATGTCTGTCAGGGAAAATATATACATTTGAATACAAAATGTAACCAAGCATTAGATTAAGAGATGAATCACTGTGCTATTTAACATGCAGCCTGCTTGTTATCTAGATAGGAGTTATGAGCTGTCTGTGTCTCTAATTGTTTGTGTAGGAAGGGTGTCTTACCTTTACTCTCAGTTTTTCACCTTGAAGAATAACTTCTTTGTTTCCTGTAAGCAATGCTATTTAAATATGTGATGTCCATGCAACTACAATCCCTGAAGTCAGATAACTGTAATATGATGGAACCAAGTACAAAAATCCCCCATTTTCTTTTGATAGCCCCAACTTAAAGATATACTTTTTATGTTTTTTTCAACATTACATGGATATGTTTAAAATGTAAATTATATGATTCTTAGTCGAAGCCTTGACATTACAAACACACAGGTTACAATGAACCTATGAACACTGTTGTCTTCTCAAATGATTTAATTAGATAAAGGACTAACCTAACATTTATTTTTGGTTATCAAATCGTTTTCTGTCAGAATATTCCCACTCACTATTGCTACTGTAACTAGTTACTAATTTAACAGTATAAGACCTGTCTTCATGGAATGATGCCAAAAGGAGGCTTCCCTTCAGTTCTATGTTCGATCTTTCATAGCAACATTGTTAGTATTGTCTCTCGGTACCAGTCTGAACTCTCATCAACGGTGAAAATGGCATCTTTTATTCAGATACAGTCGTATTTTTAAAAGGAGGTAGAATACATGTGTAAGACACGTGACTCAATTACGTCAAGTCCCAAAACTCTATGACATAACTCATTTTGAAAAACGTTCAACTGAAAAATCACGAGGGCTTTAAACAAGACACGTATACCATATCACCTTTACATGCTACAGAAGGTCAAAGAGACGTTCCACTGTTAAGCATTGCAAATGGTTGACCACACCCTGCTTCCTTTCAAAACACTCCTGGGAGACTTCATTAATGATCCTACAAATGCACATCACATCATTGATGCTACTTTGATTACAGCGTTAACTTCTCTCAGTAAACTGGCATTGTCACTACTGTACGGTGGGAATGGGATACACAAAATGAATAAAACACGTTTAGAGAATGAGTTCAGCTTTTGGGTAGTAAAAGTTGCGAACAGTATGTAAGGGAGTACTTACTACTGTACTTTCTTAATGTTAAGGTCACACATTTTGCTTTTCTAGTTGCAGCTGATAATGGGTTCCAACTGCACAAGACAAAGACAACTGACATTACAACTACTTTCTATTACTACTCACTGCTATGCTAGAAATGCTAATATTAATACTTATTTACGTGTTTATTAATGTTTTCGTAACATAAAGTGGTACCACTGAGAGAAGTAAACTGAAACTGAACAGCAATCACATGTGATATATACCATTCAATTCTTACTAGTCAAATTGGCCAGTGTTGATGTCAACAATTTAATTCTTGTTTAGGTTCAAACATCAAGTGTCAACTATAGTTTTAAGATCGATACAACAATTGTTCATACAAACATTTATATAAAGTAGCCTATTTCATTCTTTGTATGTGTTGACTGTTTCAGTTAAAACATTAATTTAGATACAAGTGTATTGTGCAACAATACATAGGCCATAACATTAAAATAATTTTTATAACTGGGGAAGAGATCACCCTCTCACAATTATTATAGAGCTATTTTATTGTCTTTCTTTAGCAGTGTGTGAAGCACAGCTCTAATATCCTTTGTTTTTATTCCATATATGATTGGGTTGAGTACAGGAAGTAGGATCCAAATCAACATTCCACTTAATTTTCGAGCATTTGGAGATAAGGTCTGTGAGCGATATGCTGCTATTGTAAATGTGGAAATAGTTTCAAATAATATAAATGTGATGAGCTGAGACATACATGTGTTCACGGCCTTGCTTATGGTGTCTGAATGTCGATTCATAATGCATACTGCAAAAATGTTAGCGTAAGAAAAAAGCTGAATAATCAAGCTAAGGCCCTGATAAAATACTGTCAGAGCAATACCAAAAATGTTGTTAAGAGTCAGATTATCACCACAAGAGAGATTTAGCAGAGAAATGTTATCACAGAAGACATTTTGCATGGTGCTCCTGCACCTGTTGTCAGCTCTGGCCTGGAGGCCAAACAAAATGAACATGAGGGAAAAGTTAACGCACCAAACTACTGTGATTAGAGCATACATTGCACAAGGTGTCATGAGTGAATGATATTGCAGTGGTTTACATATTGCTAGGTATCTATCAATGGACATTGCTGCAAGAATGAAAAGAACAGCGCCTCCGTAAAGGTGCAGCAAAAAGGCCTGCAGGACACATGTGGGGTAGTATGCAAGGTTGGTCTGTGTGACAATGTCATGAAGCAACTTGGGTAGGAAGGCAGTGATTCCTATAATATCATTGAGTGGGAGACTACAGAGGATGTAGAACATGGGTTTGTGTAGACTCTTCTGGGTGATGATAAGCACCAGAATAGTCAGGTTGCCAAAGAAAGAGAACATGTACACCAGCACACCCACAGCGAAGACCAGGTAGTTCACTGGTGAGGGGATATCGAAGGATGCCATCGTCAGGATATAAGTGAAGGTCTGGTTAGGGGGATCCACCTGTGATAGCAAATCCACTGCCATAATGTCTGTCAGGGAAAATATATACATTTGAATACAAAATGTAACCAAGCATTAGATTAAGAGATGAATCACTGTGCTATTTAACATGCAGCCTGCTTGTTATCTAGATAGGAGTTATGAGCTGTCTGTGTCTCTAATTGTTTGTGTAGGAAGGGTGTCTTACCTTTACTCTCAGTTTTTCACCTTGAAGAATAACTTCTTTGTTTCCTGTAAGCAATGCTATTTAAATATGTGATGTCCATGCAACTACAATCCCTGAAGTCAGATAACTGTAATATGATGGAACCAAGTACAAAAATCCCCCATTTTCTTTTGATAGCCCCAACTTAAAGATATACTTTTTATGTTTTTTTCAACATTACATGGATATGTTTAAAATGTAAATTATATGATTCTTAGTCGAAGCCTTGACATTACAAACACACAGGTTACAATGAACCTATGAACACTGTTGTCTTCTCAAATGATTTAATTAGATAAAGGACTAACCTAACATTTATTTTTGGTTATCAAATCGTTTTCTGTCAGAATATTCCCACTCACTATTGCTACTGTAACTAGTTACTAATTTAACAGTATAAGACCTGTCTTCATGGAATGATGCCAAAAGTAGGCTTCCCTTCAGTTCTATGTTCGATCTTTCATAGCAACATTGTTAGTATTGTCTCTCGGTACCAGTCTGAACTCTCATCAACGGTGAAAATGGCATCTTTTATTCAGATACAGTCGTATTTTTAAAAGGAGGTAGAATACATGTGTAAGTCACGTGACTCAATTACGTCAAGTCCCAAAACTCTATGACATAACTCATTTTGAAAAACATTCAACTGAAAAATCACGAGGGCTTTAAACAAGACACGTATACCATATCACCTTTACATGCTACAGAAGGTCAAAGAGACGTTCCACTGTTAAGCATTGCAAATGGTTGACCACACCCTGCTTCCTTTCAAAACACTCCTGGGAGACTTCATTAATGATCCTATAAATGCACATCACATCATTGATGCTACTTTGATTACAGCGTTAACTTCTCTCAGTAAACTGGCATTGTCACTACTGTACAGTGGGAATGGGATACACAAAATGAATAAAACACGTTTAGAGAATGAGTTCAGCTTTTGGGTAGTAAAAGTTGTGAACAGTATGTAAGGGAGTACTTCCTACTGTACTTTCTTAATGTTAAGGTCACACATTTTGCTTTTCTAGTTGCAGCTGATAATGGGTTCCAACTGCACAAGACAAAGACAACTGACATTACAACTACTTACTATTACTACTCACTGCTATGCTAGAAATGCTAATATTAATACTTATTTACGTGTTTATTAATGTTTTCGTAATATAAAGTGGTACCACTGAGAGAAGTAAACTGAATCTGAACAGCAATCACCTGTGATATCTACCACTCAATTCTTACTAGTCAAATTGGCCAGTGTTGATGTCAACAATTTAATTCTTGTTTAGGTTCAAACATCAAGTGTCAACTATATGTTTAAGATCGATACAACAATTGTTCATACAAACATTTATATAAAGTAGCCTATTTCATTATTTGTATGTGTTGACTGTTTCATGTAAAACATTCATTTAGATACAAGTGTATTGTACAACGATACATAGGCCATAACATAAAAATATTTGTTATAACTGGGGAAGAGATCACCCTCTCACAATTATTATAGAGCTATTTTATTGTCTTTCTTTAGCAGTGTGTGAAGCACAGCTCTAATATCCTTTGTTTTTATTCCATATATGATTGGGTTGAGTACAGGAAGTAGGATCCAAACCAACATTCCACTTAATTTTCGAGCATTTGGGGATAAGGTCTGTGAGCGATATGCTGCTACTGTAAATGTGGCTAGAAATTCAAAAATAACAAATGTGACAATTTGAGACAAACATGTGTTCACAGCCTTGCTTATGGTGTCTGAATGTCGATTCATAACACACACTGCTAAAATGTTAGCGTATGAAAAAAGCTGAATGACTAAACTAACAATCTGAAAGAACGCTGTCATAACAACACCATAAATGTTGTTAACGGTCAGATCGTCACCACAAGAGAGGAGAAGCAGGGAAACGTTTTCACAGTAGACATTTTGCATGGTGTTCCTGCACCTGTTTTTAGCTCTGGCCTGGAGGCCAAACAAAATGAGCATGAGGACAAAGTCAAAGCCCCAAGCTAATGTGATTAGACTGCACATTGTAAAAGGTGTCATGAGTGAATGATATTGCAGTGGTTTACATATTGCTAGGTATCTATCAATGGACATTGCAGCAAGAATGAAAAGAACAGCGCCTCCATACATATGAAGCCAGAAGGCCTGCAGGACACATGTGGGGTAGTATGCAAGGTTGGTCTGTGTGACAATGTCATGAAGCAACCTGGGTAGGAAGGCAGTGATTCCTATAATATCATTGAGTGGGAGACTAAAGAGGATGTAGAACATGGGTTTGTGTAGACTCTTCTGGGTGATGATAAGCACCAGAATAGTCAGGTTGCCAAAGAAAGAGAACATGTACACCAGCACACCCACAGCGAAGACCAGGTAGTTCACTGGTGAGGGGATATCGAAGGATGCCATCGTCAGGATGTAAGTGAAGGTCTGGTTAGGGGGATCCACCTGTGATAGCAAATCCATCGCCGAATTTTCAAATCTGTCAGGGAAATATATTGATACAAAATCAAATGCAGTATTAGATTTATCACAACACTATATGTAAGCACATATTTACACCAGAGCAGGCATTTCTACTAACCCAAATACTACAAATAAAGGCAGTAATCTGCCTGTCTGTGTTTGATTTGATATAAACCCTACGATTAAAATGTGTGGTCAAGTATCTATGGTTTGCTAATTTTACACAGTACAATTGAATACATATTGAAATGAATGTTGCTTGAAAACACTGTGCACTTCATATCCAGTCTGCTTGTTATCTGGATAGGAATTATGAGCTGTCTGTGTCTGTTTGTGTAGTAGTGGTGCCTTACCTTTGCTCTCAGTCTTAAACCCTGAAGAATAAGATATCAATATCCTCAAAGCAGTGCTATTTAAATATGTGCAAGCCATGTGACCACAATCCCTGAAGTCAGATAATTATGATTGGATAAATAAACAACAAAGATTGTTGTGGAATGAATGTTATTGTGTATAATATAAGAATATATACCATTCATAATAATTAATCTCACATTAATGCTCACCCACTTTAAAACACCTTTACGTGTGTTCTTATACACACAACTTATATTCATGTTATAATGTATACATTGTTATCCAATCCCCCACCACCTTTTGATGGCCCCAACTTTTAATCTTCTTCATCTTGAAATCTGAAATACTTTCTGCAGTGTCCAGGCTCAAAGAACAGATGTCACTAATTTGAGTTAATTTGTAACATTTTTATTCATTTGTTAAAGAACTTAAGAAAGTTCAAAATCCAGTCTTTGATAACATACATCCTACATGCTAGATATGACATTTACACTCAGTTAACACATCCTAAAAAAATGCACTTTTTAATTGTGATGCATGCCAGATAAACTCAACCCTTTACACAAAAGTAGCACACACGATTATGATTAAAAAAAGAATAGTACATTGTTATTTCATAAATGTATTATTTATGTAGTAAGGTGAATACTTTGGGGTAAACTAACTGAATCTCAAAACAGAGCTGAATTGACAGCTTAGCTTACTAGGCAAATATCTTCCATAATTTATATTTTCAGCAACCTGACAAGACCTTTAATTTGTGTTTTATGTGTTAGTGATTTTTTTGTTATGTATTACTGCTAAAAATGAAGTTCTCAGTTCTTTTGTTTTTATTCCATAAATAATTGGATTAAGTACAGGAGGGAGTATGAAAATCATGCTACCACAAAACTTCCTGCTATTTGGGGATATGTCTGAAAAGCGATAGGACAGGATTGTAAATGTGATCATACATTCAAATAAAACAAATATTAGTATCTGGGCCAGACATGTATTTACTGCCTTGCTTTTAGCATCAGATTGCCGGTTAAAAATACATATCAATAATATATTAACATAAGAATATAACGGAATAACCAAGCTAATCATCTGTATTAATGCTGTCATGAAAAGACCATAAATGTTGTTAACTGAAAGGTCTACCCCACAAGACAATTGGAGCAATGAGGGGTTGTCACAGTAAACATTAGCAATAAATGTCTTACATCGATTACCTTTAGCCTGGAGCCCAAACAGGATTATCATTAGTAGGAGGTCCAAGCCCCAAGCTGAGCATATGAGGAAACGTAAGGTAAAAGGTGTCATGACTGAATGATATTGCAGTGGCTTGCAAATTGCAAAGTATCTATCGATGGACATAGCTGCTAGTATGAAAAGAGTTGCACCTGCATATACATGAAGGACAAAGGCCTGTAGAAAGCACGTAGGGTAGTAAACAAAGTTGGTCTGTGTGACAATGTCCCCCAACAGCCTGGGTAGGAAAGCAGTGATTCCTATCATGTCATTGAGGGGAAGACTGAACAGTAAGTAGTACATGGGTTTGTGAAGACTCTTCCTGGTGATGATCAGCATGAGGATGACCAGGTTGCAGATGATAGAGAACAGGTAGACAAGCATGCCAATGAGGAAGACTGGGTAGTTCACTGGGTTGGGAATGTCAAAGGTGTCAATTTGCAGATGAAAACTAAATGTAAGATTTGGAGTAATATCTTCCATTAGCAAATGTCCAAACCTGAAAAATGTCCAAAGGTGTCCACAATCATTTTCAACACAAAACAACATGTTTAAAATGCATGTTATCTGATGCATAGGCTAAGTCTTCACATTACAAACACAGGTGACTATCAACTTATTATTATTATTTAACTTATCACTGTTGACTTCTCAGCTTACTTAATTAGATAAAGTACATTGTTTTTGGCTATACAATTGTTTTCTTCCAGAATATTCATACATACTAATAGTACTCTAAGTAGTCACTAACTTAACAGTAATGCCTGTCTTTATAGAATGTTGTCCAAATTATGCTTACCTTCAGTTATATGTTCTATCTTTAAGAGCAACACTGTTAGTATCGTCTCTTTGTAGTTTGAACTCATCAACAGTAAAAATGACATTTAATTCAGATGCAGGCATATTTATAAATGGAGGAAGTAGAATACATGCGTAAGGCACGTGACATAATTACGTCAAGTCTGAGAATCCCTCTATGACATAATTCACTTTGAAATGCTCTCCACTGAACCACCTTGGTTCATTGAGACGATTCTGAATGCTATCAAATAACAAGTGATCAAGAGTTCTGAGGCTTGATTAAGTTTAAGTTAGAAAAAAATCAAGGATTTATTATGTGCTTCTGTCAATCACACTCAGTAGAGCAGCTATTTTCTTATTATCTGTTTCTGTTATCTGTTAAGTGTACTGTCTTATTCATTCACATAGCCTATATGCATTCCTACTGTAACCTATAGATATTATGGTCAGATGAAAGTCACAGGTCTGTGATGTCATAGCTGCCTGATTGAATAACAAACACCTGTAGGCTTATCTTTGTTTTTCCTGCATATCACACCATTGATGCTTCTTTGATTACAGCGTTAACTTCTTTCAGGAAACTGTCTTTGATGCTCACTTATATGCTTCGTCATATATGCTCACAGTGGGAATGGGATATGAATAAAAACGCACTTAGAGAAAGGGTTAAGGATTTGTGATAATTTATTTAACATGCCCGTGAGTTTGAAACCTTAATCTAGTCATTTAGTTTGTAAAGAGTTGTTAAGGGCATGCAAAACCTCAGTGACAGTGTATGTTGCCTGATTCTCTATTTTCTGCTCATTCAATTCCATACACTGGACCATTTTGGTATCAAACACATTTTTATATTCAAATTGAGTTCAATATGACTAGAACTTTACTGACACTTTAGTTTGAAATACTTTAAGGAAACTATTTCGTATTTCACTCGTATTTAATCCATATACAATTGGATTCAGAAGCGGAGGTACAAGGAATATCAACATGCCCATAATCTTCTGAAGGTCGGAAGAGATGTTCTGGAATCTGTGTGATAGAATAGTGAAGGTCCCCACAATCTCAAATATGATGAATATGACTAGTTGTGCCACACAAGTGTTCACTGCCTTACTCTTTGCATCTGACTTCCTCGTAGCCAAGCAAGCTATTAATATCTTCACATAAGAAAAGACCTGGACAGACACACTGATGATCTGCATAACAGCCGTGTTGAACAGACCTATGATGTTATTGATTGTTGTGTTGTCACAAGTGAGTTTAAGAAGAGATGGGTTATCACAGAACACATTCATGAGAGAGGACCTGCAAAGAGGAAGCTTAGTCTGTAATGAGAACAGAGATACAATCAAGGCAAAGTCAAGGCCCCAAACCAGACATATAATAAACCCCACCATTCTGGGAGACATGACAGAGTTGTACTGCAAAGGCAGGCAGATGGCCACGTAGCGATCGAAGGCCATGGCTGCCAGGATGAAGAGAACCCCACCTCCGTACATGTGGAGCAGGAAGCCCTGCAGCACACAGAGAGGATAGTACACTTGGTTTGTCTCCATCACGACGTCTGATAGTACCTTGGGTAGCATTGCAGTGATACCTATCACGTCATTCAGAGGAAGGCTGAAAAGGATGAAATACATGGGTTTGTGGAGGTTCTTCTGCACACTGATCAGAGCCAGCAGAGTCAGGTTGCAAAATACACTAAAGAAGTAGATGATGAGACCGAGAAAAAATATGGGGTACTTGGCCCCTGGTGGGATGTAAAAAGGGTCAAGGCTCAACTGGAGACTGAGACTGTTCAAGGACGTGTTTTCCATGACAGCTGAAGTGTGGTTGTAAAAATAAAACAATTAGAAAAAGTTTCCAAAATCCCATAAAAAAGATTAAGTGTACATCATTTACGAGACTAAATGAATCACTGGCTTGTATGCCTTACATGCACAGTCAACCATAAAGCATTAAAGAGACTGTTAGTTTCTCCAGGGTGGAGCTCTTGTCTGTTCAGAACGCCATTTAACAGTCTTTTTATATGATGGTCATGAGGTGTCTTCACGTCACTCTACACATCCTCTGCGACACAGAAACTTCAAAGATTCCCATTTTCTTTTGACTGACAGCAAACTGTTGTCACAGAGGATGCCTGCTGGGACATACCCATGACTTTGAATGTCACTGAACAACTCAATGATCAGTGAAAACAGATGTGGCCTGTCTGTTTACGTTGCATATACAGCTCGTTGACAGTTTGGTGGCTATTAGGAGTCAGGTGGCTGAGCGGTGAGGGAATCGGGCTAGTAATCCGAAGGTTGCCAGTTCGATTCCCGGTCATGCCAACTGACATTGTGTCCTTGGGCAAGGCACTTCACCCTACTTACCTCGGGGAATGTCCCTGTACTTACTGTAAGTCGTTCTGGATAAGAGCATCTGCTAAATGACTAAATGTAGTAATGCAAGTTGTATTATCATAGATTTTAGAATACATTTACATTGCTAATAAAATGTATATTATACATTTGACCTTTGCAGGCCCACACCTTTCATATTAAAACTTCTGAAGCAGATGTATTTCATAATGTGCTTAGTTTGACTAATATGAAGTTAAAGGTGTGAAAGTGTCAATCAAACACTTTCATTTTCCATGCTTAGATGCAATAACAGAAATTGCATCATTGCATGGAAAACATGAATTAATGACGTCCTATGAGATATAATTATATGGTGTGTTATTTTCTGTAACAAATTATAATTATTCTATAGAGACTTGATGCCCCCATGTCGTTAATCATGATCATGTTTACTGATGATGTGTGCTGGTAATAACATCCACATGGGACGCTCTAGTCTCACCGTTGGGTCATTAGTGAGGTCACAACTACAGAGTTAACTACATGTTATTCTTCTTAACAGTTAACTCTATGATAAAACATGCTGTGATAGGAAAGGTCATTTGAGTTTAACCTAGATTGCAGTATTATTTAGTTCCACCATCACGTGTGGTGTGACTTGAAATAGCATTAATTATACTCAACTTCCCCTAACTGTCATACAATATAACTGATTTAAGCGAAAGAACAATCATGTGAGTACTTATTTATGGGATTCTCTGTCAGGTCCACTGCCTTATTAAAGAGATCTAAATGCTCTGTCAGGACCAAGGCCTTATTAAAGAGATCAAGATTCTCTGTCAGGACCACAGCCTTATTAAAGAGCTCTAGATGTTTCCTTTCAGGCCAATAACCTTATCAAGAGACATACATAGAGGTGGACAGCAGGGACAGGTTAATCAGCCCACCCTGGAGGGATAGTAATGTGGACTGGAAGACAATTGAATTGGCCTCCAGTCATGATGGATGAAGGCCTGAGGGCCAAGCAGTGCTAACCCTGTGTCTACAGAGATACCACTAATGCTCTTCAGGGATAGTGCAAAGTCTGAGAGACACTCACTGTCCACACTACCCCAGAATCAATTACTTCTGCAATACCTCACTAATTTGATGCATATAAACCCTCTTATTCGTTATGTTTTTTATCTAACAGTTTACCTTTCCATTGGGTATCATATTTAAAGTTGCCAAAACAAACCAAAATGTTTTCATGACAATTTCTTTTTATATGTCTTCATAGTACATTTTATGATTGTATACAAACATTTTTAAGTTTCACTAATTGGTCAGTTTCTATATCTATCATTAGTTCCCTAATGTGACTTACATGACCTAAGAAGCCCTCAGAGTGCAGTTGGATTGTGTTACTGTTGCATAATGCAGTATAAGTGTATCCCCTGCTCATTATGAGAACTTGACAACAAAGTGTGATGCTCTCTCCAAGGACCATGCACCTTAATGCTGACAAATGGGACTTGTTAAACGGAAAGTAGTGAATTATGACAGAAACAGTTTACCTGGCCCAATTCCTGTCAATTAAAATGTCAACCAAAATCCGCAACACCAACACATTTTGTGAAACAAATACTGACATGGAGAAAAAAAGATTTATTAATTGCGGCACCATGAAGAAGCTAATGCTGCTAACTTCTTAAAAAACTGTAGGGTTGTAAGTGTTTCATGCTCTCTGTAGACAGTAATAATCAATCTAGCATTAAGTGTAAAAATACGATTATCTGAGAAATTACATGTGATATCTAGGATAGAAGAATTACCCTTTAACATTTAGAATAATGTTCAAGCTCTTCTGCATCATGACACACAAGAGACAGTTATGAGTCAACTGTCATTTTTTAAGAAATACAGTTTTCCTCAGAGCTGAGATGCTGCAGTCTATAGAAAGTCTACACCCCTCAGGCCTTGCTGACGTCAGTTCGAAATTGATTTGCTAACCTTTCTCTCACCTTTGGAAACTGGATATATGCTGAAGACATTATAGCTGTCCCACTATTTAAAGTGCCTTGTTTAATCAAAGCTTCTAAACACTGGCATGACATGAAACAAACTGGGCTGGTGCAGAGATTAAACACAGTGCCAGACAGACCATAACTTCAGAGCAGGTGAGCATATATCTCACTCTGGCTGCGATGGCTTGTCATTTAAGATATTATTAAACACCTTCAACAGGATTCTCATCTGCTACAGAAACGGTGAGGTAGTACCTCTGTATATGACAGAAGTTCAGGTAACTTATTTAGTTGCATTTTGATCATTGTGGAGGTCCTGAGCATATTTTGTGGCCTGAGAGTATTTACTTATTGTGTAACAACATATATTTCATCCATGATGACATGTATTTACACACATTTACAAATATTTGCATTTCATTTCTTTTTCAGATTTACCCTGCAAAATGGATGGGAACAATTCATTTCAAAGTGATATTCTCCAAATGGAGGGCTTTAACATTTCTATGGAGTTCACATATCCTCTGTTCTTCTTGATTATGTTTGTCTACCTTACTCTTCTTATCTCCAACATTGGAGTGATTGTACTTATCATCAAAGAGGAGAGCTTACACCAGCCCATGTACATACTATTCTGTAACCTGTCAGTAAATGACCTCATTGGGAACACTGTGCTACTGCCTAGGCTGATGCACGATATTGTTTCAACTCCAAAGTTGATCTCATATGCTCAGTGTGTCACACAAGCATTCTGCAGTCACACATTTGGCTCGGCGTCCCATATGATATTGATAATTATGGCTGTTGACAGATATGTGGCTATATGCCACCCCCTACGGTACAACTCAATAATGACAACCCGAACCGTGGTAACCCTCTCTGTTTCAGCTTGGGGGACCTCTTTGCTGTTGGTATCCGTTCTGCTTGGGCTCACTGTTAGGCTGTCTCGCTGTCGCTCTATCATACTCAACGCTTATTGTGACAATGCATCGCTGTTTAAGCTTTCTTGTGAAAATGTGACAGTCAATAACATCTATGGACTCTTTTTCACTGTGTTGCTATTTAGTTCCTCAATGGGAAGTATTGCTGTCACTTATTTCAGGATTGCTGTTATCTGCTGGACCAGGAAAAACAAGGAACTGAATAACAAGGCAGCACAGACGTGTGCCAGCCACCTGGTCCTGTATCTCATCATGCTTTGGTCTGGATTTCTGACCATAATTTTGCATCGCTTCCCAGACTACCCCGAATTGAGAAAGCTGGCTTATATTTTATTTCATGTTGTTCCTGCCAATTTGAACCCAATTATTTATGCCATGCAAACACAATCACTGAGGCAGAAAATTGTCCAAATATTCAGCAAAAGGATCATGCACTCCTAGAACTGGTGAGTCTTGCATGATGTAAATCCAACCATTATTATCATTATCTCCTGGTTGATGACAATAAGACTTGCATCAGACCATATAACCTTCAGACATATTCTACAGGTGAAACAGAGGTTATTACTGTAAGAAGGTGTGTCTGCCCAGCACTGTGTCACAGCCGTCTCTGTGTAGACCTCTGGTGTCCATTTGCTGAAATAACATTGTGCTGAACTATTTTCTGTTCCATGCCAATCTACCTGATCCTATTTCAAATGAATAAAAAGATGATGATGATATAGCTGTAGTTTATATTTATGCCATAATAGTTTCAGTAATACAATAGCATTCTTTAAAAAACTAATGTTTTATTTTACTTTGAGAGTCATGTTATAATCACAAACTAAATGTTTGGCTGAGATGGCTTACTAGACAAAGAAATCACAGCTGTGTTATGCTGTAAAATATTGTCCATAAATGGTCCTCTCAAAAGACTGTAAATGCCGTACTTGAGTGTTTCCAAGGCTACTTCACAGAGCATGGCTGTTTTGCAAGAAGAAAGGATACAACCATGTTTGGTGGCCGGTGGGGGGAGGGAGGGAGGGGGGGGCATGCTGTGGCATCCAACGTCTCAGTCTGGATGGTGACCATTAATCTCGAACAAAACCATGACCAGTCATCAACACAAATAGCCCTTTGAATAATATTCTGATGATGGAAATATTTCTAATGTCCATCATAATGTGTGTTGCCTGATGCTCAGCAACTATATTCATGAATTAATTGTGCTTGATGTCTACCGATGGTGTGATTAAACCATTTTAAATGGAATAGAACGACATTTTACATGCTCACGTTTGTGTGGTCTGGATCCAGAAGATTGCTTTTCTAACTGGTTTGTCAAGTCAAACCTTTGACCTAATGGATTCGATTGGGCCAAGTGTGATAATACCAATAAACAAATGCATCCTGTGGTGAAACTGTTCAATACAGAAAAACATCCATTTAAATTCTTTTAATTCCCCTGGATTTGATTAACTATGTTTTGTTGCTCAGTGCTAATTAACTGGTTGTGAGGAGCCACAGAGCAATCTATACTAAATAACAAATTATTAAATAGTTAAATAATAAAACCTTGTAATTGTAGGAGGTGTCTGGATGTCCAGTAGGACTTCAGTAGTGTTGTGAAATAAAAAGGAGAACAGAAGCACTGTTCTCTCAAATGGATAGAGGCCAGTCCCATTAAAGTGGAGGTTCCCCCCCCCCCCCCCACCCCCCATAAATCATTATGTCTCTACGGAATGTATAGAACCGGAACATTTGCAGTGCAAAGGGCTGGTTGAAGGTAAGTGTGGGTGGTAATTCACTTTAGGTCATGGGTATTTATTGAGTATTTGTGGTTATAGTTTTGCATGTTTACTTTCATTCTAACAGTTCGTCGGTTTGACACGTCATCAAATCCTTTGAAAAGGCAGGATCAGAAAATGCAGAGTAAGGTGTTCTGACAATCCTTATAAAATAAATAATATTAAATGTCTTTCTATTTTCATCAAATTGTGTAAATACTTTTTTTTACCAATAGATCCCTCTTCTGAAGACTTCAATGTAACTCATGTGACTGAATTTCTCATTGTTGGGACTGAGCAGGGTCTTAAAAACTTCTATGTGGAGTTGTCTTTCTTCATCTTGGTGGTATACATCATGATTTTAATTGGAAACCTCATCATATTCACTCTGGTGATGACAAACTACAAACTACGAACACCCATGTACATCTTTCTTGGTAATCTGTCTTTCATAGACATAGTAATAGCAACCAGTGTTCACCCTAAGTTCATAACAATGGTTTTACAGAATGACTTTACCATTACATTTTCAGGTTGTTTTATCCAAATGTATGTGTATTTGGGTGTTCAAACTGTTGAAGGCTTTCTCTTGTGTGTCATGGCTTATGACCGATATGTAGCCATCTGCAATCCTCTTCGTTACAGCAGTATAATCTCTGGGAGGGTATGTGCTGTAATGGTAGCTGTAGCATGGGTGTCTGGTCTCCTAATGCCTTGCTTCTCTGTCATATTTGCATCACAATTGCCATTTTGTAACACTGGAGTAAAATCTTGGTTTTGTGATTATCCAGCTGTTGTTTGGCTGTCCTGTTGGGACACTACATTTTTGATTGATGTGGCTCTTTCAATTGCCGTGGTAGTTATGTATATACCGTTCATGTTAATTGTGTGGTCCTACTATAGAATAGTTCTGGCCATTTGCAAAATTGCAACCTCTGAAGGACGTATAAAAGCTTTTTCCACCTGCTCCTCTCATCTGACTGTTGTTCTGGCCTTTTATTTAGCTCATTCTTGTGTATATATTAGTGCCAAAGTATTAAAGAATAATAGTAATATGCTTATCTTGATATCTATTATCAACAGTGCCCTAGTTCCTGTTCTAAATCCCCTTATTTACACTTTTAGAAACAAAGAAATAAAAGATGCTTTGCAAAAGCTCTGTTGTCATGTTAAACGACAGTCCTAAAAAATGTAATACGCAATACTTTATGGTAACACCAGACCCCCTTAAAGAAGTCCTCTTACAATCTAACTATAATAATTTGTCAAGAGACATGTTTGTGTTCAAAACAGAGCCAATTAAATAATCCTATTTGGAAAGGTATAATGAGATCAGCAGGGAATGCAGGTTGTCACAAGACTCAATGCCGGTAAAATAATTGAATTCACCAACAGGGGCCTGGTTTGAGTACACCAGTTCAATTTAGTGAGAGACAGGTCATATAGATAGTAAGAAAGTGTGTACTTTTGGGTTCTAAGCACTAATAAAATGGATTGACAAGATCACATTGTTCAATGTTTTTTTATTTCAAAACAGTCAGGGAAAAGGATGCCTTTAATCTATAATGATGTAATATTGAATAAGAATAAGACCTGATATGCAAGAGATGCATTGAAGCCTACAAGTAAACTGTGACTGCACGATATTAAATGGATAGAATAAATAAGGTTTGGTATTGTACAGAATAGTACAAAATAGAGTATTTCTAGAATATTCAGACCTATACTTGTTCCACACAGGAAGCAGAGTATATACACATAACAACAGCTACAGAAAAGCTATTACGGCAACTTATATTTTATTTTATTGCATATTTAATTTAATTCTAATCCCACTTAGTACTGCTAGTTTATGTACCCTTAGTATAGATAGTCCATATATTAAAATTTTAGGTCCCTATATGTTTATTGTATGCACCTTCCTGCCAAAGCAAATTCCTTGTCTGTGCAAACTTTCATGGCGAATAAATCCCATCCTGATTCTGATTCTGATTAAATGGCCTTCCCCATGATAAGCAGGCTCATGAGGAAGACCATGATGAAAAACATCCACATAAAGAAGCGGTCTAAAACCTTGGCCACCTTCTTCCACTCCCCAGTTCTTTTCTGTGTGGCCCTCTGATCACGGTAGCAGTTGGCGATGTACTCCAGATTCCTGAGGAGCTGCTGCTGCTGACACGTGCACGGGCTTTGGCACGGGACCTCTCCCCCAACTCTGTCACTCACACCTCCTTTCCTGCTCCGCCTGGCTGACCTCAACGTGTCCCCACAGTCCAGACTCATGAACATGCCATTCCTCCAGGCGCAGTAGTGGTTGGTGGGGTTCATCCCCATGGAGCCAGTGGGGCTCATCATCTGATCCAAGTCTTCTCTCACCTCGGGAATCACCGCCTCCCAGCCTCCCTCCAGCCGCACCCTGAAGTCCTCTCTGCCTGCTTGTCCGTTCATGCAGCAGTTGGCTCTTTTCTGTTGGAGAGGAGGCTCCTGTTTCTCTGCCTGGACTGACATGCAATTTTCCCCCACTTCATAAACAAAGCACACACGTGCCAGGTATTGCAGGATGACCTTTTTATCCCACTTGGGCACAGGTTTAGCATCTGGGCCGCAGTGGTGGATGTTCATGATGAAAATGGTCAAGGCAGTGGACGCTGTTATCATGGTCATTGTGGCAATGTAATATTTTCCTGAGGGGAGAAGAGATAGAAAAACATGAACAGAATGAACAAGACTTCATATTCACAGCTCCATGGGTTTAGTTACAAACAGTCCACAGAAATGGATACATATCTACAATCTTGATTATAGTAGGTAGCATTTCAGGAAAAGTGCACTGAAACATTTTTATGACTGAAACATCATTGGGCTCACCGATAAGTG
This sequence comes from Osmerus mordax, assembly GCF_038355195.1. Taxonomy (NCBI): domain Eukaryota; kingdom Metazoa; phylum Chordata; class Actinopteri; order Osmeriformes; family Osmeridae; genus Osmerus; species Osmerus mordax. The sequence continues at coordinate 13,204,401 of NC_090060.1, forward strand.
GGACATTCTCCGAGGGAGGCATGATCTCTGCCACCAGCAGCTGGAAGACTGTGAGAGCCAGCATCACTGTCACCCCCAGAGACACCTTCTCCCCAGAGTCAGCGGGCAGATAGAATCCCAGAGGAGCCAGGAAGGAGATCATCACGCACGGAATGAGCAGGTTGAAGACGTAGAAGGAGGCCCTCCGCTTGAGTTTGAGGGTGTAGGTCACGTCAGGGTAAGGCTCGGCACAGCACCCGTACAGAATGACGTTCTTCTTAGCAGGCATTCCCAGAATCTCCCACTCCACATTCTCCACCAGGTCAGCTATGTCCGCACTGTCCAGGGCATTCGTGATGTCCAGCTGGTTCCCGTTGTAGGTCCAGGAGCCGTAGGTGAATCGGCACTGCTGGGAATCAAAGGGGAAGTAGGACACGTCCACCTTGCAGGAGCTCTTGGTGATGGCCGGGGAGTCCCACATGATCTGTCCATCATGTCTGATAACCACATTGGTGTGCATGGGGACTGTGAAATGGTCATCTGCACTGCAATACACAGACGTTACTACTGGGAGAAAGGAGGAGCGAGATGCAAATGCGTGAAACGTGACTGTGATGAATGCATATCCGTTTAGTCATGTCTTGTATGTTTAATTTAGTTTTGTTTTCTCATCAAATGTAACTTACCTTATAAAGGAACAGATACAAGATCAATTCAAATCCACTCTCAGTTTTGACTAATAAAGTGTCTACTACTCAATACGAGGGACAGGTAAAGGCACAAGACAAGCAGTTTGAGAAGCTATCATGGAGCGTCATCTCCTTCAGCCTGCTCACCACCTTCTGAACACTCCCATGAACAAATAACTTCAAGGAACGTTCAGCTTGTGCCTCCCGTCAACGTGAATAGTCAAAGTTGAGAGCTCTCTCTATATCTCTCAATACCATTCCGACCTACTTGTTATATAGGACAATGTCAGGTCTCCATACATAACTACCAGGTATACGGATGGTATCAAGCCCGTCATAGTCATCTTTATTCCAGGTGAGGTAGGAATCTGTCCACACCTGCCGTATCCACAAATATGCTGTCAATATCTGGTTGCGTTCGTCCTGAAACAGATGGAACAGCGTTAAACTTTTTTTTCAAATTAATGCCTTTATCTGTCCTCTGACCAGCACTTGTTCTGTCGATTACCTGTTATTCTGGGTTACTTGACATGATTAAGAATATTCTGAATATGAATGTGAAGATAAATACATATACAATGTGTGATTATAGAGGTTATTGTACCAACAGCATAAAATTATATTTCTCAGATTTTACCATGTCAATGATTTGTGACAGGGTGATCTGCAAGGTGACATTCAGGATGTTGTCTGTGTCTTCCACTGGCCTCAGAGCACTGGTGTAGTTGCTGAACAAATCCTTCAGCAGCTTCTGTGCGTATTTTCCATGAGCACTCCAACAGACTGACCAGGTTAGAGAGAGAAAATACTTTACGTTTAGCACTTCAGCAGTTAAACAAATATGAATTTCAGGTTGTCTGATCATCTTTTAATACTTGGTAACTCTTTAATGTGAAACTCTTCACATAAATCACATATAAATCACATATACATCACCACCTCTCTGGCATCATGGCTTGGAAATGGTTAAAAGACCAATTTTTACTCTGTAAGTACTGCACATACTGCAATATGGTTACAAAATGAACAAAAAATATAGTTATTTATCATGTGATGGGTTAACAAACAGATCTGTGTGTAAAGGAGAGTGGCAAATGCAGGCAAATGTTGTATGGTTTCAGGGAACATTCAAACACATGGCAGATGGTGCAGCGCACTGTGAGTTGAGGGATTTCAGGGCAGATTACCCTTCAGAATCTATGGTAAGACATAATGTCAATCTGCCTTTATACACGTGCATGATGCTCAAGATTGTGTTGATTTCCCCTGTAATCCAAAAACCACTGGACCTATTGTACAATGTCAGATGAGATCTTTTGTAAATATTACAATAAATTTAGTGTGTTTTGTGGACGCTGATGCCCTGTTTACTGACCAGGGACAACAAAAACCAACCAGCCAGATAAGTCAGCTGTTTATGATGCATACAGTGGATTTAGGTTAGCCAGATGTTGACACTGCTTTTCTGTTTTCAATAATGCCTTTTGCAGAGAAGGGACACAGGATTACAGTGATAAGAAAATCCCTCAACAACTGGACAGGCTAGAAGTTTACACAGTCTACAAAACAGCTCTGAAGGAGCATTAAATCAGCCGTAACATCTCTACAATGTGTTTAATTAGACGACACAACAGCAATGCCGTTTTTATCACCTTGTTGCATGACTATCAATTAGGAATGTGTTGACCTAAAATACAGAATATCTAGATTTAGGTCTGTGAAACAAATTAAAAACTGCTTCAAATTTACAGTAAACTGCAGTTAATCTTATACAAAAGATAGTTCGGTACTGTTGCCTATACCACATTTAGGTAGATTTACAATTTCTTATTATCCGCAAAAGAGAAAATGAAACCGGTAACTTACCTGGAACAATTTCAATACTTAGAAGTAAACTTATTGACGCGTGTATTCCCCATAGTTTCATGTTGCTGTAGGTTTCATTTATTTAACTTAAAGAACAAAGAAAATATAACTCCAGATGACCCTTTCAGCGACGCTATGATTAAAATAGGTTGATTGGTGCAGAAAAATCACTGTGCTTACCAAGACACTGCTGTGTGTGAATGAGAGGACAATAAAGGCGGGACATATGACAGAATAGTCAGGTTCAAGTTACTCGAGCCTGCAGTGATTATGTGAAACAACTCTATGAAACAACTATGATTTAGACGAGTTACGTGTTTTTTATCATTTAAATTTTAAAAAGTTTTATAGGATTTATCCCTGTAAAATATTTCAGAATTTCCTCAATACGAATATTAAATAGGTTTTATCAATCTCCCCCGAAGTAGCACCATGGAGAGTTCCCAAAAATTCTGTTTTACATTCTCACTGACAGCCTATGCTAGCCTACCAATCGTGAAATCGATGTCGGCTACATGATCATTAGGTAGCCTACCCATTGCCACAATTCTTTGAAAGAAATGGTTTATGCTTTATGATTGAAAGAGCATCACTTTTACAGTCATGCCTGCGCACTGACCGTGCGTGGTCTTTCTCTTCCGGGTTGCTTACCACCAGAAACATTTCTCCGAATCTGTTTACAGACATCTTGTGTAAACCGCTCATAAAGAACAAATGTATTTTGGTGAAATAAATATTGACCCATATTGGAAAGATTGGGGTGATAGGATAGGCTACAGAAAGAGGACCATCCGCGTTCTCCCTGTTGTGAAGATGTTATGTTGTTGAGAGGAGACCTACGTGAGAATACGTGTTGGACCTTTTCAGCGTTTTTGAACGTCGTTATCTCTTTACCAGAAATTGTGTTATCTTTAGTAGTTGTGTGATCGCAATTTAACCTACGGAAAGGCAAAAATAAATATGAAAAACAATAATTTGTTATTGTTTGCCTTTGAGGCATCTTTGGTTTTCAACAATAGTTTCACCAATTGAACATAGCATTCAATTTATATCTATCAGTAGGCCTATTGTCCTGATCCACACTAGGATGCTGCAAGCGCCTAACACCCTGGGGCATGAAAAGCCCCTGATTAGATTATCCTTTTCCTCATGTGTTGTGAGCACAGTGAGTCTACCACTGCTTGGTCTAACTTCATGCATCTTCATATCCTCCGTTTTCCATTTTGAAGATTCAACCGGTACACATTGCCAGGTAATCATTTTTAAGATATCTACAAATTGCCCTGCATTTTAACATTTTAATCAACCTGTCTCTAATGATCACTTTCCATGATTTTAGGTTCCTAATTATTTACCTTCTATCAGTGCCTCCATAAGCCAGAGTCCAGAGTGCCATATCTGGCGTGTCTGCATTGGGCTGCACTCTGCTCCTCGGTTCCTCGTGGCCGTGTCCTACTTTAACCTCTATAAGAGTCGCTTCTCCTCCAGGTTCCCACAGTGGCTGCTCTACAGCGGGAACCTGGTGTGTGCGCTCACTGAAACCTTTGGTCTCTTGCTGCTCTCCTATGTGTCCTCTAACGAGACATACTGTGAGTGGCCTCTTTCATTCTTAACATTTACACATTTCATCTTAATACATTCATTCAAGCCTAATCAATAGACTACCTGACAGTAACACCGTTTTTCTTCCTTCATCATTATGGTTTTTTCCCTAGTTGTCCATAAGGAAGGTTTCGTCCTGTTCATCTTCAGTTCTCTAGTTTACATGTTGATAACATGCCGACTCTGGAATATTATTAAAAAGTACTCTCTGAGCCCAGAGGTGAGGTGCTGCTTCCTCCACTTCCTCTGTTGTCATCACAACATCTCCAGTCCCATGTCCACTGTTAACTATTTTGCATGATTAGAAATGTTTGTTCAGAACAGTTGTGGGCAACTTTAGGACCTCTGTAGTAACACTCTTAGTGTAATGAGGAAATTATGTTGCTTGAGACACATGGTGCCTGTGACATGCCCATAGTTGCGGTGAAAGGATGTGGTGGAAACTGGAGGCTTCTTTCACCATCAAATGCGTGCTTCCCCAACAGAACTGCTACCTCATCATGTTTCTGCTGCAGTGTCATACAGACTGCTGATATGTTTAGGACTCAGTTAACCATGTGTATTATCATTCCATCCATACTGTGCTAGTCACCTGCACTCAAAGTAACATACCCACAAATGTATCCTGGTGCTGTCAGACATGTATCTTCTTCTTCACAGGACCTTAAATCCTATCACTGGAAGATCCGGTTCTTGACTCTCAACGTGTCTTTCTGCTTCCTCGCTGCTTACTTTTACTGGAAACACAACATGTATTGTGAACCTGGGAGTAAGTATAATATACATATTTAACATTATTTCAAGGTCTTCCTTTCGTTGCAGTGTAGGTGTGCCCATGGTGGTGGTATTGTTAATAGCCTCCTTTCTTATCTGACTTTCACAGGCTACACTTTGTTCTCCTTGTTTGAGTATCTGGTAGTTTTGTCAAACATGGCCTTTCACCTAACTGCATTCTGGGACTTCAAGAGCAGAGAGGTAGTGATTCTGTCAGTAGCAGAAGAAAAATACTTCTGACTGGGGAATCGAGGTGGCATCACCAGGTCAACAACCCCCCAGCCCCCACCTGACTCTGATCCCTCTGCTACACTGGGAAAGCAGGAAGATGTTTTGTTTCATATATGTTAATGAGGACCTCATGACACTGGACATAGACAATTTGCCTAACGTATACTGCACTGGAAAGGTATAAACTCATTCGTTCGACAGTGTTGGCCATCTGAGGGTCACTGCTGTTGGTTAGCCAGACGTGCATGTTTTTTCCTTCTTCTGACTGGAATAAATGAATCGTAGTGCAAAAATCTTCAAATGTCACACATTAGTAAACTGCTGTGGACAAATCGCTATATAATACAGTATTTTCCATACAGAAGGTTATTGGCAACAACTGATGTTTCTCAATAGAGCCAACTACTCAGATCTTATGGTCACACATACTCCAGCTGAAATTACAGAAGTCTGCATGTAAATTAACTTCCTGGTTTGTGAAGCAGATGGACTGATAGAGGGAGAGAGGAGAGATATTATTGTTACTTCATACTATACATCAATGCTGCAACAATGAGGATGTGTTATTTGTAGTGTTCCTGCCTGTAAGTATAGACACTGATGCCTTATTTTACTATCAAATGAGAAGCAGGATAGAACAGAAATCTTTTGCTGTTCATTGATTTTCACTTCTACAAAAGACAGGCTGGGTCATACACTTAATTCAGCACATTTGAGAGAACCATGATTATGTCAACCAGGTTGGACAGTGGCAAGTGTTAATCCAACACTGAATTTGTAGGTGGTCGGAGCTCTACAATCACATTTCTTTATATTAAGTATGTGAAACATTTCCTTACAGGGTGTCTGCTATAAACAAAGACAAACCATGCTAAGATTTCGGTCAGAATGTACCTTTCAAAGAAAGTTTAAGCTTTTGTGAAAACTTACTCATTCAAATCTAAAATAGACAGCAAGCTATGGACTTTCAGGGGGAAGGTACTGACTAGCAGTGTTCCTTGTATTTTCTCTTTCTGTCTCTAACTAATGGCCACAATAGGAAAAATATATCTTGTCTTTAATCAAAGGCCTCTGTATTTCCTCTTTTAGATCTAGAACTCAGCAATTTCAAAGAAGGAACAGTGTAATAACTCTGTGGTTGGTTTACAACACACATCACCATAGAAGAACTGATTGACCAAAGGGTGTTGAAGAAAATCATTACACATTGTGAAAATGTACACAATTCAATTCCACTTTTAAAAAACAACCATTGCAATATCAGAAACCATTGGTACAAGATATGGGATATTATTGTTGATTCATGATTTTTCATGACTTTTGGGATGTTCAATTATTGTTAAAGTCACTGCCAACAGTTTACTTCAATGATCAATTGTAAATATCTGGTAACTGCAAATTTTAAATCAAGCACATAAACACAATCAGTTTTAAAACCATATGCGCCTAATGCAAGTAAATAAATGTACCTTGTTTGATTTGTGATTTTTGGTTCTGTCTATTTTCACTATAATATTTTACATGTTTTTTTGGTGGTGGGTGGTTGTGGATTGAGAAAAGCACGCACAGCTTCATCGAACACCTGTTTTATTCCCTCTTGGTTGAGGGCAGAGCATTCCAGGTACTTCATGGCGTGGATTTGCTTGGCCAGGGCAGCGCCCTGTGCTTGGGCGATGGTTGTCTGGTTCTGATCCTTCAACTTCTTTAGGACTTCTTCATCGTTGCGCAGGTCGCTCTTGGTGCCTACAAGAAGAATGGGCACATTTGGGCAATGATGGGTAACCTCTGGATGCCACTTGTGCTTGACATTCTCATAGGAAGGCGGACTGGCAATGGAAAAGCAGATGACAAAAACGTTGGTTTGGGGATAGGAGAGGGTGCGTAGACGGTCATACTCCTCCTGTCCAGCAGTGTCCCAAAGGTTGAGGCTAATTGTCCTGTTGTCCACTGTCACCTGGGAGCTGTAGTTGTCAAACACCGTGGGGATGTACTCATTAGGGAACACGCTGGTGGTGTGTGAGATCAGCAGACAGGTCTTACCCACCGCACCATCCCCAACCACTACACACTTGATGCTCTGCATTCTAATCCCTTTCCGTCTCAGAGCCCTGAAATACATTAAAATACTGTTGAGTGGTTCCTTTCAGTGACTAATATGTATTACTCTCAAACTCCCGATTGCTTTGATCTGCTTCTGAAAGCGGTTATTAATCAATAAACTAAAGGTTACGCAGCACGCGGGCGCATCCATGTTTTACATTTATAAAAAAAAATAGTTAAGTAGGCTAGCCTATTAAAAAAAACAAGCAAACTCACCAAGCATACCTTTAACTGTAGCTTGATCCAGACAACCTACGGTCCTTTTCTGTAATTCTCATTAAGCAGAAAAAAAAAGTCAAGGGAGAAGTCCTTTAGAGTTTGAGGAAGTGATGGCTCGTTTGCGAATGGTCCGCTCTTGCTGTTGAACTTCAGGAACTTCTTAGCGTTCATTTAAAATGCGGTGTGCGGTTACTCAGACCCAGAGCAATGACACAAAAAACAAGTATATTAAAGTATACTATAAGTATACTAAAATATGGATAGTACACTTTTAGTTCACTTTTGATATACTTTTAAGAAGTATGCTTAGAAAATAGTTCACTTTTAATATACTTTTAAAAAGTAGGCCTATACTTAGAAAATAGTTCACTTTAAAATAGTACGTTTTCTATTATTACACAGCAAAAACAGTCAAAATAATTTAAAAGTACAATACAGGTTACATTTTTTAGATCCATCTCATTCTAATTATTCATGTCTAGGAAAGTCTATTATGCATTGCACATTGAATCTTTTTTGTTACTGAAGCTGCAACCTTAATTACTTCCAAAACATTCTGAAACCCTATACTCTTATACTAATAATTATCAATTGGAGTATTAATTGAAAAAACGAAAAAGCTACTTGAGAAAGAAGCAGACAGAAGGGTTGCATTTGAAGGTTATACTGTCAAACTGACTGAAGAATGAAATGACGTGAACAAATGAAGATAGCGTGGCTCATTGGCTGGTCAATTCCCATGATGCAAGGCGGTAGTGTTAAAATTTGCTGATAAATTTGCCGTTTGTTCGAAATACAAATGTGACTTCATGAATTTCGTTTTTTAAATGTGTCTGCTTAGAAGGAAGTGTTTTGTTGAGAGGAAATTGTCATTGTTGTGCTGGTTTGCCATTGTAGCCATGAGTTAAATGACTGTTACGTTTGATAAACTGGATTATACAACTATGATTGTACGCTGTACTTAGCTTCTTTCAGCAATGAATCTACCCTGTCACTTTGCGAGGACCCGCCAAGTGACGCAAGCTCAGCGGGTTTGAGGGGCCCCTTAATATTTAAATATATATAGTTAGATAATAGTAAATCGACGCCAATTAAGATTACTCTTGAAGTACTTTCAACAATTCAAAGTGCACTTGAAAGTATTGCGAATTTTACTTTTAAGGCACTAAAGGAAGTATAGTTCATGAACTGAAAGTGCACTACACAGGTTACTTTAGAGTATTCCAAAGTATACTTTTAAGTACTTTAGGAATTATACTTTATGAACTGAAAGTGCACTACACAGGCTACTTTACAGTATTCCAAAGTAAACCTCAAATACACTATAAGTGTACTTTAAAGTGTACTAAATTACCTAAAAAGTGGGCCAATTCAGTTTACTTAGTACAAAAATAGTATATAAATAAGTACACTGCTAGTATACTTTAAGTTACATGCTAATAGTATACTTTTTTATACTAAGTATACTGGCCACTGGATTTCAGAACTTGACTTTAACTTTTTGAGGCACTTGTCCTTTGGACAAGTACATTTACGTTTAATTTGTCCATGCACAAAAGTCACTTGACCCCCGATATCTTTAAATAGCCTGACCAAGTGATAGGGCAAAACTAGCCTGGCTAACGGAGGTCACTTTCTCAGGCAAATGACGAATGAAACAGGCTCGGTTAAAGAAATACGAGATGCTGGCTATCTTCAGCAGGCTTGTATCTACAAAAGGCAGTCCTCCCTGACGTTTATAGTGTAGAATGGAGTGAAATACAACATTGTGCACACTTGCCAGTGAGCGACCCGAGTCCGACTGAGGCTAACGACGTCAAAACAGTGTAACGGGGACGCAGTCTCACTCAGATTGCCAGTTTTACACAAATCACAAAAATAATGGATAAAAAGGACAATTCCCATATCTCTTGAAAGCTGCCCTGCTCGACTTTTTAGGTGTAGAATTGACTGTAAAACTGTAAAATTATGAACTTTGAGACATGACGTGAAGACATGGCTGCCGCATAAGACTAGTATGCGGTCTACCGGGCGACATTCTCACTCAAATTTCAAGACTTTCGTAACCCAAATCAAAATTCTGATGTGACAGATCAATGGGGAATCGCTTTTTCTCTTGGAGGCTGTCCTCCTCGACCTTTTTGGTCTTTTTAAATCGAACTATTTGTATAATCCATGTACTTCTCCAGCCATTATAAAGGCTATCCTTTCCCGGTTTTCTGCAGCCACATTGCGTGCGCATTCCGAATGTTTACAAACAAATAATTGGACAAGTTTATGAGCCGTTTCCGCTCTAATTCCTAAACTCCTCCCTTCGATGCAATTCACTTCTGTTCTGGCGGGCTGGGTTTGTTTTGCTAGCTAGCTCCGTTGTGCCGACAAAGCACTGATATCGCAGTGACAAAGAGGATATACAATTTACAACATGAAGAAGTGGTTCGGGAACGACGTGTGCGGTAGTTGGTTGCAAACACTCGAGAAAGCACCTGAACGAGTGGTTAGATAGAGTGCTACGACCACCAGTTTTAAAACCTAGAATCGCCTCTACCCTGTTACAGTTATACTACAGTAGTATGCTTATTGTTTGTAGGCTATTCACATTTTGTTGGTGTTCCTGTGTCCTATTGTTGCAGTGGATTTAATAATTATACATTGATATGTGGATATAATAATTCAAACCTTTCAAAGTGCCAATACACACATCTGTAAAAGCCCGGCATGAGGTGTGTAGCCAACCGGTGCTTGTTTAAAGCAGTCATAACCGGGTTCATAGGAAGAATAGATATATAAGTAGGCACTTCAGGCAGTGACAAGCCACTTAAATAAGGATAACAGTGTACTGCCTGTCTTGTCCTTCTGAAGTTGTTAAATTGAATAGGCTGAACATCAACATGTAACATCAATAGCCTAGAAATTCCAAACGAATTAGCTTTCAATGTTATGTATACCTAGGCTACTTGGACCGTGTCCTGGCAATAAATAAAGAACATTATGCTACATGTTTTGCCAGGATAACTGGCAAGACCATTGAATGTTCATGATGTTCCTGTGTGTTTATTCCTTTGACTGGGTACAACAACGCGATCAGTCAACCGACTATAAATGTTTTTAATGTCGGGCTAAGAATTTATAGAACAACTTCTGTCTGATACGTGTAGCATCCTTTAGCCAAATAATTAGACTACATTTTGCTGAGAGATTGAAGAGCTAGACAACAAATGTTCTAATGAATCACCGACTAAAGTCATCTTCTGACAGTGCCTTTGCTCCATGTCAAAAGCTACAAAATGATGGACTGGCAAAAGCTTAATAACTATAAATCTACTCTAAAATGTACTTAAAAGTATGGCGACGACGTTGGCAACTTATCCAGTAGTAAATGTCAAACGACAGGTATGTCAAAGTAGTAGAACCGTGATCCCAAGCTAGCATCAACATCGCTGTGTCTACACCGGCAGACGCTTTAAAAACCACTTCCGGCGGAAATGAAATGCATTTGTGTAGAGTTATGGCGGCCCCCTGGGATTTGGCGCGTAAACTTGTCTATAGCCTTCTACCACATTCTCTGCCTACTACTAAAATTGTTTTTTTCCCCTGCTGAACAACCTGTGGACAAAGGGTTCCAACGTTCCACTACTTCCCGTAGGCCATCAATAAGATACTTTATTGTAGTAGACTATTATGTTGATAATGCATAGATAGCCTATGATGCCTTTTGCAGATGCCCTTTTATAATACATAGCAAAAACGTTCCCTGGCCGTCGTTAAAGCCAGTCGTCACAGAGACCCGTAGCTGAACTCGAAAGCCTCGAGGTGGCAGGCTTGAGTTGAAATCCCGACGCTGCCTCTTACATCCCCACCTCTGCGGTAGAGTATGTGTGTCACAATTTCTGTATCGAGTCTCACACAGTAAAGAAGGTGACGCGCGTTCTCTATGGGGGACCAAGCATCGGCGTGCGCTGCAATGTTAACACATAGCTGAAAACCACTCTCTGCAGTTTAGACTTATGATAAGGTAAACCCTTTATTTGGTACAGACTTGTATATAATACGTCAGATTTCTTACTTTTTAGCTGCAGCACGCTAAATTAGCTTGCTAACTATTTAGCACTAGCTTGCAGTCCGTGTTCTGACTAGCTGTGTTATCGCTGCCTGGTTGGCAGAATGAGCGACTCGCCTGCGATGATTTCGTTGGGAATTCTCCATGGATATTAATTAGCAACTGAAGTGAAGACAAAATGCTTAGCTTGGCAGGAATTAATGGGACACATGTACAGACGTAAATCATGTTATGTATATCTACAGCAGGTATAACATGGCTAAATACCAGATGGATAGCTGGAGGAAAGCCTATCTAGCTAGCTAGAGCTAGTTAACCGATTCAGGCCCGGACAGTACTGTACATACAAGCTCAGACAGTTGTCACTTTTTTGTGTGTCTAGACTACAGTATCTAGCTAGTTATCTCTTTTGGGAAATATGCGTTCCAGAATAACTATTCGTTTGAGTGAACTTGCAGTTTGTTAGGTATCCTAATATTGAATGCTAACATACACTACGGGCTAGCTAAACCGGCTTGTAATACTAAACTAGTTTGCTAGGTAGCTAGCTACAAGCTAGCTATGTCTGGGGCCTTAATACTGTACAAACGCGCCACTGCCCCCGCCCACATATTTTTTTTTGCTCGCTTTATGTCCATGCATCATGTTGTTAGCCAGCTATCAAATGGTATTAATGAAGCTCTTCTCCTTTTGTCCGTAGCAAACATCCGTTATGGATTTCAGCAAATTGGTCCCCTTGTGGATTGTATGCTTATGTATCGTGGGAGAGAGCTGGACAGACAAACCAAGTCAAGGAAACACTGACTTCCAGCATGTTGACAATGGGGTGTCAGGTGAGTAAATAATGAAGTATAGTTTGATATATTTCCTTCCACTCTTGTTGGGTTGTCGCTTCCAAGGGAAGTCATTCACCTTTACTAGGTATGTGCTTTTAACTGTCACGTTGTAACATGTTCTAGTACTCTACATGCTGTAGGACCTTGTGTACTGGGTCTGAATTTAGACTGTGATGGCTCTAAATGTAGCCATGCCGAGAATAGTCAGGGTATGCATACAGTATGCTCACTGTTCCCCACCAGATCATGGCACCTAGTCAGGAATGGGTGTGCATGTTCTGTGTTGTTTATTGTGTTTATTGCAACTAAAGTGCTTTTCAGAAGACATTACCGCACTGTGCAGGATAGAGGCATAGTGGCCATGGAGCCATGCAAGTCTAGAGTAAGCCGATGGATAAAAACGGAATGGTTATGTAAGAGCTCGATACCACCTGAATGAATTGGAGGTCTTGTTGAATCAAATAATCAACAAGACAATTGATGTTCCTTTCCAAGTTAGACACACTTTTACTGACAGAGCCTGTGGTCTTTATTGCTTAACTCTGACAGTCCTATTTAGTTTACCTCGTAGTCAGTCATGGTTATTTAATCCAGTGACTGTACAGAACACGTGATTTTAAGTAAACATCAAGTGTTGGTGTTCAGGTTGTTTTTTGTAATTTATCTTGTGTTGCTTGACTTCCTGTTAAAGGGGCCTGTTGACACAAGTCTATTGCTGTTAAACAAAGCTGCCAGGTTATAAACCACGACTTTCAAGAACTTTCTACAACCTGAGTTGCTATTTACATTTAGTCATTTAGCAGACGCTCTTATCCAGAGCGACTTACAGTAAGTACAGGGACATTCCCCTGAGGCAAGTAGGGTGAAGTGCCTTGCCCGAGGACACAACATCATTTGGCACGGCTGGGAATCGATATTTCATATCCAATCATTATGGGAGCTGTATGAAGTGAAATGTAGTTATGTGAAATCATCACCATTTTATTATGGAATGTACACGGAACATTTGAAAACAACCCACCATCAAAACCAAACAGCAGACTGTCCCAGACACAAAACATCATATATGAAGGAAAAGGTTTCACAATGGTGGGGAACAATAAATAAATAGTTGATCCCTAGTTTTTGGGCTCATTGAAAGCCAGGTTTACAGCTAACATGTGATAGCCTATCTGTCTGAAGAGACTGGGGCCAGCAGGGGGTTCTGTACAGACATCAGACCAAGAAGCTTTGTTTGTCCTGCTGGAATGAGGGCAGGGAATGGTAATTACACCGGCAATGAAGTGGAACAGCTCAGAGTGCATGCTCCTCTTACACGCTCACGGAGACTGGCTTACATAACTAACATGGCTATTGTAAAAGGTAGGCTAATATCTAATCTCTAGAGTCCCAGGAATTTTGCTTAGCAAATGAGGACAGGTGGGTGGGATTCATGGGAGATCCACAGGTGGCAAGCTGTAATGTTTGCTTTCATCCACCTTTGGATGCATGAGCACCACACACCTGGAATGTAGACTTACTGGTACTTACTAAATGTACTCAATGACAAAAATGCAGAACCTGTCCTGTACACAACACTCACCCTTTATCATCTCTGAAATTGTGCCAGGGTTCACCCATAGTCCCCCTGATTTAGATTATTTTTTTACATTTGTTTTTCCCTTCCATTTAATCAAATGTGGGTCAGGTGCCTTAACTATGCTGTTAACTAAATGTTGGCCTAATATTTGATGGAGTTTCTTCCTATTTGCCTTTGTGTAGACTGTCCACAGTGAGGGTGAACGTGACTTGTTTTCCGTTGATCATGTAGGCCTACCCTCAATAGCCCACTAGTTCATGGTATCGAGCACTGGGGTGTCATGTGAAAGAATGCAGGGGTCTGACCTGGGTGCAGGCCTATGTTCTGTAGTCATGAGGTCAGCTACTGCCTGCCCTGTGCTACGTAGTGCTGGCTGCTGAGTCATCCTATAGATTTGCAGGGACTAGAACAAACAAGGCATTACAGCTGTTTTTTCTCAAGAGGATGACATTATTATAACTTCCCATGCAGTACAATGATAGCCAGAGAGTGTGCTCATAGTTGTATGGACCCATAATTGCCAGCTGGTTAGCCTGAACTAGTAGTGCTTCTGTAATTTAGGCCAAATGCCCTCTACTGATTGTTTTCAGCATTTTGTGGAATTGTATGGCTCTTGATATCAGCATTGGTTGTCAGAGATGAAAGTGTTCATATTACAGGCAGGGAGGATCAGGGCATGCTAGTGTGCAGGAACTGGTCTCAGCCGGATGTGTGAAGTCCGCAGAATTACGACATGACTCGGCAAACTGACGTGTGAGAACAGAGGTACCCTCAGCCCTGTAGTCTGGGTTTTCTAAATCAAATATGTGCAATTCATGCTATTTACCTCCGTATTGCCGATTTGAGGTACTTCCCATTCGTTAATGACAAGCCTTTGTGACTTGTTGAGGCTGCCTCTGCTGCAGCATGAGGACACTGTTTCGGTGCTCAGTAGGAGCATTGTCACTCCTTTGTGTGGTGCTTCCACTGTGTCATGCTCAGTATAGACAACCCTTATGTGAAACTCTTATTGGCTGAGAACTTGGAGTGTGTGAGGGGTCTTTTAGACTGCACATTCCGTGTCATGTGGTTGTTGTGGCGCAGTGTCTTGGCCTATTAGTTTATAATCATGGACGCCTTATTTAATTTGCTTATTGCATCTTGCATTTGCAAGATTGATGTTGAGCCGGCCCTTCTATGCAGACTGTAACACAGCAGGCATGTCTCCATCTCTCCTCCAGAACTCTGTCGTATCGATGAGCAGCTGTGCCAGGACGAGAACGCCATCCTGAGCTTCGAGGCCATCCGCAGCATCCACAAGCAGATGGACGATGACGCCAACGGGAACGTGGATGTGGCAGAGACAGACGTGGTCAGTATCTACTTCTCACACAGACAAGGCTTCCAGGAAGGCAGCGGTAATCGTGTCTGGTCAGCCGTGACTTATCCAGGATAAGTTAAAGATAACAGGATTAGTTTAGTGCGGACCTTTAAGGATATTATCATGCTAATGGTATAAGTGGTGGATTTGTGCCTCCTTTACCATTGAAACCACACTGGGCTTTTAGATGTAAGTTGTCCACCGAGGTTTTGCTATACATGCAGCACTGGATTTGTTAAATGGATTTGTTCAATCACAACATTATTTGGGATTCTTCTATTGGAAGTATAGAGATTGTGTTCCTCTTCTTAGATAGTGTCCTGGGCCTCCCCTGGTAGTCTGGCCACAGGCATTCCTGTCTGCAGGCTCATCTCTGGTAAGATATAACCTGTGGTCTGCGGATGGACTGCAGCCAGCCCTCTCACACTGCAGCCCTGCCGCCAGCCCTCTCACACTGCGGCCCTGCAGCCTGCCCTCTCACACTGCAGACCTGCAGCCCGCCCTCTCACAGTGCATACCTGCAGCCAGCGCTCTCACACTGCAGCCCTGCAGCCAGCCCTCTCACACTGCAGCCCTGCAGCCAGCCCTCTCACACTGCAGCCCTGCAGCCGGCCCTCTCACACTGCATACCTGCAGCCAGCCCTCTCACACTGCAGAGCCGCAGCCAGCCCTCTCACACTGCGGCCCCGCAGCCAGCCCTCTCAGGGTGGCCTGTGGAGGTTTCCCCAGTTACCTCATGCGGAGTAGTCAGTCTGGGACGGCCTTCCTCTTTTCTGCAGCTCCCTGTGGTTTTGGAGGAGGAACTTGGCAAGTAGGTCGACATCCCTGAAAGCAAAGCGCAGAGCAGCAGGCAGAGCTAGTGGTCTGGTCTGGCTCTCAGCCAACAGTAGATGAGGGAAAACATGGGAGAGGTCTGAGCACTAGCACAGCTCTGCAGGGTGATTTAAAACATAAAATATACGTTTGAGAAAGATCTCTTGTTAAAAATATAAACCGCACAAGCAGTTTATGAGACCGCAATGCTAGGAATAAACTTGATCACTTGCACCCCCACCCCCCCTCCTCAAGCTCTGTCATGAAAGCCATAGACATCAAGAACACTCTGAACAATGAAACCACATCGTTCATGGTGGTGGTGCTCCTTCATCAATTTGGTTTGCTGGAGCATGAGCTGCACTTTGTGGGGGTGTGTGTCTCACTGGAGCCAAGTTTCTCACCCTCTGTGGGAACAGCATGGGGGCTGAGGATACAACATGGACAGATTTCATGTCAGCTAAGCCCTATTACTGGAGTGTTGCTCAACAGAACAGGCTTGGAGAGGCTATGACATGACCTGTGCTTCGTACTGAGGCCGTGGCAGCGGAATGCATGCGCGATTGATGGATTGCCAAGTGCTGTAAGGGGTACACCGTTGTCATGAAAGCGGGCTGTTTGTCTTTTTGTTGTGTTCGTGGGAGTGTGGTCTGACTTTTTGTGAAACTGCATTCAGTGAAAGATGTTGTCTACACAATCACATGGGTATTATCTCCACATCAGTTGGAGCTGGTGTTTGGAATGCTGTTCCCCTCTTCTGGGGCTGAAGCAGAACAGCCCCCCCCCCCCTCCCAAGACTTAATTTTTCCGCTGTCAGTTCCGACAACTACACTTGTCTCTGATGTACCTGACGACATGTCCTTATTTAGTAACACGAGGTCTGCTTGCCAGGCTGTTTGAGTTCTCTGGATACTCACCATAAAAAACGAAATGTATCCAAAAGGATTCCGCATTCCATCAGTCCAACTTCAAGTGTGTGCCAGTGTTTATTTAAACCCACTTGTCCATGAATGCTTTGATTCCAGGGAGCACAATAAGTGATGCAATCCAGGCCAAAGGCATGTGTAGCTCCTAAAGTATGTTACCTAAAGAATGCTTTGCATAGTATATCCCCAAAAAAGATAACCGGATTAGGAATCTGGATTAATGACTCCTCTGTGTACCCTAATTTCCATCAGTGTTAGGTTTAGTGTAACTCTGTCTTCCTTCTCCATGGTACCCTGTAGTTCCTCAGGGAAGACCTCAACTACCATGACCCCAAAGGCAAGCACAACAGTTTCCATGGTGATGACCAGTTCATAAGCGTGGAGGACCTTTGGAACGCATGGAAGGGTTCAGCAGGTAGGAACATTGCTGCAGTTTGATCACTACTTCGCAACAACAGCACCAAGCTGCCTATCCCCAGGCAGACTATTTGCATAAATGAGTCTCAGAAACAGACCATGTGAATCTCATTCTGTTCACTCTGTGTCTTTCTAAAGCTTGACATCACGTGCGAGGAAACAATGTTTTCTTTTTGTTATCCTCATTACCATCCACAGAATATCTTACCAAGGGCTGTACCAAAGGCTGCATTTTGCATTGTTTACTATTCTCACCATAATCAGTGAAATGTAATGAACTCTCAAGACTTTGAGGCTAGGGCAGGGTAGAGTTCAGTCCACCAGCCCCAGGAGCAGAGCATGTTAGCATTGTCAAGCAAAGTGCTCACCATTTAGCCAGCCCGTGCAGGCAGTGGGGTATCAGAGAACCTGTCGGCACGGCATCCTGACACAGATAACACATACACACACACACACACACAGGCACTTCACCTCTCACCTGCTCCTTCCTCCCTTTGTCCTGCTGACTTCTCTAACGTCCATTATCATACACTACTTGTGGATTTTCACACGTCTCTCCTCTCCATTCCTCCCACTCCCCCCCCCCCCGCTTGCTGTCTGGTTGCCGCTGCATTGCAGCTCCTCGTCAGGCCTCAGAGGAGGTTTTGGAGGCAGAAAACTGGGTCTGAGCTGGACCTGCAGCAAGTAGCTCACTACTACAGCCCACATTGTTGAATCCCTTCCAGAAGGAGCCTGGAGCGGATCTCCCTGGCCCCGTCTTTAGAGAGTGTTTACGTTCACATGTGTGTTGTGATAGAGGATAGCTCCTACGTGATCCGACCTGCCCCTGAAATATTGAAGAGAATCCCAGATGTGTTTGCTAGAGGTCTGGTGTTATGTTATTGGAGCTGTAACTGGAGATGACACATGTCTATGTGAGTGTTGGCAACCTAGGGAAGGTTGTGACTGAATCCCTGTGGGTTCCACATGGAGCCTTGGCCTAGCCCCAGCCCCAGTCCTAATTCCGGCTCCAGGCCTAGCCCTAGCATTCATCTGGCCCAAAGGTCAGGCCTTGGAGGAAATAGGTGGCTGAGTCAGAGACATGTTTTGTCTGTTATATAAGGCATTTGTTCTTCATACCCAGGAAGCCTTTGCTCTTTATCTTTATTTCCTGTCTATATTTCAAACCCCACAGGTGAGCTTCACCTGAGAAGAGTTTGTGTTCCACTGTATTTTAAAGTGTGTATCCGTGTCTTGCAGTGTACAACTGGACAGTGGATGAGGTGGTGGTGTGGCTGATCACCTACGTGGAGCTGCCTCAGTATGTCGACGCCTTCCGCAAGTACCACTTCAACGGCAGTGCCATGCCCCGGTAAGTGACAGGAGGAGGCTGGCGATCAGCACCTTCCCTGTAAACCGCCAATAACCGTCATGTCGCTGTCTGTTCCCTCAGACTGGCCGTGAAGAACACCACTCTCACTCTGTCAGTTCTGAAGATACTGGATCGTAGCCACGTCCAGAAGTTACAGCTCAAATCCTTGGATACCGTTCTGTTTGGTGCACCACTGAGTAAGTCATTGCGTCTTCTAAATACCGTCCAGTGTTTTTTTTTTTTTTTTTAAGGTTGGGTAGTCAAGTCTATTTGTATAGCACATTTCAAGAACAAGGCAATTGAAAGTGATTCACATAAAACCATTCAATGCATCAAAATATAATGCAAAAGAAAACAAGATTCGCACATTCAATAAAACACTAAAAACTGTTCAAAAGCAATAAGTCTTCAATTATGTCATGATATTTGAATGGATGTAATTTAAAGATGGGGAAAACACATATCCTGTGGTTGGTGTGGAAGCACCGACTGCTTGTCTCATATTTTGAATTATGCCGAGGTGGATTGGAGCGTAGCCGTTACTGACACCGGAGGGTTTGTTAGTCTGTCAACGGTAGCAAATAAGGCACGTGTATTGTTATTGTTTTTGGTTATGATGTCAGAGAAGGATAGCCAGAACTTCTTGTTTTTATAACGTTCCCTCACTCAACCAGTTTTTTTCCAGAAAGTCATCTTTTATTTCCTGCTCTAAAGGGTCTGTGAGCTAGTTTACCTAACTGCACTAACCCTCTCTGATGCAGACTACTCTGACAATCGGTGTTTATTTCGAGTGGTTCATTCAGCTGCTGCATAGTAAACAGCATAGTACATCCAGGAAAAAGAAGGTGGGGGAGAGAGGAGGAGGGAAAGGGAGGAAGAGGTAAGAGGTGGTGGGGAAGAGAGAAAGAGAGAGGAGGTGGGGGGAGAAAGGAGTAGGGCAAGAGAGGAGGTCGGGTAGAGAGGAAGACAGGTGGTGGGGGAGAGAGGACGAGAGGAAATGGGGAAGAGAGGAGGAGAAGAGGAAAAGGGGAAGAGAGAGGAGGTGTCCCTGAGCTGCTCTGTATTCCAAGCACAGCTCTCTGGCGCACTGAGGCAAATTATAAAAATAAATAAAAAAATCCTCTTCCTTTTCCCCCCAATACAGGGTGCAGAGAATATAAGACAGTTCGACTGTCCCTTACTGTAAGTCGCTCTGGATAAGAGCGTCTGCTAAATTACTAAATGTAAATGTAATGTCCCTCTAAACCTGTAGCTCCGCCCCACAGCATCCATCCTATGTAAATGCCTCTAGTACTAGTGCTATCTCTGTGATTCTCTCCATAGTACATGCCTCGAGTACTATCTCTGTAGGCTCTCTATAGAACATGCCTCTAGTGCTAGTACCATCGCTGGATTCTCTCTACATGTGAGCAGATGCCTACAAAGAGGAGAATATACAAATGAAAAAGCACTGATGAAAGGACAGGAAACAGTTATAAAGCAGGCTAAGATGGTTGGACATTTTAGAGAAAGGGTATAAAAATAAATAAATCCAGTTTCAAAGCAAGTTTGCAGGAGGTCTGTGTGTTCGCTGTGGTCTGTGCCTGGCATGTGTCAGTGTGTGTGTGGGTGTGTTTGGTGAAGCGTCCCAGCTGGAGGGGAGACCAGAGGGGGCCGCCTGGACCTGACAGCTCCAGTAGAGAAGCCATGAAGGGCCTGTGGAGATACACACACACACACACACACACCTACACAGGCTGGCCTCGACACACACAGACCCAGAGGGGGCTTGTCGGAAACACACCCAGTCTGGCCTAGTCAGCATCGTTTCAGGACACCTTTCACAATGGTGTTATGTAAATGGGCTAAGTCTCACAAATGGACACTTAGTGGTTGACACTTTTACCAAAGTGGAGCCATTTCACCTCAGCTGTAACTGAGAAGACACAGTTTGGCCAAGTTCTTTCCTGTCTAATGGTTAGTTAAACAGTTAGATTCAGTTAAGCAGGTCTCTGCAAAATTCCAAAGATTCTGCAATGCAGCATTTTAAGAACAAGCGAATGGAACATTGTCTGTGTTACAGAAAAGACTGATTTATGGAATAGCTAATACACATTAGTAAAAAAATAAAAAAATAAACCCTGGTCATTACTCCATTGTGTACTCTGATCTGCTCTGGAGTATGCAGGTGGGTGACTGCTTCCGTTCCCACTGTTCTGTGGACTCTCTAGATTACACACCTATTTATATAACTACTGAGCTGTAGCGCTCATACAGCTATCCCAATGATGAATGACCATTACTGTCATTCTAAACTCCACTGACCCTGGATGCCTGGCTGGATGTCTTGGCTGTGAAGCTCCACTGGTCCTAGTTGCCTGACCAGAGCTTCACTGGTCTTGGCTGGCTGCCTGACTGGCTGTGGAGCTGCCTGACTGTGAAGTTCCACTGGTCTTGGCTGGCTGGCTGGCTGGCTGTAAAGCTCCACTGGTCTTGGCTGCCTGACTGTGGAGCTCCACTGGTCTTGGCTGGCTGTAAAGCTCCACTGGTCTTGGCTGCCTGACTGTGAAGTTCCACTGGTCTTGGCTGGCTGGCTGGCTGTAAAGCTCCACTGGTCTTGGCTGCCTGACTGTGAAGTTCCACTGGTCTTGGCTGGCTGGCTGGCTTGCTGTAAAGCTCCACTGGTCTTGGCTGGCTGGCTGGCTGGCTTTAAAGCTTCACTGACCCTGGCTGGCTGAGTTGTCTCTGCACTGTAGCAAGGTTACATGGGTACACCCAGAGCCCTTGACTGATGTCATTTCCAGCCTAATGATGGTCCCAGCAGCCTATGGGGAAAGGCAGTGACATTGAAGGGGATGCTTGTTTTTGAGATGCCAGGGGTAAGTAAGGGGTTTGATCTAGTTAGTAATAGCCTGCAGGGATTAGTGAAAAGGCTTGTCCCACATGTTTGTGAGCTGGCTTGCCCTGTCAGCCTGTTTTAAAGGGCCAATCCTGTTCAAACTACATTTACATTTAGTCATTTAGCAGACACTCTTATCCAGATCGACTTACAGTAAGTAAAGGGACATTCCCCCAAGGCAAGTAGGGTGAAGTGCCTTGCCCAAGAACACAACGTAATTTTGCACGGCCAGGAATCGGCAACATTCTGATTAATAGCCCGATTCCCTAACCGCTCAGCCATCTAAAACTAGATGACAAAACTTCCTCTTTTTTGGTGTTGGGTTAGGTGAGAGCGCTGTACTTCCGTCTCCTAGTGCTGCTTACACATGGCGGACATCTTGCCCCAGAGCTTTGTTGCAGGCAGCCTACCTGTCTGTACATGTGTGGAATGTAATAGTTCAGGCTCCTTCAAGACAGTGACATTTTGACTGAGGATGTTCGCACCTCGGCGTCTCCACATGTCAATGTCATCTTGGGTGCCAGCGACCTGTGTTCTCTCCCATGTTGTTGTTAAGGCTCCGTTACCAGACGGAAATAGATGGTGTTAATCTGGTTTTAGCTGGGTGTTTTAGGAGAGGGTCCTTCACACACCAATCCCCCGTTCGTCCCCCTTTAAGGATGAACCTGGCCTGGGATGCACAAAGGGGACTACAGACGGCTTACTTTCAGAGCATTTTCACAAAGACTTGGTGCATCGCGATGGAATGTGACATGGTCAATAGTTGAAATGATTAAGGGTCCTATTTGTTTTATTGATGTCTCAGGGCCACTTCTTCACAGATTTTCAACTTGTGTTTCTTTCTCTCTCTCCCTCTCTCCCTCTACTAGTGAACAGACACCACCACCTGAAGGACTTTATGCTGGTGGTATCCATAGTGATTGGAGTAGGTGGCTGCTGGTTTGCCTACATCCAGAACCGCTACTCGAAGGACCACATGAAGAAGATGATGGGTGACCTGGAGGGTCTTCAGAGGGCGGAGCAGAGCCTGCACGACATGCAACAGAAGTGAGTGATTTCCACGGTGTCCACCGACACCTGATGTCTCTACGGGGTGACCTTGTGAGTCCCTCCAGTCTCTGTCCAGAGAAGAGAAGCTAATGGCGTGCTCTTAACATGTTTACGGTGTCATGTGTTGGCTGCTTCTGCAAAGTCTCTCCTTTTGATCTTCTTTCCATCTCTTGTCATGTGACATTGGAAGCCGGATCCTCAGAAGGAGGAAGTGGGTGTGTGGCTCATGTGAGAGCTGGGCTGTGACTCACTTGGTAGTCACCGACTTCCAGTCCGTGACAAGTCACGATTTGCAAAAGCGGCTGGTTTTTCTCGAACATCAGGGTCATTAAGTAACTTGATAACTTGGGTGTTGCGTCAGAGCTTTTTTTTTCTTCACTCCCGGTGAAGTAGGCATCTCTCGATCCCCTGTGTCCTCGTCAACCTTTGACCCTGGTCCCCTCTCGGAGCCCTGCCTATCGTCCCTTAGCCGTGTAGTACCTCACAGCTGCCTGTATGTGTCGGCACGCATGCGTGTGTATGCGAGAGAGAATGCGCGAGTCTGCTTGTGAGATCAGCATTAGGGGGGGAGCGTGCGAGTGGAAAGTATGTCTCAGCGAACACAGCCTGTCAGACCCCATCCAGTGCACAGGGGACAGGGCTGGCAACCTACAACCCTGCCACCCCCCTGACAGTAAGCCTGGCTGGGCCCCTGTCTGCCTTCCTGCCCTCACACTGCAGTTAACCCTGGAGACCATGCTCTCTCACCTTAGCAACATGGAGACAGATTCCTTCCTCACACACACACACACACACACACACACAGTATATTATATCCTTTACCCAGGGACAGACTCCTTCCCTACTGTAATATGACTGGTCGCCATCCTTGACGTAGGCTGCCGGGAGGGGCCGATAGACGTGGCCTTTGCCCCGGAGGTCAGTCGGGCAGAGGGCAAGGCTGCGTGTTCCCAGTTTGTGCGTGTTCCTTGAGTGAGTGCAGCCTTGGGACAGCTTCACATGATGGCTGACATCCTCCAGCTTAGACGGACACCTTGTAGATCATGTCCTCAGACAGCTGTTACAGGGTTTAGGAGTGCCGTTTCTGTCTGCTCGCTTCCATTGTGAACCCTCACAGCCATACCTCATGCCATGGTGTGTCAGCTGGGCTTAAATATCAGCTGTGCTGAGGGGAATATTCCCATCATGGCAGGTAGAACTGCTCTACTGGTACCATCCATTACACTTCTTTAGCATTTATTGAGCTGTATTTCCTTTTTAAAGCTGAATAATGCGAGGTGTGTATTGATTTGAAAGAGGAAATCTAGCAGTTGTTTTACTTATGTTTGTACAGCTAATGTCTGGCAATAGTTTACCACAGCATGATAAGGTTTCTACTACGAACTAGCTCAATGCTCTGTATTGTCATGGTGCAACGACCTACTTCTGGAGTTGAATACTCCCATGAGTAAGGGGGAGGAGGGGTGGGGGCAGACTTGGGACATGCAGGGTGGGCAGAGCTCGGGTTATGGCAGCCTGTGAGAGGAGGGCAGAGACCAGCCATCTTTGAAAGAAAAAATAATCCATCTGTGTGCTTTCTGTAAAGGACAGGATCTGGAATCTAGACGCTTTTGTCAGTCAGCCAAGTAGAGAGAGAGAGAGTAACACCAGACAAGAAATGGGATAAAAGAAAAAAGATCTGACACAGAAATGATTTGGTGCAAAGTCTCTATTGAGGCATGATGGTCAGAGGAATTCAAGGATAATGGAAGAATTACAGAAGACAATAAAATCAAGTGTTATACAAAATAATTCACACAATTTAAAGGCAAGACAGTCATCCTGTATCCACCAGGCTGGTCTTATGAAAAAAAAACACAAAAATAAACCTGACCATAATACTAGGAAAATGACCATGAATTATATGATAAAAGGGTTCTGATAAAGTACAACTTGTGCTACTGATTGTGAGACATGTCCTCTGAGTGGAGCTGGGACAGAGAGGAGACATGTCCTCTGAGTGGAGCTGGGACAGAGAGGAGACATGTCCTCTGAGTGGAGCTGGGGCAGAGAGGAGACATGTCCTCTGAGTGGAGCTGGGTCAGAGAGGAGACATGTCCTCTGAGTGGAGGTGGGGCAGAGAGGAGACATGTCCTCTGAGTGGAGCTGGGGCAGAGAGGAGACATGTCCTCTGAGTGGAGCTGGGTCAGAGAGGAGACATGTCCTCTTAGTGGAGCTGGGGCAGAGAGGAGACATGTCCTCTGAGTGGAGCTGGGTCAGAGAGGAGACATGTCCTCTTAGTGGAGCTGGGGCAGAGAGGAGACATGTCCTCTGAGTGGAGCTGGGATAGAGAGGAGACATGTCCTCTAACCGTGTGTCCGTGCTGATCCTTGCTGCCAGGTGCAGTCCGTCCAGCCCTTCAAGCAGATCGAGTGGCCTGCAGCCCAGCACCGACCCCTGTTCTCGCTGCTGCCCTCTGGAGCAGGCCAGGGGGAGGGGTCCCACACTGTTTCCTGGGTGTCTTTTACTATGGCAGCTGGTGTTAAGCATCGACACTTAACACATCATCTGCAGCTCTGCTTCACCCTCTCAGTTTGGTCAGTGAGTCTGTACAGGACCACGTAACAGGGTACAGGGCTGCTATCGTGGGGAATCTGCAATGCAAATGTAACCATGCTGCTTTCCATCACATTAAGCCTAATTATGGCGTTTATTGACAGACCAATGCAGACCATAAACGTCTTGATAATAGGCCATGCAACAATGTCAGTTGTATAAGGCCTGGAAGCGCAAGCTGTTGCAACAGCGAGCCTCTGAAGTCATTGTCCTGTAGACAAGCCCATAGTCACACCCTGCAGTGCAGTGAGACTGGCAGTCTGGGCTTTGCTGGGCTCTGTGTGGTGGAGCTCAGTCAGATCTGCTGGGACTGAGGCTGGAGAATGGCAGAGGTCAAGGTTGAGAGCATTAACGGGAGGGCCTGCCGCCCACATTTTCCATCCTCTGACCACCCAGATCACCTTTCACCAAGGCCTCTGTGTTTTGCCATTTCCAGCTCAGGCCAGACACTGGAGTCTAGGCTGCTCTCTGCTGGAGGAATATGGTATTGCTCTGCTGCTTGGTATTATTGGTTCTACTCTACTTTCTCTCATGAAAAACCTGTCTGGTTTAGGAGATTTTACTTGTGTGTCAATATCAGTGATTAGACCCCAACACGTTTTTTATCAACGGAAAAGCAAACATTCTAGTGAACAGTTACCTTAACTAGTTCATGTTTAAGCATCAAGTCCTAGACTACACCTAGATGATTAAACCCACTTTTGAGATCATTCTAAATCTTGCCTTTTTTAATGAGCTGGTCTTTTGACAATTCTCTCAGTAGTGTGACTTGATGGGGTCTAAGCAGCATGACAAAGCCAGCCCTTCAAACTTTGTCCTTCTATGGTCTTTATATAGACCTAGGCCTGGTAGTATCGGAGACACTGGGGACTGCCGTTCTATGGTGACGCTAGAGTGCATCTCTGGTTGTCTTATGTTGCTTGGTGCTGTGTAACTCAACCCTGGGAGAGAGGGAGGGAGCGAGGTGAGTGCGGGTCTGGAAACTGTGTCACTAAGCTCTCATTCCTGCTTTAGCCCAGCCTTGCTCTCTACGATGTCACTTTTATTAGGCTCAAGCAGCTGACTAGAGGCCAACGAGCCATTGTCGTCAGTATTGAAGATGACCGGCACCAGTCCCTCATTTACCTCAGTGCCAACCCTCTTCAGGATCGATTCATGGCTAATATGAGGAGACTGTATGGGACACTGTATGGTGAATCAGCTCTAACCAAGATTTATTTACTTATTTATATATATTTTTTATTACTGTGTTCATGTTGCCTAGGTCTCTTTTTTATGTCTTAATTCATGTTTTACTATTTTGTCCTGTCATACTATATGTCACCACCAGGACAGTGCAATTACATTTTGTTATGTGCAATGACAATAAAAGGCATTCATTCATCAATACCTCAGGCACTGTCTTCTCAAATGGAGCCCTCTGTCTCCGTCTCCCCCAGGCTGCAGATAGCCCAGGAGGAGCACCGCACGGTGGAGGTGGAGAAGGTGAACCTGGAGCAGAAGCTGAGGGATGAGATCAACTCGGCCAAACAGGAGGCCCAGCGCCTCAAGGGGCTCCGCGAGGGCACAGAGAACGAGCTGAGCCGGCAGAAATACGCGGAGGAAGAACTGGACCAGGTACAGGAGGCACACACCCCCGTGTGTGTGGGCGGGCTGGAGCAGGGAAACTACAGCCCGTGAGGGTGGTGAAGGACAGCCGTCTGGGACTGCAGTCAAACATCTTGGCATTAGAAGAGCGAGCCAGAGTGATTGTGATGTGGGAAAGGGTCAGCAGGAGAGCCTCGGTTTTTCCTTTCTGACACATTCTGCTTCAGTAGGAGGCCTCCCACTTAGCTCTGCCCGCTGGGGAGTTAGCAGGAAGAGCTGCCAGGGTCAGCTGACAGCAGAACACAGGAAGACTCACTGGTTATCTGGTTTCGATCCTGAAGACAGGGCCACAGATAGGAGGCGGCGAGATGAAACGGTTAGCTTGTAGTCGTTGTGAAGCTCAGTGTATTGGAGGAAACGGGCCCATTCCACCACTACATGAACACTGTAACCTGTTGTCAGTTGGCATTACCGCAAATTAGTTTCACATGACTTTCCTTTGCGTGGCAATTATGGTTATCTTCCTGTTTATCGTCACAGTTTCCTAACCCAAGCCATGATTTGAGGTTTTGTTTGTGCAGTGAGAGCAGTGCAGGGGTTTGTGCCAAAGCCTGCTGTGTTGTGTGCGGCTCCCAGCGGAGGTCAGCCATGCGGTGTGTGCCCTGCCGGCCAGGGGGTGGGGTTTGTTATCTTTCGCCCACACTCTGGTCACATGGTTCACACTCTGGTCACATGGTTCACACACTGGTCACATGGAACAGGCTCTGTGAAGGCCTGGCAGGGAGATAGAGGGCCCCTGAAGGTCTCCAGGACAAGCTTGCCTAGAGACAAAGGGAGCTCTTCAGTCACCAATGTCCATGACATAATTCTCCTTGTCTCTGGAGCCCTGCTATTGTGGTATTGGTACATAACAGCACGCACAACATTCCCCTTCTAGTTTTCCCTCATTAAGTACAGGCTTTGTTGGGCCCATTTCACAAGAGTCATACAGGAAGTGGTACGTTGGTACATACAGGAAGTGGTACGTTGGTACATACAGGAAGTGGTACGTTGGCACATACAGGAAGTGGTACGTTGGTGCATACAGGAAGTGGTACGTTGGCACATCCAGGAAGTGGCACGTTGGTGATCTCCTACTGTTGACCCCTGGGCCGTGCGTGTGCTGCAGGTGCGCATGGCTCTGAAGAAGGCGGAGAAGGAGCTGGAGTCGCGGAGCAGCTGGTCTCCACCAGACGCCCTCCAGAAGTGGCTGCAGCTCACCCACGAGGTGGAGGTCCAGTATTACAACATCAAGAAGCAGAACGCTGAGAAACAGCTGCTGGTGGCCAAGGAGGGGGTAAGGCAGCAGTCAGGGAAACACACACACACACTTGCACAGTTGTAGGGACGTCGTGGGGACCAATGTGTTGTCCTCTGTAACAGGCCGAGAAGATCAAGAAGAAAAGGAACACCCTGTTTGGAACGTTCCACGTGGCACACAGCTCCTCCCTGGATGACGTGGACCACAAAATCCTGGCGGCAAAGTAGGTCGTTTCATACGTAGACCCCCCCCCACACAGCCGTCCCTGCCCGTCCATGTCCAGACGTCCTCATAACTGTCCCCCCCCCTGGCTCGCAGACACGTCCTCATGTCTGTGTCTCCTTCCTCCCTAGACAGGCGCTGGGGGAGGTGACAGCAGCTCTGAGGGAGAGGCTGCATCGCTGGCAGCAGATCGAGATCCTGACGGGCTTCACCGTGGTCCACAACCCTGGGCTGCCCTCGCTGGCCTCCTCCCTGAACCTCGACGCCAGCTTCATGGGGGGCCGGGCCACGCCCCAGCACTTCATGATGTCAGAGGACATGGAGGACATGGATGAGGACATGATGACACCTGGAACTCTGCAATGTAAGGGCTCGTCTGATTCTGGGGGCCACGCGTTGGGGCTTGGCAAACGACTCCCTAAACTCCCCAGGAGCCTTACGGGGAGGGCCAGAAATCCTTGTGAGAATTCAGGATCTGCCACGTATCTATGATTCTTTGGATTCGTCCACAACCCCCAACCCCCCCCCACCCTAATGTAAGGGCTTCAGGGTAGCGTGTCTGTGATTGAGAATGAGTGTTGGACATCTGTAATACATGAAATGTAATTTTCCATGTTTCTTTTGTACATGTTGATTGGGCTGACTGGGTGTTTATTCCATGTTGGAAATCTGAATTGCTTCGACTAAAGATGGCGCTTGAAAATCCTGTGAAAACTGTTCATCATGCCATGCTGTGGATATTGAGCTTTTGAAGAAAGAAATACATACTTGATGACACCAAATCTTTGTGCTGATGTATTTTTTAGCAATTGTGCCCCAGTATGTATGTCCATTGCAATGTTGTGTATGTAAGAAGCATTAAACTAAGCCAAAACTATTAAGAACATTGCCTTGCATTGCCCTAGCTGAAATCTATATTTATTTTACAGGAAAAGTTAATGTGTTTAACTTTTCTATGTTTTTTTACTTTAAATGCAGCAGCCTACATCTGTTGCTTTCATAACACTGCTTAAGATAAGACAATTTTGCAAGGGCAAGAATATAATTTAAAGAACTGTATTCTTTTTCCTGACATAGCCTAGTGTTTGACTTGTGATTGAAAGATACCTTGACAGACAAGAAAAGTGCTGACTAACTGCACAGGAAGCAATACAGCCTTCCTCTGCCACTACAGTCTTCAGTAAGTCTTTGAATCCACATGAATAACACTCCCCTCTATTCTCCACCGCTGACTCCAGACGCCTCCTGGCTGATGGAACGTCGAGCCAGTGACCTCTGGTCCATGGGGCCACACTGCCGGGCCATGTGGAAACACTCCGGTTGGCTTGTTACTCCTGCCCCCCTCTTTTTGAACTTGGACTCCCCTTTCCGTCTCCCCCCACCCCACCCCCCTCTCCCAAAGTCACTCCAGTCAGAGCTGCTTAGAGAACCTAAACTTGTTTGTCATGGGACAGGTCTTTAAATGGACAGCTGACCATGCTGTGTTGATGCAAGCCTGCCACTCTTTCCCTGCCTCTCTTGGAAATGGCTTACACCTCTGACTGATCTGTCTCTCCCTGCTCCTCCCTCCAGCTACCCCCTTAGCACCCTCTCCCTCACAAGTACACCATGGCTTTCCTGTTCCTGTGTCTCTCAGCACTGAGACAGTGACTCATTTAGAAAGGTTATGGTTATATACAATTAAATGTCACACTTTTTTTTTTTTTATTCTTTCATACCAAGCTGTTCTTTGTCAGACCCAAGCCTGCAGTGTGCTTTGAGCTCTAATCAAAGGCATTGCCACCCCTCCTTTATTCTGCCCTGGTTGTCTTAGAGCTTAACTGAAGCATGTGTTAAGTCACACCTTCACTGAGAAACAGGGACTGGGAGCTCATTGGGCCCAAAGACCTGCGTGTTGACCTTGATCCAACACCTGAGTCTCCTACCCTCCCAGTCTTGTGTCACTGTTGTCCAACACTGAATGTGTTTCGGTCATTTGAGAGCATATGGTCTCTAACCGTATTCTCTTGTGCCCACAGCTCCCAGTATGATGTCCCTCCGTCAACGCCACATGGACCCCCAGCTGGCTATGGGCTCCCAGAGGTTGGTGGAGGGTTGTCTGTTGGGAGGGCACCAAGGGGAGGGTACCCCTTACCCTTCCAGGTCTAGGACCTCCCAGTACCAGTCACCCAGCCAATCATTTGGACAGTTTGAGAACTTCTGTCTGCCCCCCCTCTCCTCGGCTGTCTCGCACCCCGCCATATTCTGCGCCTCCTCCACACCTCCTCAGTCCCTCTCCTCCCTCTCCTGCTCTTCCTCCTGTCTGCCCAGCTCCCTGGGAAGCTCCCACTCCTCCCATGTCCTCCCCTCCTCCTACTTCCAGCCCATGGACACCATCTCAGACTCTGCCTGTTCAGACGCCACCAGAGGGCGCTCCAGACTGGGTGGCAGCTTCGGGTACCCATCTGCTCGCCCCTCCCCTCTACTCTCTGCTCTCTCCTCCTCTCTACTCTCCTCCTCTCTGCTCTCTCCTCCTCTCTGCTCTCTCTTCTCCTCAGCTCTCTTCAGCTCTCTGCTCTCCACATTCCTTGCATGTGCATGAGCTTCCTCTCCACACAAACGTTCATCCCCATCTCTGCTGGTCCATAGCTGCATTAAGGG
The DNA here is from genome assembly GCF_038355195.1 of Osmerus mordax. Lineage (NCBI taxonomy): Eukaryota > Metazoa > Chordata > Actinopteri > Osmeriformes > Osmeridae > Osmerus > Osmerus mordax. The sequence continues at coordinate 13,235,475 of NC_090060.1, forward strand.
ATTTAATACAAATATGTTCCACTGGACATGCTACTCATACATTTTGTTTGTTTAATTCATAACAATGTCTTTATTCACTTTTTATAGTACTCACTGTTTCCAACCCTCCTTCCCTTCTTGCCTGCAGTACTAATAAGTGTGGATTTCAACATTTTGCTCGAGGCCAAACTCTTGAGCTTTTCAGACATAAAGTACAAGCATGCAAGATTTCAGTTTTTGTTACCGAGGTAATGACTCTCTATATATGTCTGTCCTCTGTCTGCCGGCAGGGAGCTCAATCGCTCTGACTCCGACTCCTCCCTGTCTCTCTCCCTAATGGGGGAGCGCCTGTCGGCCTACAGCACCAAGGGCCACCCAGTGAAGCCCACATCCCTGCTTCACGGCCCCCCAGGCCGCTCAGACGACCCCCTGTCCCTGCATGCCCTCACCCCCAACGGAGGGAATCGCATCCCAGAGGAAGAATCCCCGGCAGACGCGGCCCCAGACAGCCCCATCCTCATGAAGAAGGTGTACAGCATAGAGAAGTCAGCCAGCATGGGAGAGATCAACGTCAGTCTGTCCGAGTCCTCACGTTCCCTTAGCCCTAACTCCACTGACCCCGACACGCCCTCCCCGACGGGAGGCCAGGCTGGGGTAGCCGGGGGGTCCGGGGCCAAGGGCAGCAGCCGCATCCCCCAGCTCTCCTCCAAGAAGAGCCCCCTGGAGGACGACAGCGGCTCCACGGGAGAAGAGACAGACTCCGCAGCCAGCCGTAAGAAACACACCTTCAAGATCTTCAAAAAGCAAAAGAAATAATAAGGACTATGAACTACTAAAGAGCTGCCGGAACTGTGTGACTGTACTCCCCGTTTTGTTTTTGAAAGAGTATTATTGTTTTTTATGTTGGTTTATTTACTGGTCTCAAATGATGGCACAAATTGTTGCCTTTATGTGGCGTTTGTAGATGCTTCCTCAGATGGAGTGGGATGAACCAGTTAATTACTATTATATTTAGTTGGTCTATGAAGAAAATTTGGGAAATGGGTGGGTTGTTTAATGGAATGTAAAAAGCACTATTTATTCTGCAGGAAAGGATGCCAATCTCAAAGGGAAATGCGACTCCAGGGTGGATATTTGTTGTACTGTTATTCAATCTCTAGCATTTTGCATGTCTTCACATTTGTTTGACTGATACTCGAATGCTCTTAGGTGTTTGCTTGGTTCTTGTCCTTTTTCTGTTCACTCAAAGCTTAATAATAACTGCTGTTTAGTTTCAGTGATTCCAACCATCTCTGTTACAGTATGGGTTTGTTTTAACTATAATATTATAGGTGGACAGGACAGTTTCACAACATGCAGTATTAGTCAATGGTAAAGGGGGGGGCTGAAAGGGCTGAACTTTACTTTAAACCTCCCAGAGTCAGTTGTTCTAATATGAAATATGTAGAATCTACACTGGCAGAACACTGAGCTAGACATTGGCCAACTGCCCACACTGGGTTGCAAATGTGCACATAAGTCTGTATTTGAAACCCCGTTTATGGCCACACAACCAGTGATGAATGAAAACTACAATGCAAAAAAAATCACCTGGCACATGGAATATCTTCAATAGATTCACTAGACAGAAATCCCCCCTTATATTTTAACATTCGTTTGTATGTAATGTATAGCGCCTACCAGACCTACTTTCAATTCGTTAACGGAAAGTTTTTTTTTTCCACAGCAGTCTGATGAGTGAATCAGTGTGGTGTCCAGGTGTGTAGCTCTCACGATGTGCCAATTAAAGCAAGCCAAAGATTCAGACCTGACAGTCTTATCGTAGAGGCTGCAGAATTAGCTCTTATAATTGGGTAGGAAATTACTGTGGGAGGCAGTTTTGGCATCACTAGAACGACCTTATCTCTAATCCATGACAGGGTATTGCAAGGTCTAAAATATTTGGTAAAAGGGACACCTTTCATCCAGACTTATTTTTTAGCTGAGGTTTTCAGTGGTAGGCTATTTGTAATCCTCAGTAGGTAGACAATCGGTTGTTTGCTATGGTCGTAAACGATCACTGTTCATCCGCACTCACAAACAATACAAGCACATACTATTATGTTTTATAAATTCGATTTACAGATCCTTAACACATAGGCTACTTGCTATTTGTTGAGGGTTCTGTGAGAGCACAAATGGGCTAGGGCCAGAACCATAACCAGACACGCTCCCCAAACAAACAAAGCCGCGCTGCAAACTCCATAGACACGATCTCCCCCTTAAGAGGACTCGGTTTGACAGTATGGATGTAAACAAAATGTAAATGTTTTCGCTCATCCTACAGTTGAAAATATGGAATTCTATTGGTACCTTATAAAGAAGTAACATTTGTACCTCTTGCACGTTGAAGCTGTAAATGGATTCTGCTGTCAGTGTATGTGTCCGTCTGTCCGCTCACAGTGAACTGCACTACGCTGATGCATGCAAACTACTGGAACACCTTCTGGGTCAGGGGAAGTGATTGACAGGAGCATTTTGTCGATTCAACTCATCTCTATTTCTCCTTTTGAGCTACTATTTATGAAAACATATTTGTACAAAGAACTAAATAATTTTGCATCTTCTGTGACGTTCTAAACTTTTATGGCACTCCTGCATGATAGCAATAAACTATTTTGAATGAAAGACGACTTGTTTTTTAGGCGAGAGACGGTTAGCTAGCAGTAGCGCATGTGTTAATTTACATATTTTATAAATCATTTACACATTTACTACAGGAAAAAGTGAATATCATACAATATTTTTATTTCACTTTCAGCAATGAAAAATACTAGGTAATTATTCAGGCGACACGACACACTCAGCACCGGCAAGGTGGAGCTGCTTCTAGTTCAATATTTACCTAAGGAATTCATTCACCTGAGGAGAACAGGATATCAGTCCGGACTTTCAGATTTCAAGGTGTCCCCTCGAGGAATGTACATTGCTTTACTTCTAGAAAGGAAAATCTGCTAGGCTATGTCTGACATTGTGCATTATTGTTATTTTATTGGTGTGTAGGCCTATAATTTATACCGTCTGCGTGTTTTCGACAGTTTTTTAATCAAGATCAAGTGTGTTATTCAGAATGCAACGTTGAAGTTTCGCTTCTACTGTACAACTAGCATTGCTTTGATGAACACCTGGACTATGGGGCTTCACAGGGTGGATACGTGTGTCCTGCTGATTCATCTAAGTTTGCAGGTAGGCTAACTGCAAATTAGTGTGCTGTACTAGGTCAGTCATACTTACAATTCTCATACTGATACTATCCTATTTTGCTGGCTTTATGTATAGGTCGTCTGGAGTTGGGATAAAGTGGTCTTCCTGAACCCACCCGATGAGCCTGTATCAGGGTACCCATTAAGAGTGTCATACTCCTGTGATAAACCAATGTTGGTCCAGCTTGAATGTATCGTCTCCTTTGACACTGGAAAAACATCCACGGTCCTCCAGAGAAACTGGAACTGTGAACCAGGCCCAACTAGGGTACACACTCTGATCCTACGGCTGCCTGACTGGCTGGTGTACCAGCCTGACTGGGCTGTTCCAGTCTCTCCGTGGGTCCACAGTGCCATGCTGCGGGCTTCTCTCAGAGACTATGGATCAACGTTTAGCCATGGGACCTCCTTGGCGCAGCGGGCTGTAGCTGTCCTGCAGACCAACCCTCCCCTCAGCCGGCCCCTGAAGCAGCACAGGCTCTGTCCTGACTGGAGAGTACAGATGCTGAACAAAACCACCGCCATGCCAAAGTGTCCGTCTGAACAAGGTAATGTAGATTTAGGTTTTGGTTGTAGCAGAAAATGTTGTATTCTTATCAGATATAGAACTGATACCCCCAACCCATCAAACAATATCCCACACAGTGACGGCCCATTTGCTGTCCTCAATCTACGCCTCAGCTGGAGAGAAATATGGGGTTATGAGGACATTACAGCCTTACAGCAGTGAGGTTCTGGAGCACCTGCGTCTCAAGGCGGTCTCCTTCCCATGGTACTGTAGGTCATCCATGTCTGAGCTCTCAGCAGCTCTGGGTTTGTGTTGGTCATATGCACCCACTGGAGAGAACAATATTGATGTTTTCCCTCGTTTCCAGGTGTGCACTGTCCATGTGGGTGTTCCTGACCCAGTATTGCCAGCAGAGATACTGTGGAATGCTTTATCACATAGACTCTAGCAGTGACTATGCCACACCTACACTTTTCCTCACCAATACAGGTATAGGCACAGTTTTTGCTTGAATGCAGGTGCAAAGTAAGTCATTATTTTGGTTCCAGAGCTGTGATGCAATGTGTACTGGATGCCCCACCCCTCTCTGCCTGCAGGCAAGGTACACATCCAGATGCATGGAGGCTCTGCGGTGTCCTCTGCCTTCCTGTGTACCTTCCAGGTGCCTCTGGGCCAGTGGTGTCGCCTTAGCATGGAACTGCGTGGAAGAAAGGTACATGTTCAACCGAACAGCAGTAATGTAACTGAACACTGCTCTGTAACAGTAATGTAACTGAACACTGCTCTGGAGCAGTACTGTAACTGAACACTGCTATGTAGCAGTATTATAACTGAACACTACTCTGGAGTAGGTATGTAACTGAACACTGCTCTGAATTAGAATTTTAACTGTTTTCAATGCGTTTTAGGTTGATGTCACCATGGTGTGTCTGGATGGAGAACACAAATCGGTTTATTTTGCACAACACATGTAAGAATCTGACATTCTGTAATGTAGTTATGAACGCCAAAATGTCTTTCTCCATCATTTGCGAAAATGATTACTTCCTCAGATTCACCCATCATGTGGAGCTGGATGATACAGATGGCTATGTTGTGATTGGTGGAAGCCAGTATGTGAACGGTATCAAGGGTTATTATGGGCCCATGGTGTACTATCGCAATCAAATTCCTCCACTGACCACGGTAAGAGGTCTAGAGATGTCTGTGCAGAGATCCATGATTCATGTGCACTTGAACATAACTTCACATCTGAGCTCCTGTGTGGTCCACAGTCTGAAGAAGTACTTGTTCCAGGATCGATCATTAAAACAAATTTGACGGGATGGCTGCAGTCTTGTCACAATCTTCAGTCAGAGCTACAAGTCAAAACTAGTCAATATCTACAGGAAAAGAGGAGAATAGAGTCAGGTAAATACCTTAGTTATCCACTAGATGTCGCTGTTACCCAAAGGAATGTAAAATGTGGAGTTGCACAGCACAATCTAATCAGAAACCAGTTCTTCTCCAGAGATCTGTATCGGGGCTTTTTGCCAGTGGAGATTGAGACTTCCCCGGCCAGTGCCTCAGTGTGTAAGCTGGGAACACCCAAGCGTCCCTCGAAGACGCCATGCTCTGCAGCTGTCAACGTCACTAGCCTCCAAACACGGTAAGATAAGGACAAAACAATGGGTTCTGCAGCTAGTTCTTCCCAGGCTGCAGGTTAGTGAGCTCTGATGTTCTGCAGGCGGTGGTGAGGTAGACCTGGTGGCGGTGGGCCAAGCCCTGTACTCCCTGTCTGTGCGTCTGCTGGACCAGGGCAGGAATACTGGGGTGGTGGGTAAGATCTTGCCCCTACTGCTGCAAGCAGGCTGTCTGGGGAACAACCAAGCTCTGCATATGGCCTCCGTGATCTACAGAAGCGGCCTGGGAGTTTCCCTGCAGCCGGACAAGGTGCGCGTGCGTGTATGGTGTTTAGTCATAACACACAAGGAAGTTGTTTCTCTATTCACTGCCTCTGATGGGAACCTGACTGAATGTCTCCCTCTAGGCTTTGCAGTTGTCTCTGGTGGGAGCCCAGAGAAACAGCAGACTGGCACTGCTTCACTTAGGCCACCTGTACTACCTGGGTGAGTCTGGTATCACCCCAGACCTTGACCTGGCCTATGCCTACTACTCCCACATCGCCAAGAAGACATCCTCAGACCGGCTCAACCCCTCACCCCAGCAGGTATGTCCTGGGACCGAGGTCTAGCGGACCGGTCTCAGATCTTACTCTCTGTCACGTGAACAACTTCGATCTGTTGTCTCTCTGCAGACCTATGTAGAGTCTGTTTACCTGAACAACGAGGAGGTGCTGAGGCTTCAGACCAATGAAAACCACGACCTGTTCCACTGGTTAAAACTCCAGGCTCGTAACGGAGCAGCAGACGCAGAGGTAGACTTGACTCCCAGACTTTGCGTTCACCATGTTTTTTCACGAACAAACAAATCATGTTTTCAAATGTGCAAATGTAATGTTCATTACTAGGGTCTCTTTCAGATGATAGTAGTTTTACAAGCAGAGTCAGAGTGATGTGGTGATCTGTCTACAATCCCTCATGTCCTGCAGCAAACAGTGGCCCGCATGCTGTTCTGGGGTCAGCAGGGGGTCTCTCCTGACATCCACACTGCTGTCAGACACTATGAGAGGGGGGCTGTCCGCCTGGAGGACCCTACATCCATGTATGACTACGCCATTGTGCTGCTCCTGGTCAGGGTTCACTCTCACATCCACAGTCACTTGCTGATCTGCAGTTACAAACTAAAGCCTGTGATGACGGTCCCTTCTTCACTCTCAGGGACATGGCGTCCAGAAGGACATCCCACGGGCTGTGAAGTTCCTGAAGAAATCAGCCGAGCAGGTAGCGTTCCAAACGGGACATGATATCCTGTTTCTTAATCTATCGCCCCGCTCTTAATCGACATCCGTATCACCAAAGTAACGGCAGCATGTCTGAACATTTACATTACATTTACATTTAGACATTTAGCAGACGCACTTATCCAGAGCATACAGGGACAGGGACATTCTCCCAGAGGCAAGTAGGGTAAAGTGCCTTGCCCAAGGACACAACGTCATTTTGCACGGCCGGGAATCGAACCAACAACCTTCGGATTAATAGCCCTTGTGGAAGAAATTGGGATTTCCTGTGAGCTTACATTAATCACTAATCAATACCACACCCTACTCCCTAACCACTCAGCCATCTGACCCCCATGAACGTAACACTCTGTCTCCCAGGGCTTTACCCCAGCCCTCAACGCCCTGGGCTGGTACTATGAGCGCTTCGAGAAGGAATACGAGCTGGCGGTGCAGCTGTGGGAGCAGGCGGACGCCCAGGGCAGCCCGGACGCAGCCATGAACCTGGGAGTCATGTACGCCCTAGGTCTCTACCCTGGCAAGCCTGCAGACCAGGTCAGACACGAATAGACTGAATTGGCACCTACTGAACACTGCCACAGTAGAACCTCTTGGACATCTACACACACACCCCCGTCCAGTCACCTTTCATAAGTCATGCTTTGCCTGTTGCTCCAGTTCAAGGCGTACCAGTACTACCAGAAGTCTGCCCAGAGGGGCCATGTGGACGGGGCCATCCAGCTGGCGGACGCCTGGACAATGGGGCTCCGTGGACATGTCCAGAGACGTCCTGCAAATGCGGTGCTGTGAGCATCTTAGGAATACGGTTTTGTTCTTATTTTGTAGAATAGTAAAGAGGAGATGTTTATGGCCTACCAACACTATGACTGAAGCTTAGCTGAGTCTGTCTGTTTGTCGGCGCTCTGATGTACACAGTTAAACCTCAGGTTTGTTTATATTCAGATTGGCCTTAGCTTTCTATCTATCTATTTGATTTGTTTGTTTTTTTCACAGGTGGGCCAAGTGGGCAGCAGAGCACAATGGGTACCTGGGCATGAACCTAAGAAAGGCCTTGAACTCATATTTCAAAGGAAACATGTAACTATCTTGTACAAAAAATAATTAATAATATAATAATAATTAATTCTGATCCTGAATGTTTGGGATTTTTTGGCATGTTCATAATATATTGTTCTCGTCCACAGGTTAATGTCTTTCTTGTATTACCTGATGGTAGCGGAGTCAGGATATGCTGCTGCTCAGTTTAATGCAGCGTACCTTTGTGAACACAACACTGTGAGTGTAGCTTGCTCAAATGTAAAATATATTTGGACCAGCGATATGCATTTCAGGATATGACTATCAACGAAGGCCAACTGTAACCAATGTCTACCTATAGGGAGGCTTCCTGTCCCCTGCTTATGCGGCCCAGTGCATGAGGAGATACTACAACCTCACCATCCGCTGTCAAGACCCAGATCCTTACGGTGTCTATGCCACTTACCTCCTCTCTACCCACTGATATGTATAGGTCTTGGGTGAGTTGTCAACGGTGTTCTTTCGTTCCAGCCCTGATCAGAATGGGAGACCTGCTGTCTGAAGGTCACGAAGGCAGACGCGATGTGGCGGCTGCGGCAGACATGTATAAACAGGCGGCGCTCAGGGGCGACCCACAGGTGAGGCAGCTGAGGTCGTCCCGCTGAGAGAGATGTGATGGACCTGAGTCGAATGTCCTACACTGCTACTGGTTTGATGTTTAATGTTTGGAGTGTGTGTCTCTGTCCTGCCACAGGGATGGTACAGCCTTGGTCTGCTTGTTCAAGCAGAGCAGAAGGTACCTTTACCTGTGCTGGCTCAGCTGGGGCTGGCTGAGCTCTACGTGGCAGATAGCAGTGTGCTGATGTCCGTTCTCTACCACAGGTCTGTATGCCAACTATGTGGACAGACCATCTCAACAGTCACACTCACAGCTGATGTTAGTCCTGGTCACGCTCTAGCTATACCTGAAGAACTATACTGAGTTGGTGTTTCTTGTTGTCCTGTCTGAAGATGCAGAGACTCCAATGGCACTGCTGACTCTTACTTGCCTTGTAGCCTGGCTCTCTTCAGCGCCTACATGCAGTCCCTCCAGAGGGACTGCAGAGAGACTTTTACGGTTTGTTACTCTCATTTCTGAACATGTGCTGTGTTCAAATGTACAGTATTTACTGTATAATAATGGTGTTTTGTCCATGTGTAGTTGACTGGTTCAGTGGCCTTAGCTGTGGTAGCTCCGCCCATTCTACTTCTCTTCCTGCGGATCCTCCGGGGGCGTGGCTCCTTGCATCTATAGGGGAGCCTAGCAGCCAATCAGCTACACCGTCTCAGCTGGCATTTGAGTCTATCAGCAAATTGAAGAGAACGACTGCTGCATCAGAAGCAGCACTCTAGAATCATAACTGACGATGAAGTTGGGAAGAAGTTTTTTCATTTTTCTTAAGCAGATGGAATGTTATTTTGAGGTTTTAAATATCATAATTTGACTTCAAATTGTATGTGTTTTTCTAAGTCAAAAATGCTTTTACAAAACATAATAAATACATTTTCACTCTACAAATGAGCAGTGCATCATTAAATCTGAGGGTGCTGTACATACTGTAAATCCTCAGCAGTCTGTAGGGGGCAAGTGACTGTAAAATGTTACCAGGATTTAACAATATTTAACTGCAATATTTCACAATAAATCATCGTATTATAACTTTACAGGCTTTAACTGCAATAATCCCAAAATCATGTTGTAATGTAGAATTTACTGTGAAATCAATGTAGACAGTAAGTTACTGTGAAAGAAACGATACTGGGATTTCACAGCATTTTGTTGGGTTATTTCACAGTAAAATACTCTTTTCAAATCATCCTTTGAGATAACCCAGTACATTACTGTAAAACTTGAATTGCACTTGAACTGCGCTGCATTGTGGGATCAAGAAGAGACAGGTGGATACAGCACAAGATACGATGGCTCGAAGGCAGTGTGCGAATTACGGGGGGGTCGATACATTTATATATCGTTCTTACCTGTAATCGTAAATATTACAATATATTATTTACCATATTCATTCAGTAACAGTTTGGTGATACACAGAAATGTTGACTTTATGGCAGGAAATATCACACACAGTATTACACTGACTGATCTAGTCAAAATTCACTCAATAAACACAGCGCGAGTGACAAGTGCCCAATACAACTCAAGAAACAGCGCGAGTGACCAGGCAGTGTTGCTGGTTCAATCACCTCAGTGTAGCTACGTAGCGGTAAGTTTTGCGTCGTGAGAAAGTTCAAGAAAGGCAAGTTAGCTATCTAATACCCCCCAAAAATCTGTCACGAATGTATTTGTAATGGCAATTACCTGTAGAATATTCACAAGAATGTTAATGATAGAAACATAGTTAACCACCCACCAACTTAAAAGATAGCTATCGCTAGCTCTGTATCAAGCAAGATAGCTTAATTTATCTGTCTCATTGCTTGTCAGAATCTGGAGAGATTTCCAACTACCGTATTTTGTGATGAACAGTCAGATATGTTCCTCTGGTAGTTTTGTAAAGATCAACTTTTTTTTTCAGAAAGAAATTACTACAATAGTGTTTGTAGTTTTAGTTTGTGTGTGCCATTGCCGTTTACTGGGTTACGGCGGCAGGGGTGAACTTCGTGGGGGCACTAAGTTGACCCCCCCCCCCCCCCCCCCCCCCCCCCCGATTGTCATTGTATAATTCGCACACTGCTCGAAGGTACACTCACAGAACTGGCATAGTTTATTACATCTATTTGATTTTATATAAATAGTAATTTTCTCAAAATGTGTTCATTAAAATTCCTTAGAATGAGCATAAGTCAAGTAAATATGGCTAGCTGTGAAACAAGCAAGATTCAAAACTCATATGAGATTGGTTTACATGCAATTTTCAGGAAGTGAAATAGTTTTGAGGTGGAAATGACGTAAATTTTCGCGCTTTCCCAACCGTTTCTTTTTTCCACCATTTCACCTCGGCGCTGCCTGCCAGGATCGTGACTTTTGCTCTTTAACGGTAAACTATCTGCAGTCATCCAATTTAGCTGCTAGTAATCTCTGTGCGTACTTGAGCAGTTAATACCGTACTTCACTGATTTGAATAATCAAATCCAGTAAATCCGTCATGATTGCAAACATTTTCGTCTAGTTTGATGGCTAGCTAAGTCTCACATGGTCTATGCTTCAGCTAGGGTGGCTAATTTGCGGCTGGCATCAGTGAAATAGGAACACAGAGTATGTTGCCTCAGCTAAAGATTCGTAGCAAGTACTGTTCAAATTATACATACAAATTTGTAGGTTTTTGCCAGCTCCAAATTTAGGATGAACTATTAGCTAACTCTGCTGTGGGTCAGCGCGAATGCTATTTTTATAGCTAAGTATTAACATTGGAGTGAACTAGTGTTGCACAGTAAACCTGTACTAAAAAGAGACACTCTTACATAGCTTCAGTGTCCCTGTGCATACATAGGAGACAATCACTGCAAAAGAGCTGCAGTTTCGGTGCAGACAGGAGAACCTAGCAGAACGCCATCTCTGTAGCACTCCACCCAGTCCAGAACCCGGGGTCCTGAAGTCTCGACTCTTACGATACTCTAACGATGCGATGTTAATATACCTCTCTGATCTAACGAGTCTGGCTAACTGTCGTGACCTCTCAGGTGGGCTATGGCTGCGATGGAGAGCTGGAGAGATGGTTGTTCTGCTAGGTTCTCCTGTCTCTGCACAGGAACTGCAGATCTTTTGCAGTGATCGTTAATGAGCCTAATGACGAATCATGGTCAGAATTATGATGGCCCATGCTACACCTCCCCCAATTCCAGATTGATGGTAAACAATATAAATCAGTACATGGGAAGTCCAAAAGTTAAATTGTTGAATTTAATAGTGAATTTAATACTTCTTATCATTATTAAAAAGTTAAAATGAGTTTTGTCTTTGTTGTCTTTGTTCTTGCTTTGACTTTTAATTTAGCAAATCCAAAGCACGTTTGTGTGGTAAAATCACAGTTAACAAGTCAAATTTGCGGTATTTTGCAGTGTTATTTAAATTGTAAATGTACAGTAAATTACTGGCTACTAGTTGCATTACTTTTACAGTAAAAAACATAGAAATACAGACAATCACTGTAATTTTTTATACAGCAACACAATGTAATTCCACAGCTACATACTGCTATATCACAGTAATCCAATGGCATGACAACTGTGAATTTACAATATACCGCTGTAGTTGCATTGCATTTTACTGTGAAATGTTTACAGTTCATTATTGTGAAACATGTGCAATACATTACTGTGAAATATTTATAATAAATTACTGTAAAATTACTGTGAAAGTAATGCAACTAGTAGCCAGTAATTTACTGTAAAGTTACAGTGAAATATTTTCTTTCCCTGAACTTACTAATGTGCTCTCCCCTGGAGGCATCAGAGCTATACAGGTTAAGATCAAATATGAAACTAAACCAGTTCTCTCATCAGATTTTGTATCCGTTTGTGATCAGATGAATCCACAACAGTTATAGCCTCCTCTTTACTTAAAACAGACATGACCAGTTCGTAGGTACACTTGGCCGACTTCAGCTCGGAATCGAACTCGCCACCTCCAACATCTCAAGCGAAATAACTTTTCGAAAATCGAGCTTTTAACAGGCACAGGTGGCCTTTATAGCCTACATACCTGAGAGTGAGTTTAACTGACACCGGCGTTTTCCCATTTGATCTGGAGTCATATAAAATTACATTTCTACATATGCCCCAATCCGCGCACATTCCCAGTCGCCGGGGAAAGGTGGATATGATTCACGGGGCCCATGGCTTGGAGGGGGGCCATTACATGTCTGTTATTTGTCAATCAAATCAATATTAAACAGCAAAATACTTGTGAGTTGAGCCAACACGCATATGATTTGTTATTATTTATTGAGTATATGCTTGAGTATTTATGATCTTAAACTTTAAATAACATTTTCTCAATCGTAGCCCCCCCCCCCCCCAAAATGCTTTGTACGCGGCAACATTTTGGTTGGCCCCACCAAATCTCACTCCAAGGTTTTTTGAAAAGTTGGTAGCTATCATGATGTTGTGGCAGGCAGGCACGAACTTAGGCCACGTGTAGTGCTGTAGGCTAAATCCGACGTGGTCGCGACCACGTCTGACCTCGACAGTACATAGCCTACATTTTCGGACTTTCATGAACTTCATGAACTTGCACACTGATTATTCGGGGTGGGTGGGCATATATTTTGTCACAGGGCGGGGCCGGTCATTTTGTCACGGGGCCTGAGATTAGCCTATTCACCCAGAGCGATATGGAGCAGTTTTACGATAATGGTTCATAAACAGAGTTTGATAGTAGCGTAGCCTATACATTTGATTAACTGTATAATTCGGATTTATAGGATACTGGAAGAACACGAGCTTGTAGCAACGTGCCGCCTGTGCCCTGTAATATACAGTTCAAGTTGAATCAATTATTATGTAAGTGGATTTACACTTACTGCAGTAGCAACAGGTTCCATAGCGACTGGCCAGGAATGATTTAATTCTACACTTTAAATTAATGTAGGCTACAGCAGCTATGTGGTTTAGCTGTGTTAGCTGTGATTAGCAGATTAGAATCAAGTGTGTTGATAGTGAGATTAGTAGATGGTAGTTACTCCAGAACAGAAGTCGTTTCCATCTTCATGTAATGGCCAGACATCTAAGTCATTTCAGGGTTTTACCTTCCATAAACTAAACTGCAGGGGAGGTCAGTTCTTGTTCAGGAGCATGAGAGACCAGCGTGAATAACTAAAGAGCAAGCAGTCCAAATGGAGTAAGAAACGAAATCATCTTAATGAAGTATGGTGAGATATGACAGAGTTTTTAACTCTACTTCAATTGGATTGTCAGGAATGCCCCCTTCCTATGGCGATCTGTATTACTGAGGCAATATTTCACTCCATTTCTCTCCCTCCATTTCTCTCTCCATCCCTCTCTCTCTGTTTCTCTCCCTTTTCCCTCTCCTCTCCTCCCTCTCTCATTGCAGATTGGCTGTGCCTGGGTAGTGAGTGTGGATAGCCTTGCCAGTTTTGTGTGTGTGTGTAGCTTCAGAGACTCTAGTCTCCGTCTGACTGAACAGGCAGTCTCTCTCCTCTGCCTTGTTGTGGATATACAGCACTGACAGCGTACTGTGGTGCCAAGCAGCACACAGACAGGTAAGGAATTGTGTGTGTGAGTGTGTGCATTTTAGAGGTAAAGTATAAAGTTGGCTGTAGAGATCTTCTTTAAACTAGTTTACTACAGTGGAGGGCTGGACCTCTCCGTGGTGGTGGGTGAAATGTTGGGCAAAAATTAAACACTGACATGTTGCTATGGTGATACATTTCCAGAGTTATATACTCTTGAGTATTTCTGTGATTGGATTAGATTTTTTTTCGATTAGTGGTGCATGCCAAACACAATTCACAAAATCTCGACGTAAATGCGAGACAGCTCAAACGCACGTTTGCATATAGACTGGAGTACTTCCCACAGATCATAGTCTCTCAATTGTCTTTGTGGCACAGAAGGACTCCTGGATAATTAGGTTTTGACAGCACGACAGACGGCACGAGGGCACCTAACCCACCCCTGTTGAATCCTCCTTTAGTCACTGGAGATTCAGTACCTTGGACAGTTCCCTAGCATTGCTGGACAACATTCTCCAGGTTTGTGTTTGCTGTGCTGGTTTGGGTGACATTGGTTAAGCAGGCGGCCAGGGCAGTGTGATCTCTAACAGGTTGTCGTATCACTGTGGCGTTGTTAATGTAGCAGGGAACTGGCAGGCTGCAGACTAACAATGTAATGGAGCCACCTGGCTGCTGCTATTGCCTTCTCCGTTCTGTTTTTCCTTTGTTGGATTCAGTCCAGTTCACAATCACCGAACGACCACCCACTCCCCTGTCTGAATTAAACATGACCCTCCATATAGAATGTAATTACAGTAGATTTATACCGGGCAGGAGACTGTTAGTGATTGGAGGAAGGATGCTTTGTAGAACACTGTAGAACTCCATTAACTGTGGATGACTGAGTCTAAAACCAAGTAATACCATTTGGCAACAGTACCAGATATTGACCCAGTGTGTTTGTCTTCAAAGTATGATGGATAGTCTTCAACTTGCATTATTATATTAATTAACATTAGTCAGGAATACAACGAAGAATATGAAAAGGCAGATGTACTGTGGATTTCACCAGCTGTATTGGCAATATAATGTTTTAGTTCCTGTTTACAAAAAAGTTGTTGTGAGTTGTTGTGGTATTAGCCAGACTGTAGATGTGTGATGTATGCAGTATACACTACCTCACAGATGCTCTCCACCCTTCCTCTGTCGAGAACATTTCCCTTTTAGTTGGGTGGGGAACACTTCTTGAGCAGTCTTATTAACAGAGCTCCCTCTTCTCTTTCCAGCATCCAATGTTGCGATGGCCACTGCACAGTGCATTGTGGGATGCAGAGCTCCTCCAGTGGGCGTGTCTCTCTCCGCTCTCCAGCTCCTCCTACTCTGTGTGCACACACTGGATGTCCAGGGTCAAGGTAAGTCCTGAGGTCTTCCAGGGTCAAGGTAAGTCCTGAGGTCTTCCAGGTTGACGCTGGGTTTCGAACAAACCTCCAAATGAACCTTTCCCCATGGTGCTGGGTGTCTGTTTGTGTACATCTCTCCACAAAGGTTTGCATATGTTTATGCATATCCCCAGAAGCTTCATTTTAGTCTTGCTTTCCCATTTAATATTATGGGAAATATATTAATAAATATGAATCTGGACAATGTGACTGTGTTACTGTCCTGACACTTGGTTCATTCATCATCAGACCTCCTCCAGGGGAGATTTGGCATGCTGTCATTGGGTGTGCTCCTACCTGGTTGCCATGTGGTCCGGTGGCTGGTTTTGGGTCCAGATTTAATCTCCATCTCCCAGGGAGACAAGGTGCCCTCTGCTGTCCCAGCCCTCCACTGGCTCCCACCTCTCCCTGTGGCCAGTCTTATTTATAGCATGGCGGGAACTGACACAGTGGTGATGGGGCTTGAAACAAACACACACACACAACTCACTACAAACACACACGCACCACACGCACACTCACACACTACACTCTCTACGCACACACACATACACACACGCTACACACAGACACTTTGGCCCAACAATTGCCAAATTTTAACAGGGTTGGGTAAAGACGGAACGGAAGCTGGTGCAAGGTTAATGAAAGAGTGGGAACCTCAGGATTCAGCTCTCATTCATCAAGCTCTGATTAATGCAGCCCTAGGTTGGTACATGCCAGCCTAAAATCCATCAGCAGAGCAGGACAGGCAAGGACAGACATCAGTAAACCGTCTCAAGCATGACATGCATTGAGGCTAGAGGAACATCTGGGAGTTAAGATTGACGCGTTCATCCTGACGTAGAGAACTTGTTTCCCTCGCTGAACAGACATTCTACCCTGTGGCTATATTAACTCCATACATTGTGTCTCTACAAGATATAGGATGAGGGTCTGAAAATAGACTTAACCTTCAGATGTAAGACTTGTCCAGGGTGATCACTTGTCTGCTTTTGGCTCTGATGCGTCAGAAGGCTAACACTGATTACAGAGAAGGCTCGATTCTGGGCAACTGAGACAAGACCATAAAACCTTAGTGCGCTGTCTCTCAATGTTGTCTTTTACAAGGGCAGTAAATTGTCTACAGAATGGTTTGTTTAACCTAGGGAGGAAGACCCCTATTGTTCTGGGAGGCTCAGTGAAACTCTGTTATAGACTGTATATGCCTGGAATATTGTCTTTTGGTGTCATATGCGATGACTCTGAATATCAGGATGACTGACACTGTCTATGAGACCATCTGTTTGGATCTCAGTGGCCAGGGCAGCAGAAGGACAAAGCACATTTCTGCAGGCTCAGCTGCACTACCAGTTCACAGAACAGGCTAGTTCTGGTAATACGCCCTGCTCTGGGGTAGAGGAATTAGGGGGTGTCCACAGCCTTGGAACATAGACACCACCCTGGGACAGTCCAGTCCGGCTGGACACCACCCTGAAGATTGATGTTCTTCTAGTGAAAACTGTGAAACATCCTTCGAATCCTGAATAGCTTGGTATTGTCCAAGGCTTTTAGGGATTACATCCCCCTCAAATGTACATGAATCTGATCAGTGATAAAAGCCGTTCTCTTCCCTGGCAGAGAGAGAACCACCAGCAGCACTGAAAACGGCTGCTTTCTCACCCACTCCATGTCCTCATATTTCCCCCATGTGTGCTTTCTGGACAGAGACAGCCCTTTGACTGTTCAGCAAGTCACTTAAAGGTTTTGTAGATTACATCTTAAAAGAGTGGAGTAAAACAACAAAACGGTTTTGTTACGCTTACTAGGAGCATAGCAGACAAAGAGGACTCTGCTGATGTTAGTATCAGCCAGGGGGAATAAGGAAGAGCCTATGTTTCTCTTCTTCTTCATTAGGAGAGGGTTTTGTGTAGGTGTTTGAGGTTGGGCCTCCTTCCCGAGTCCTGTGACGTGTGTAGCCATGGTGTCACTTTGCTGCAGACAGCTGCCCTAGCAGATGTGTCCCTTATCCTGGCCCCTCTGTCACACACACACACATACACACACACCATATCTCAGGTGTGCAGCGGCAAGCCTGCCACTTCTTAATGACATCAGAGAGACAGGTTCTGTTTTATACTGTATTTCCTCCTGACACCTGCATCTCCTGCACTGTCAGCCTGGCTCCCTGGTTGGCTGAGCTGGTTTCCCAGGACCAAGGGGAAGTATCTGTCATGGCATCGAAAAAACGTCCATTCGAAACTAGGATGTATGTTGAAGGCAGGGAGATCCTGTTTGAATTCCAAATGTTGATATTACATTTGCCAAATGAAGCGCAGCTTCACGGTGACCCTTTAGTGAGTGGTTGTGGTGGAATCCTCCGCTTTGTAACAAGGTCTGGCAGAGCCGCAGCCCGCCCTGATCTAACGCTACAGAATCCATCACGGATATTGCTCAGTATTGGCGATTATGTGCTTTTTTTCCGTCTGCATCCTGAAGGAAGTGGACAGGAAGTGGACAGCTGATTCATTTTAGAGAGAGAGGAAACGCTGAGCAATGGCATTCAGAACAAACACCAGAGACGGCAGCACCAACATCATGACATGGGACCATTTGTAAAGAGGAGTGCTTTTAGCAACATTACTGTCAGAAAGAGAAAGAGAGATGTCTTGCGTTCTTTACGTATGGGTTTATATACTTCATACGTCTAACCTTAAATTCAATTTCTCTTTTGGGGGCAAGGTCTATTCATCATAAAAAAACTGCAGAATTATTTACCCCCCCGTCCCTCCCCCCCTCCCCCAGTTTGAGTCATGTGACATGTTAACTGGGTAGGGGATGATGAATGCCGTGGAGAAGGACAGACTGTACAATGTCTTTGGCAGTGGTAATGGTAACAGTGCCCTTTCCCAGTGGGCTGATCTCTCTTAGAGGGAGACCATAGACCCTAGCTGTGCTCTCCACTGCCTCACTTGAACAGGATGGGCTGTAGCTTTCAACAGTATTACTCGTGAGTTATCAGCGAGCCAATCAAATACAAGGAAGATTCCAGGGAGACTTGAAGGTGCTCATCACGTGCAGTTGCACTGTAAACCACCGGGGGGCGGTATCCGGAACAGGCCCTCTGGAATGCCCCATGTCCACCCTATCAGCAGATATGGATGCCTGCCAACCACCATGCAGATTGATTTTTTTATTACCACGGATAAATAGATATTGAATCTGTGAGTAACGGAGCAGCCTGGCAATGAAGACACTGATGTTTGCCAGGCCCCGTGTTGGAGAGTGCAGTTTGACGGCCAGGCTGATTCTATTAAGTGTCGTGTTTTACATTTACTCAGTGGATGTTGTCAAACACCACTAGCAAGGACATGGAGTCGCTGTGACCATGAACAGTCCTCTAAACAGCCGGCCATTCACATCCAGCCTGTGCATGGATCGTCTGAGAGGGCGGAGCATGGGATTCCTTTTTGTCTAGAAACTTCCTTTAATAGCTTCAGTATAATCTGGTATTGATATTTCCGACCTGGACTGTCTATCACTGTCTTTATTTGATCCGTCCTGTCAGGGCACAGTTGGACACACTGACCTGTCGTACACACACACACACAAACACATCCCAGTTTGACGGGATGTCACATGTAGCAGTTTGAAGGCGTGGTGTTGTGTAGGACCTGAGGAGTGGTTCCTCCAGTGCTGCACTAGATGGTACTGTTGCTCTGTGCTGGAGCTTATCCCTCCCGTTGTGACTGGTTGTTGAACAAAGGTCTGGCTTAAACCAGCAGGATATTGAATTTATCTTGCCATTCTTAAACAATAACTGACAGGTATTTAATTGAACGTAATCTTGATTACATTTTGTCATATGTTGCATTTGAATGCCTGTGCTTTATTGAAGGTCTTATTTTTGATTGATGTTTGTGTTGACTGGATTCTTGTATGTGACAATCTTTATTTCAGAATAATATTTTGACTCAAGTAATGAAATAAACATGTGTCTGAGTTATAGCAGAGAAGGTCTGCTTGTTTACCACCAGCATCCTTTGTGTCATTGGTCTCTCGTGAGGGAGTGGGGTCATCTATTTTTCATCCAAGCGTTGCTGTTGTAGCCCAACACAAACAAGGCCACAACTCAGCAGGACACAGACCAGCCCATCCTCCCCCTCGTCACCCAGGCTTGTCCTAAGAACCACTCCTAACACTGTTCATGCAGGTCTGGATGGGCTTGATCACTGAGATGACATTGTTGCCTTTGAACCACAAGATGGCAGGCCTGTCCTGGCAGTGCAGCTTATAGTGAATGTGTGTGTGTGGGTGTGTTTGTGATTCTCGGAACCCCAGTCTGCCTCTGATGGCTGTACATAGCTACTAGGCTCATGAAACATTATGGGAGTCGTAAAGTGCGTGTCTTTGACATGGCCCGGTGTAGACGCCTCAGCGGGCCCCAGTACGTCCCCCTGGAGTCTGGCGGCCCTCGCTCCGGTCCCCACACACCACCAGGACCATTAACCCCCACCCAGCGCCACGCTCCCACTCATACACCTCTTAATAGCAGCGAGGATCATCATCTTGATTTCATTTAAATGAGGAAGACGATCTGTGTTGCCTCACATTGTCGTGCTGCGTCCTATGCAATGACTTTTTCTGTAGACGGCATTTGAGATGCATTCTTTTGTACAGTAATTGAAATGGAAAAAAAAAGCAGTTTAAATGTGCTACACTGCAGAGACGGCCAGTGTTGTGCTGTGGCTGGTGAAGCAAGCCTGCTTCAGTCATTCTGAATGTTCTCCGTGTCGCCCAGAGAGCCCCCCCCCCCTTGAGCCCCCCCCCCCCCCCTTCAGCCCTGGAGAATGTGATGCTTGGGCTGCTATTGGAGGTCACGTTTCTCCTCTAAAATAAACACACAGCGGTCTGATGAAACATGTTGCTGTGGTATGACCTGTCCTCTGGGAAATGCTACAATTACAAAAGAAAAGCTGCTGGCTGACCCTTGACCCCTTTCATTGTATAGGTGACCCCTGACCCTGCATTGTGTGGGTGACCCCTTGGTCTGCGGAGAGAGGTCGTGGCCAGGTCCTCCTTCTCTGGCTGCCACTCAGGCTTTTCGGGTGTGTCTGTGGTTGTCCCAGGAGCACCCCCACTCAGCCCCCCCCATGTCCCTCCCTGATAGAGACTCCCCTCAGTGAGATGAGCCCTGTTTACCCCAGGACACAAACCCAGTTCTTGGTCAGACCTTCTTTATAAGCATTTGATCGACCCGGTGAAGTCGTTTTGGTTGGTGTAGTCTGCCTGGATGGGTGTACACACTACACCCACCCAGACAGACCGTGTTCCTCAAGGTGATTTCTCAGGGTTGCGGTGGTCCAGATGAATGGGTCTGGGACATGATCATGCAGGACTGTCCTGCTTCCTGCTGCTCGCCGTGACGACAAACCATCCTGCCTCAGCACTCTGTCCCACACCACCTCACGACCCCACAGCTTCACGGCTGTTTCACAACACATCCTCCGATGCCGGCAGTAGCTACAGCCTGCAGTGGGAGCAGATCTAAGCATGGCTGGATGGGACAGGATTGTTATGTATGATAAGCTAACAGTGTGTTCAGTCATGAGTCAGAGTATGACCCGGTGCTACTCAGGTGTGTAGAGAACGCCGGGAGTCTGCTGTGTCACTGATCACACACACCGTCACGAGTGAGAGCTTGCACCACCGGCCCTGTTCTCCGCCAGTGAACCATGGCCCTGCAGCACAGCACAGAGAGAGAGAGAGTGAGAGAAAGAGAGAGGGCGTATAAAAGAGTATGGCTAGCGTGTCTCTCTCTGTGATCCCAGCCGTGGAAAGCAAACACACAGCTGCCCCACGAGCACCAGCCCCTAAACCTGCCCGAGTCTCAGCCTCACTCAACGATGGCAGGGTCACATTGGAGGGTTCAAACCGGAATGAACCGGCCTGGGAACTGCTAAGACACGACTAAGGTAGTTTTACAGCTGTGAGGGCCTGATCTGCTGAGTGCGGCTCCCTGCAGGTGTGAGTTACCGCTGTCTCTGCAGCTAGCCCTGCCCGGGCAGGCCGTCTGGGGGCACATTCATCTTCCCCGGAACATTATTGAATGCAAACTTGTTCGGGGGAGCAGCAGATAAATTGCGTTTGTCACCCTGCTGCCGGACCTGCTTGCCGCGTGGCCTTGGAATCTCTAGCACACTGTAGCCTCACACTGCTGCACTCCTGACCACGGACACAGTCACTGTAGGAAGGGAGGGGGGACGGGGGGAGAAGGTGAGAGAAAGTATGATGGGGAAAGGGATGAGGGGGGGGGAGGAGGGGGTGAAGACTGAAAGAGAGGCTTATTGGTGTAAGTGTTTTCTAAGCTCTATTCACTGAGATTGACGCCAGTGCTACTAAAATGAGTTGCCGAGGTGTTCCCGAGAACACGTTTCTAAAACCTCTCTCCTCCATCTCCTGCTGAGTGTGATGTGCTGGGGCAGGGCATGGCTGGTGAATGCCCTCCAAACATGACTGCTGGTCCTAGTCTTTGTGTGTTAGCTGTGAGGAGTCTGAGCTTCCCTGTACGGCTGTGTAATCAACTGCTAAACAGTTGAGTGAACTGAATTAGCCAGTGAGCTTTAACGGCCCCTCTATGAATATTTCTCCTGCATGGCAGCGAACAGTAAAATCAATGAACGCTCTTTAGATTTGTTTCCCTGCTCAGAGAGTGGAACAGCCCTGCCCTCCAAATTCATTCTCTCAGTCACCCATGAGCAAAACTACAGTTATTTTTTTGTCATTCAAATCAATATTGGGTTTATTTGCAGTCACGCATTGAACTGGAATGCATTGAATTGGAAACCAACACCTTTCTAAGTTTCTTACGAAAATGTATGAGTCCATTTATTATTGTTTAAAGAGTCATAGAATGCAAAACCGAGTTTACCTTGTCATAGTTGAATAACGACAGTAAGGTGTGTAAAATGGACATACAGAGAACCTCAAGTCTCATTGACACCTCTTTCCTATGCAAATCTCACAATTTGAAACTGCCGCTGTAAAACGGGCGGTTTCCAAAAAGCCACAGAGTTGACGTCAACTCAGTGGCTGTACCTTATTTGGTTGTGGTCTGTACCTTGGTCATGCCCCAAAATGTACATACATATGATCATCACAACCGCAAGCTGTAAGTATGATTTTGTTGCTAACAGTTATTAGCAATGCTAACATATCCTGTATCTAGCATAGGTAGAATGGGTGATGATTTAGTATATTGGCAATGGGGGTAACGTTATTTCATTTTCCTGACTGTTTCATTCGTCCAAATAACCTGTGTTGTCATGTAAATTTAAATTCACAATGCATGTTTGGTTATGTTGCTCTGGATAAGAGCGTCTGCAAAAAATGACTAAATGTAAAATGTAAATGTTGCGTCTTTGCTCCGCAGCTTTGCTCGTTGTACACCAACCAATCATCGCGCAGCTCAGCTAAATATTCTTGAACATACCATAAAAGGGAGAAAACCTCTCGTTTTTAATTCTAGGGCTATTTCACAGGGTTGCATTAGGGTGCATAGAACAGCACCTGGGCCATCCCAACCAATGTTACATAACCTATTCTGAGACCTTAAGGAACAGTGTGAAATACCCTATAAAATCATTCTGACCCCTTTAAGTCATTGTGTAATGCTTTATAAATATAATTTGAAATTGAAACAGCTTGCATCTGGCTGTAGCGTAAATTTGTATTTACTTTTAGAAACATTTGTAGTTTAAAGAAAAAAATAAAATAAAAAATTGAAAAGATATCTACAGAAAGAGCTTTGTTATCTCTGCCAGGCTTCACCAACAGGGGGAGCTTGTACTCTTGGCATTTTGCTCTTTCAGTCCCTCATTTTACTCTACGGTTTTTCTTTTTTTCTTTCTTTCTTTTCTCCCTGCTCTCTATCTCTCTTTCTCTCTCTCTCTCTCTCTCCCACGTTCTCCCAATGCAATTCTTCTATCATTTCTCCTCCCATTCCTATCATGCCCTGTGTCTTAATCTATCTCCCTTAACTTTTAAGATTATTTTGTGTTACATAAGCAGTGTTTATTTCATCAAGGTCATACTCTAATAATTGATTAGACTATTTCCTGCATTGTCAATAAAACATGCACAACCCTAACATGTTTGACCCGGGTTAAATTCTTTCAGCAAAATTGTCCACTCCATCTTCTGTTCTATTCTCCTGACTTGGCTCTCCCTCAATCACTCTTCTCTTCACTCACGCATTCAATCACCCGCTCTCTTCACTATTCTCTCTGTCCCCTGCTTCCTCCATCATCCATCCTCCCTACACCCTCTCTCTCCTCCTTCCATCAGACGGTGTTGTCCCAGAGGTAAAAAGCAGACTCCTATAATTACCCAAGTGTCTGTGAAATGAATCATTGGGCGGTTGATTGAGCTGCATTATAGGGAACATCCATCCAACACCCCATTCCCCTCCCAGCCCCCCGCCCCTTCTCTTCCTCTGCCAGCCCCCCCCCCCTCCCCCCCCCCCCCTCCCCCCCAATGCTGGCATGCATGCTGGGGGCAGAGAAAGAGGGTGTGGTCAGCAGAAGCAGCAGCGCTTGTTCCACTGTCTGTGGTCACTGTTCCGCCAGTTGTCGTCTGGGTCCTATTCCCATCGCAGTTTTCCCTGTCTGCTGTTCAGTACTCAAACAGTACAATGAGATTCAGCATCCTTATCAGAGTGGCAGACGCAGAGGACTCTTTGGTGTTGGTGGAGCTGTTCACAGTAACGCACACGCTCAGCATGTGAACTCTGTCGAAATGACAAATGAACTGCAGCTTCTCAGAGTGTCTTCTGACCTCCGTGTTGACTCTTTCAAAGAGAGGGAGAGAGGGAGAGAGAGAGGGAGAGAGATAGGGAGATAGAGAGGGAGATAGAGAGAGAGGGAGGACAAACAGTCCCGAGACAAAGACATCTCTCCCAACTTGGCATCAGCCAGGAGCTTTGTACTGGCAGGAGGAAGAGGGCTGTGACAAAGTCAACAGGACAGGGCAAGACTCCACAGGCTGCACAACGATTGTATAATTAGCCTTCCCATCGTGACACAGCCAGCCAAATGAGAAAGAGAGAGAGAGAGGCCAATGATGAGAGGCTCACTCTCCTCGCCAGATCTGCTGTCCCAGACTGTGATGGCTCATGAGATAAGAGCGTCATTAGCATGGCGATGTCTTCTATCTGGAGGCCAACAGCAGGCACGTGCAGGAACATGGCTCATGTTTGGTGTTTTGGTGGGATGGGCAGAGTTGGGTGGTGTGCTTGGTCATTTTCTATGCCTGCTGTTGGACTTAGACAAGTTGTTGTGAAAAGGAGATTTTCTGCGATCTGCTGGTATGTCAAATTCAGGTGTCCAAGGCAAAGTTACCTTACTGACCGGTGTAACAGACAGGTAGTTCAGCGCTCACCCTCTTCATTCAGGCTTTCAGATCCTCCCTTCTAGTTCCTGGTTCAGATTTCCCCCTGTAAAGAACAACATTTACATTTAGTCATTTAGCAGACGCTCTTATCCAGAGCAACTTACAGTGAATATAGGGACATTCCCCCGAGGCAAGCAGGGTGAAGTGCCTTGCCCAAGGACACAACGTCAATTGGCATGACCGGGAATCGAACTGGCAACCTTCGGATTACTAGCCCGATTCCCTCACCGCTCAGCCACCTGACTCCCACAGATACAGGCAGTTGTTCATTCCTCTTTTGAACTCGGGGGCAGGGGACAGAGAATAGTTACTGTTGGACCATGATGATGGTTGTGACAAAGTTTCACGATGTTGCCAACCTTGGCTTACGAGGTCGTTTTGTTTTGTTAGCGATGACATTGTTGGCTATGTTGCTAACATAAGGTTGTAGAATAGTAATGCCATATCCGTGTTGTATTCACATTGGTAAGATATTAATCTTGTAACTGATGTCCTGAAAATCTGCAGTCTTATTCTTAGAAGTATTTTTTTGCGCTTTGTGTTTGTGATTCCATGATTGGAAGGTCAATTTGGCACCACTGTTGTTAACTGCAACATTCAGTGCCCCCCCCCCCCCCCCCCCTTCCTTGTTTGATGTACCATATATAGGCTTTTTGTATTTTGCAGTCTAGTATCTATGTCTATTTTATGTCTTGCTGCAAAACCAATTGTCCTCCGGGTGGAAATGGAGTTGCTGTGCCATCTCAGTGCTGCCTCCTGCAGGGAACATGGAGTACAGGCCCAGGGCTCTCAGAGGAACACTGGTCTCAGGGCACTAGCCAGTGCTCTGGACCTCCTTTAGACAGAGCTGATCTCAGACCTGCACTGGATCTGAACAGGTCTGGTCGGAGAACTCCTAGTTTTCCTGGGGAACGTAGATGGAATGGATGAAACATGACTCCTGCGGTTGATATTGATGGATGGAATCAATTAAATCACATGAAGAGTGAAATCACCGTTTTCATAGGTCCTGGAGTACTTAATGATGAGATGCCTTTCACCTCTTCAGTGAGCTCGACAACACAAAAGTCAGTGGCGTTTCCCCCCCCGCCCCCCCCAGAGGCTTGTCTCAATGTAATTCACTCTCAACACCTGATTTACTGCAGATTGGAGAGCAATTCCAACCTGTCTGGGCAAACTGACAGCGTTGGTGTTCTGTGACATCTGTTAGTCGTTGCCAGGAACTCTGGGTAATCCAGTCCATTTGTACGACGCAGAACCCTGACGGCAGCAGCAGCTTCCAGCAGCAGGGAGGGATTATGGCTTTGCTCTTGATATACCTGACTATTGTCAGAGATGGCACCTCCACCCACACACACTCCAAGACAATTTCACCAAGCCTTCACAGGTGGAACGAGAAAAATAATTGAATCCTCCAAATAATACTCTCACTCTCTGTCCAACACTGGCCACCTCCAAGCTTCATCATCTACGGTGTTTTCAGTGTTTCATGTTGTTTGTACAGATCTATCCCGACAACTACATTGAATGAACGGTTTGGCTCTGTTTTTGTGGATAGCTGTTCTAGCTAATGACATTGAATAAGGAATGCTCTCTAGAGGAATTTCTATTCAGAATGTGTCCCTCTTCTTTGACCCTAAACTACAATTTGCAATTCTCATAAAACTGGCCATATTTTGAAAACAGAGAATATTGTTTTTTTTTCTGTTCATGTGTTATTTATTGTAGTTTGAATGGATTTATACACCAAAATGAGTCTGGGGGTGTGAGGGTGTGATATTGCTTCCACGGCTGGCCAGGGTACAACGTGAGAGGGAGGCTCGATGCCTCGGAGGGCTGGTGGAGGATTGTGAAAGGGTTGCAGAATCGTTGCAGATTTATTGAATCTGCAATGGGAAAAGAAAAATCCTGCTTCACACAGTAATATAAGAGCACATGTTATTTTGCTTTAGGGCAGTATTCATTTCTTCTGCCTCTTGTGGAAAGGGGCCGTTGGTGAGCGCTGAGTGGTCCAGGTTTGTGTGTCTCTCTGGAGGCTATTATTATGAACCCACAGCCCCCTGTTTAAGGGACGGGGGAGGAGGGGGGGGGTCACACTGCTTCCAAAATTACTTCATGGCTTTTATCTCTAAATACTATATACGTATCTGTCATGCTGGCACAGCTGTTTGAAACTTTCTTCGTTTTCCTCCGTTTCACCATTACAATATTATTTACATATATTGTGCTTGTAAATTGAGAAATTGCTTTCTTCTTTGCTGCTTGTTTAAATGTGTGTGTGTGCCGCATGCATAATGTATGTGTTTATGGATAGTGAAAGTGTATAGACAGTGTAGGATTTTGTTGAAGTAAACAAGCAATTGCTTTCAGAATGACCATGTTCATATCTGCCTCCTCTTGGTAACTAGATGCCGTAAGGAACATACCTGTCTACCTCTGTCTCTCCTCATTCGTCCTCCCTCTCTCTGTCCCCCTCAATCTCTTTAATAACCATAACTATAATTGCCAGAAATTGATATTTGAAATGCCAGGTCCAGGTCTCATTAAAGTGATGTCAGAGCCAGTAATAAATATCCTGATATAAGGGGAAGAAAGCTGTGTTAAATAATGACTTTAATCTAATTCCCAGGATCATGTTCCCTTCTGAAAGTCATTACCTTTCCACGATTGGCATATGGCTTTTTGTCTGGGGGGTAAAAGGAGCAACGTCCCATATGTTTCTTAAGCTTGATATGAAAGCATTCATATCCAGCAGCAGACCTGACAGAACAGGGCTCTGAGGGCCGAGTTAATACAAAATGATCACATTTTCACTCATAATCAATATCGCCGTGTGACAGTAGGCTCCCATCTGTCATCACGCTGGCCGCATGGAGAGAATGATATGTGGCGCTCTCCCTGTGAAGGGAGCCCTCTCAGCGACTTGGAGATGGAAATAGCATTTTTAACAAGCGGCCATGGAAGCTATTGATTCTAGCGCCATTTGTGGGGCTGCAGTTTGTAAGCCTGGAGAGCTCCCCCACTCTCCGCCTGAGCTGCCAGGCGCCTGCGACAGGAGGCAGGGCCAGGACACTGCTGTCACCGCTTCCCCTGAAGCACGACTGAAACGTTCACGCCAGTCTGAGGGGGGGGGGTCATGTGAATATACCGACCGTTTGATCCCTCTCCCTTCTACAGTCTCCTCCGGTTTGATTGGCCAGTCACACACCCCTGGCCTTCCCTGCTTCTTTGCCGGGGGAGACAGGGCAGACTTTGTGTAGGGTTTATTCATCCTTTCAACCTGGCTTCTCTCTGAAAAACGGCTGGGATCATCAGACTGTCTGCCAAGACCAGAAAGGAAACGTGTGTCTGTGGTTGTTCTGACATCTGAGACCAGTTTGATCTTAGTATTTTCTAATGGGAGTTTTAGCCATCTTAAAACCAGTTTACCACTACCACAATGAACTGTAGTAAACTAACACTGAAGCAAAAAAATGAAAATAAACCCTGATTTAGCTATTTCGTTCTTGAAAACATTTTGCAATTCAAAGCCTGTAAATGCCCTTTTGCAGTTTATAACGGTCTAGATTTGTGTGGGCAAAGCGAGGCGAGTCAATATTGTGACACGGTTCCACCGCCTGCAGGCTGGGCTAAACTACAGAGCGCTGTGCATGTGTCTGTCTTCACAGCGTGAGGAATGACACACAGCAGGTCATGCATCACGCTGCGCCCGGCGCTCTCCTCTCCACATGTCACTCGGGGGCAGGGAGGTTACAATACAGGACGTGTAGGTTATATGGAACCCTCTGTCCCCGGGAACTAACTGTCACTCGGAAATGACAATTCTACATTTGCCTACACACACGTAGAGCAAGGAAGGCGTGTGTGTGTGTAGGCAGGAATGTAAGTGCTTTGACCAACAACAACATGCCGGTTGGAGAAGTGTTTGTTGTCCCTTCTACACAGCACATTTGCCTGTTTGCCTCCCAGTTCATGTCTGTGTGCTGGGCACACGGGGCGCAGGATGAGATACAACTCTACTGTATGGAGGAGCATTTGTTGATGTGAAAGGTCTTGCAGAGAACAAATGAGCCACATCGCCGTGATCCATCCTGGCTGTAATTACAGAGAGGGTGTCCGCCAGCCACCAAACTAAAGCCGTTTCTCTCCTAACAGAGACACATCTGTGGCGGCAAGGGCAGGAGGTGAACCATATTTCATATTTAAATTGCATAAGCAGACGTTTGTTTCTTTCCAGCACAAAGCACCAGGATAACAAGCCGTCTCGTAGCGGAGCTGTGTTCGATTTGTGTTGAGCTCCTCTTGTGTGTTATGGTTTGTTGCTATGAGACGCATCACTTTTCCTATCCTGTGTGTGAACAGTAGGAGTGGAACAATATATCGTGGAACAATATATTGCAATACAAAATCTTTACAATATATATCGTACAGTTATGGCAATATTTTTACAATATGAAGTCTGTTTGATCCTATTGGTTGAGCTACCAGCGCGCAACCTACTCTGCATGCGTGCATTCATTGCATTCACAGAAATTGCTTGAACTGAGTGAACTAAATTGTATGTACAACAAAGAAAATTATTGCAAATGTTTAATGTTTTGGAAAGAATCTGTTAATTGAATTTGTTTCATAAAATGTTTTATTCAAAATATCGTGATATGTATTGTATCGTACACCCAGTATTGTGATACGTATCGAATCGTGAGCTGAGTGTATCCTTACACCCCTAGTGAACAGAGATGATGGTGACAGGATTGACAACCCTCGCAATCCTCTGTCCAGACCAGAGATGGTGACACCCGGGCGTTGGTCTGAGGCATTCCACATCCTGTCACCACTGTTTCCACGGTTCCAAGGCATATTATTGTGGTACTAGAGTTGAGATTATTATTGGCTCCTGTACCGTCACAGCTCAAAAAAGATGATCTAGATCTGTTGTCGTTGTAAGTGCACACACTCACATCTCCATGCAGGCGAGCCATGTTCCCCTAGGATCCCGTCAGAAACGAGTTTAAACGCCACTTTGACATTGAGGTGCTGTGGTGATATTGGAGTGATTGGTTTCAGTCATGTACCTTCACAACATGCTGGTGAAGATGGGCAGCTTCTGAAAGAGAGGCTGAATATGGGGCAGCCGGTGGGACGGTGGCACTGCAGGGGACATCAGACGGAGGTGTTCAGCTTCTGTGCACGTCGGTAGTGTCTCCAACACAGCAGGTTAGTAGACAGACTGGCAGCAGGGCAGGCATGGGGAGATATAGAATGGTACAGGTAAAACTTCCTCTAATTGACTGTGCTTGTCCTTCCAGGTCAAAGTAGAGCTGTATGTTTGGCAGGTCATTAGCAGGGAGACATGCTAGTCCGCGGAGCCCAGCCCAGCACAGCCCACAGCTTTCCCCATCAGACCTGGATAATGAATGTCAGGCTGGGGGCGGAATAGGACTCTAATTAAGGGTTGTCACTGCGGCCTATTAAAATCCACATGTTCTGTAGTGTGGGGAAATGGAAACAGAACCGCCATGGTTTTGTTATTGATACAAAGTCATGTACAGGGGAATACATAAACAAATGAGCCTATTAGGCATCCTAATATATCTAATGTGTGTGATAATAAAGCATAATGGCCACTTCTCCTGTATCCCGGCTCCCACACGGGTGGAGCGGATACACGTTCTGTTACAGCCTGGCTGTTCAGTTCTGTTCTTTGGTACGATTTAATTATGAGAGCACAGCACATATCGATTGAGTAATCACAGTACAGATATAAAGGCTGCGAGTACAAACTAGAAGCCGATTTGGTGCCATCGGGTGTATCAGCCGAGCTAGTCGTCCCCAGCACACACCGGTGATGAGTGGCTGAGGGTGTCAGGGAGCAGAAGTTTGGAAGTTAGCATGGGCTACCTGCTGCCGTCCTCTTCCCAGCCAGCTGGCACAGGCGGAGGGTTCACCTGGGTAAACAGATTAGCGGGGCGTTATTGTGTTAGATTGGGGGGAAGCCCCTTGACAAGCAGCTCACGGGTAGCAGTACGGTGTGTTTGGTCTGCAGCGCGGGCGGCGCGCAGGGGTGGGTGCGATTTGTCATCTTCACACCTTCAAACGACTGTTACTTTGGTACAGTCAATATTATCATCACTTGGGTTGACTGATGTGTGGGTGATGTCCTTGAGGTGCTATTGGCCTCGGAATGAGCTTGTGTCTGTAAGGAACAGTTCAGCAAATATACAGATTACATTTAACTACCTTTTAATTAAATGGCAATACCTAAAGTATTAACATTGTAGTTAAATAGGATTTTCTATTTAGTTAATCTTCGTTATGGCTGAATTATTTTACAACCGAAACTTGGCTTGGGTGAAGCTGGGTTTTCCTGGGCTGAGTAGATGTTAACGTTCATCCTTTTTGGCAACACAACCATGAACTGCCCCCTTTACAACATCCCCTTACATCCCTCCCCTATACTGTGCCGTAAAAAGTTCACTGCAATGTTTTAAGAACTTTTTCTTTTCTTGACATGTGCCGCAGTGACCAGGAACTATCTAAATGGATATAACTGCTTGGGAAGAAGTGGTCTTCATTGCTCATTAATTAGCTAATTACTTTTCCAACTGTCCCTCCTCCAGGACTTGCTCTGCTGACCAGGGGGCCAGGGGCCCAGCTGGTGTTGCCCAGCAAACTATCAGTCATCCTGCCCAGGTAGTGGGATTGATACGGCCCAACTACCACTCCAGATTCTGTCTTTAAACACATTAGCAAGTCCACCATTTTATTTGTTTCTTTCAGTCACTTTATCTGACGTCAGTACATGCGAAAGAGTGCAGACATCTGACTTGGAAGGAGGAAAAGGAGCATGAGGGAGGAGAGGGGGGGGGGGAGAGGAGAGGGGAGGAGAGAGAAGGGAGGAGAGGAGAGGGAGGAGAGGGGGGGAGGAGAGGGAGGAGAGAGAGGAGAGAGAAGGGAGGAGAGGGAGGACAGGGGAGGAGAGGGAGAAGAGAGAGGAGAGAGAAAGGAGGAGAGGAGAGAGGGGAGGAGAGGGAGGAGAGGAGAGAGAAGGGAGGACAGGGGAGGAGAGGGAGGAGAGAGAAAGGAGGAGAGGAGAGAGGGGAGGAGAGGGAGGAGAGGAGAGAGAAGGGAGGAGAAGAGAAGGAGGAGAGGGAGGACAGGGGAGGAGAAGGAGGAGAGGGAGGACAGGGGAGGAGAGGGGAGGAGAGGGAGGACTCCTACTTCTCAGTGTCTCCCGAGGGAACTTCTGCAGACGGACTGGGTCCAGGGAGAATAGCCCAATTCTGTGGACTGTGTCACAGCACATTAGCTGATGGAATTAGCAGGCGTTCATTAGCACATTAATGAAAGTCAGACACTGTGCATCTCGCCTCCGAAACCCCCTGCTGTGTCTCCCTCACCATCTGCAGGCACATCATCTCCACCCAGGGATGGTCAGGACGGGGAAACAGCCTCCATGGCACTTTAGGGAGACTAATCCTGCCAGTTCAGTCAGAGTCCACCCCCCTGGTTTGGGGGAATGAAGCCTGAAGCTCATTTGTCAAGGGGGAGGGTATTAAAGCTCTTTTCACGAAGCCGTCATCTCAATTAGCAGAATGCACACTTGATATTGTACTTGTAATTAAAGTGTCTCCATTCCTTTACCCACAGTCCTGGTAGATAATTAAAAATGCTTGTTCTCAACTATGGTTTGGCTTGCACAAGGCAAGAAATTAGATTAAAACAGTGTTAGCAGTCAATAATGCACTCTCAGTTCTAGATGGTGGTCCTGGAAGATGGAACGTCATCAACATAATCTAGTTTTTTTTCCCTCACACACACAGACACGCACATCAAAGACATCCTGCCGTTCAATGTGATCCAAGGCATTCTGCTAGAAAAAAAGACAAGGCGGGTTGGTTTTTTATCATGATCTTACTCAAGTTTATTGTATTTTATCCTGCAGAGAGATTTGTTGTCTGTGGTCGGACAACAAAGAATCATTGCTAATGAAAATAAAAGTGTTCATTCAGCAGATGCTTTTTTCTGAAAGAACATAGTGTGGGATTTGAACCTGCGACCTTTAGATCTGCAGTCAAAATGCTCGTACACACAGCTATGTCCATCCCTGACATCTGCATCAGCAGCACCATCTAATAACACAGCCTGCTCTCACGCTGGGCCTGAGGCGTGTGCTCTGCTGGTGAGACACACAGAGCTTCCCTCTGTTGTTGAGCCATTGTGTGTTATTATCGCACGAGTGTCTTAGTGGCAGGTGCCAAGTTATCAGCTTATTCTTATTCAATAGTATCGACTTCCCTCATCTATCCTGGTCCCGGTGTGGAGCAGAATCTGAGTCCCTGCCTGTTCTCCTTCTGTTCTGAAGCGGCGTGACCTCCTATTATCAGTTGTGTTTGCTTTTCAGAACAAGATGGTCTGGCCTCCGTTCCATAGATCCATCTTAAACAAACTTGCAAGGCTTAGCGACAAAATCAATAAACTCCACAATCAATACAGAGACAGGCAAATGCCTTTTTTTTTGCCTGTAAACTTGTTCTTGGGGGATGGAAAGAAAATCAATTTTTTTCTTTCTATTTTTTTATAAACACTTAATTATATTTCTTGGAACACCACTGACCCATTTTCTCCAGTGGTCAGTGTTGGTTTAGTGTTCCTCTGGCAGGACCGTCTGGTGGAGGTGAACTGCTGCTCCTGCAGGTGGCTTTGTTGCGCCTCTAGAGGGCAGTAGTACCGATGACTGATGCATCATGCATCCATTAACTAGGAATAATGCAGAGTTAAAGTATCCCATTGTGTACGAAAGCAGTTAGGCCTACGAGAACACTAATCTTGTTTGTTTTCTCCAATACCGGTCTGAACAAAAATGCACCATTAGTAGAGCCTGGAAACAAACCTCGATTTCACCACCAGTCCTCCTGTCCTAGCTACTTTACACTGGCTCCCTGTTACCTTCAGAATTGACTTTAAGGTCCTTTTCCTCACATACAAAGCTCTACACGGACAAGGACCTAGTTACATTGCTAACTCCTTTATAAACTACACACCAGCTAGAACACTGCGATCATCAAATGCAGGCCTATTAGAGGTCACCAGAAGCAGTCATAAGAAGATTGGTGATTCGGCCTTTGTCAATTACACCCCAAAACTATGGAACAAATTACCCATAAATATTAGGGAAGCAAACACTCTAGACATTTTTAAAAGACAGCTTAAAACCTACCTTTTTACCGAAGCATTTAAGTAATTTTATCTCAAAAGGGTTTTCCTACTTTTAAAGTTGTTTTCTCTCTTGAACAGAGATCTTATTGGTATTTTTATTTTTGTTTGAATTGTTTATCACTTGTATTATTGTTTTTATTGATTTTATGTAAAGCACCTTGAGCTACAATTCTTGTATGAAATGTGCTATATAAATAAAGTCTTACTTACTTACCAGCCTTAGATGCAAAACATGGTCCTAGTGACGGACTGATAGAGTCCTTTATTAATAAGCCCAAGGGTCAAAGGCAGCATTTGTCTCCATTGTCTGGGAGAAGTTCACCAGGCATGTCCTGTGTCATCATTACAGCCCAGTCCCACCAGCTGCCCAGGGTTGTCCAGGCTGGACTGTGGGTTCTGCTCTGGTCCACCTCTGCTCAGTGTGTGGGCTGAACTGAGTATGGTGCCAGATGAGCTGTCTCTGACAGCTGCATGCAGGCTGGTCAGTCCTCCTGGGCTCACCTGTCAGCCTGGGTTTCCCTTCACCTTCTAAAGCACTGCTGGCAGATCCTCTGTCCCTCTCCTTTCCTACTGCCACTCCCCCCTCTCTCTCTCCCCATCGCTCCCTGTCTCCTTCCAGGCTCCCTCTCTCATTCCACTGTGCTCTCTCTCTCTCTCCTCCTGCCACTTTGCTCTCTCTTTCTCTATCTCTCTCTCTGTCTCTTTCTCCTCCTCTCCTCTCCTGCCATTTTTCCTCCTCTCTCCAAATGGTTAATGCCCCTGGCACTCAGGCAGTTCTGAGATCCACCATATCCTCCCTCCCTCCCTGCCACATCCTTTGTATTATCTGCTTCCTCATCCCCTTGCTCCTTTCCCTCTCCTCCCTCTCTCCCTCCCCCTGTTTCCCTCTCCTCCATCTCTCCCTTCCCATCTTTCCCAGGATGCTCCAATGCAACTGATGAGGAGCCTTCACATTTCATAGGATTTTCCAAATCCTTGTTCAAAAAGCATCTGTCCGTCTGTCTCTTTTCTCTCTCTTGCTCTCATTCTTTCTTCCTCTCTTTGTCACTCTCTCTCCCTCACTCTCTTTTTCTCTGTCGCTTTTTTTCTAATTCGCTCTCTCCCTTTTTTAGGATTTCTCTCTCTTTCTCTCTCATTCTGTGTCTCTCAGGTTCCATTTTCAAATACAAACCAGCGTTATACCAGTTAGAAATAATGTTGATTTGACCCCTTCAGTATGTCACACTAATTTGTCAGCTTTGCCTTTTAAAGCCAGCTGTGATTAATTACTGTTGAGCAGAGGTGTGATATGAACAAACAACACACTCATGTCATTTATCAACAAAACTCACTGTGGGCACCACTGTTTAAATTGGAATTATTAATGATGCCAAAGTAACATGATTAGTGACACTTCAGAAACAAAGCAATAACTCTTCGCCCTCTCACTCTTGTTTTCTAGCTATTCAGTCATAAAT
The DNA here is from genome assembly GCF_038355195.1 of Osmerus mordax. Classification (NCBI taxonomy): domain Eukaryota; kingdom Metazoa; phylum Chordata; class Actinopteri; order Osmeriformes; family Osmeridae; genus Osmerus; species Osmerus mordax. Next base: position 13,270,831 of record NC_090060.1, read on the forward strand.
ACTCACACACGTACGCCCCTCCTCCCCAACACACACACACACATTGGGCATGTTAACCCAGGGTATAACATAATAAATAACTGGAATGCGAATAGTAGCTAATACACAGCCCACTAACTGCTTTCAATCGTAATGCTCAATTTTGGAAGACATGCATCATGATTCTGATAGTAATTTTGGAGGGTGTGAACCATGGGATTATCTGGGATTATGTTCTCTAGCATTATTCCTACCCAGGCATTTTTGCAGATTGCTGCAGGAGTGTGAAACATATAACACAATATCTATTAATTGGATTTGGTAATTATTAAGTGTTGCACTGGGGACGTTTCTTTTAGCGTATGAGGATTAGCTACTTTCGACAGGTTTAGCAGCGAGACCATTTAGAGCCATCCAGCTAAAAAAACAGCCCTGTTATTCTCCATCCATGATTGGACTGAGGGGTGTTTACTCACTGGCTCAGATGAGCGAATGAGAACAGCTTCTTTTTACTGATTGAAATTAACACAACAGGCTGGTGGACTACATACAAGTAGATGCTGTGGGCAAACCAAGGACTATGCCGTATACCCACTGGCCATTAATTCATTGGCCGGCACTAGCCTAAAGGAAAGATATAACAGGCTTCTGTTGATTGGATTTCACCAGAGAGAGAGGACAGAGAGAGAGAGAACAGAGAGAGAGAGAGAGAGAGAGGACAGAGAGAACAGAGAGAGAGGACAGAGAGAACAGAGAGAGAGAGAGAGGACAGATAGGACAGAGAGAGGGGACAGAGAGAGGACAGAGAGTCTAATCAAGTTTGCGGTTGGACATTTCTAAATATCATAATAAAACGTAATCCAACATGTCCAATAACGGCATGCTGGCTGAGCCTGCGTAGAGAGTCAGGACACGTCTGTTTCTCTGCGTCAGGATAGTGATCTATAGGTCATGATGAAGAATTGATTAGCCTGGGCTTGCTCTAACCACACACCAGCAGAGAGCGGCACACACAGTCACCTGTCATCATAGAGTCAGTCCCGTGGAAAAATAACCATTCCCCCAACCTAAACATATGACGCCTGTCCCTTCAGGACCAACAGGACGTTAGATTGTGTGTCCTTCCAAGACCAAAGCTTTGAAAATGCATCTTAAAACTGAGAGAACAAGCAATCCCTGGGCATGTTTGTAGGACAAACACATTTACATTTTTTCATAAAAGCTGTTTTCCTTGTTGGATCAAACCTCCATTTATTTATTTCCATACTGTACTGTACTGTGTGTTATGTTATTTTCTGTTGTGTATTAATCTAGTTGGAGCAGCTGTGTGGGAGGGATAAGCGGGCATATAAGACTGCTAGCAGTGGTGATTGGACTGGAAGTTGTTGAAAATAAACAGCCAATGTCCCCCAGGGGCCCGCGAGCGGCCATAGACTGGGGCTACCGTGAGATTATCACTGTCCAGCAGCAACACATGCACATCATGTGGCGGCCGCATTCAAAGACGGAATTAATCAATGGACACTTTAACCCTGCCAAACCCAAATCTGCTGTTTTGTTTGAAATGGTGGCAGCTGGCCCCATATGTCAACATGCCACAGTGCCACGGGGAACAGGGGGTTTATATGTCGTGTCGTCCTGAGCTGCTGTGCCCGCCTCTGTGGGCACTGCCCTGCAACCTCCTTTGTGTGGATGAAGGCCATGTCGCCCTCTCCCCTGGCTTTGTGGCAAGCATACCACTGACGGAGCAGGCTCGTCTGTTCTGCCGCTCACTTCCAGTGAACTTCGTAGGCATGCACATCTTTGCCCACGGTGGTCCATCGAACTTCGCGCAAGATTTATGTGTCTGGTTTGGTTTTCTTGCAAACACTTTTTGGCGATCGATATGGTGCCACCCGCTGCATGTGAAATGTTCTTTTATTTGATGACATTGACTAACACAGTCCTCAAGGTCTTGAGACGCGCCCTCGTGCTTTGGAAATCTGATTCTGCGGCACGACAAAAGCAAGATTCTGTCTGCCTTCTTGACCAAGGTGAGATACAATAGTCCCGATCAACTTATTGATTTATACATTCAACATCCTTGCCATATATCAAACTGACAAATGACATTTACCAAACTGACCAGAGGGAGTGAAGGACTCCTGTCATGGCTCCACCAGCAGACCCTCCAGCCTGCACCTTGGAGGGTGTCCAGATCATAAATGGAAACGCTTTAGCAAGCTGGATGGAAGAGGCTGTTCCTGTTAGCAAGGGTGCTTCTATGGTTTAACTAGACAAGCTGACTTGATTAATTCATCCCTGATTGCACTGTCAGTCTTCCAAATGGACAGGGCCCCGCTGCCCCCCCCCCCCCCCCCCCCAGCCACCCTCCCCCCTTCTATCCCTGTCCAAATGGCCGCTGTGGAGATGTACATGTCCGTCTCTGGCTCTTAGTCATCCTAACGACCTCCCCAGCCAGCAGTAAATCAGGTCTGGTCCTGGAGGTGGTCAGCACCCCCCCCCCCCCCCCCCCCCCGGGACCACTGCCCATTCTGGACTGGACAAGGCCCCCCCACATCAGAACCAGGTCCAGCCCCAGGACCATTACCCTGGGCAGGAGAAGGAGAGGGGCAGTGGACCTGACTGAGGCCATGGACAGGAGAGCCTTGGTGGTCACAGTGACATGTGGAGCCTCATTACATGAGGGCCGTAATCCTTTTGGTTGCCTGATGTCTCACAGGGTGTGGCAGGACTCTTCATTTTGCCATCTGACTGATCTCTTCACACACGATCACACACAATGAGCCGTTCTGTACAGCTCATTTCCATCTGTCCATCTGTGGTCTGACCTCTCCTCCGCAGACATGGGTAACCTCTGTTTCCCCTCAACACCGCCTCCCACCTCCTCCCCTCCTCTCATACCTCCCGACCTGTCAGCTGACAGAACACACTTCCCATTTACTTAATGTTATACTTCAATTATCACGGCTAATAAATAGATAGCCTTAGCCCTGGTGCTCGATATCAAGCCAGAGCATACATTCTTAATACAAAATTGATCTTCCCAGAATTCCCCCAGTGGAATCAATCATAGCAGATCGATCCGGAGCAGCGGGATTCTGGTCTCTAGGTCTGGATGTGTGTTTTATCACGTGAGCGTTCCTTCTCTAGCCCTGGTCACAGCATTGGAAGTTAATGCATTGGTAATGTGAAGTGAAGGGTAGGCCAGATGCTGATGGTTATTGACTAGTGGAGACATGCTAGCAGTAATGTAACTTACTGTAGCTCCTGGTACACCACGTATAGAGTGTCTGTTTGGGTCCCACCCCACCAAACACCCACCCCTCCCTCCCACCCCCACACTGCCATTCCTGGGTGCCTGCCAGGACAGGATGACAAGCCATTTGTTATTTTCAACAGATTCATTTTCAGCCCTGCGCCGTCACCGTAATCCTGGTGATAAATACTATCTGTGGTCAGCTTGACTGGGACTTGTTCCTCCCCATAAACGGCAGTGTTTGCTTTATTTTTTGTAATCTCCTCACTTGTTGTTTTTTATTACTACATTCTGATACATTCAGGTGTAAGACATCATTTATTTCGCCCACAGATGCACAGTATGTTGTGTGTTTTTTCCCCTGAACCATCCGTTTCTGGGAGGCTAAACACTATTACAAAAGAAAAAATGAAACCCAGGTCTGAATCACCCCTCTGGCTCCTGCAGAGTTTCTCCAGAATTTCTCCTGACTTTCAGCAACCTTCAAGTTGTGTTGGTAAAAGCTGGCTAACTGTCCCCTTGTCAGCCAGGCTGAGAGGTGGAGGGGACATGTCGTGCTGCTGACATGTCAGATGTTTGAGGCCCCTAGCTGAGAGGCTGCCACTCCTTCTCATAGCCAGGCACACTTACTCCCTGACTCTACTCCCCAGTGCAAACGGCCCTCCACAGCACATCAAGGGATGTATTTTGTGTGTGTGTGTGTGTGTGTGCTAGTGTTTACTCCTACAGAGTTTACGGTGTCCAGGAAAGAAAATGGCCTTGGTGTTGTTGAAGTGTCATTTCGTAGACATTATAGTGCGCACACCAGACATTGGATATAAAATTGATTATAACTTGACAGTTGATTCGAAAACGACAATAGTAGAGAAGCTGGATGCAGGCATCTTTCCTGGTCTTAGTGCTAAGGCCACGCTCGTCTCTTAGAAGGCACTCCTTGGTATTTATCAGTGCAACTCGACTCAATTTCAAATGTTCTCGGAGAGCCGAGTGCCGCTGGCAGATAGGCAGCCTGCCTCTCAGTGTGCCTCCGTGTGAGAGGGAGTGGGAGGCAGACAGCAAAGACTGCACACATCCTCATGCTTTATTGAGTCAGACGGACGTTTTCAAGTACATTTGACTCTCAACATGAAAACTGATCCTATTTTCTGGAAGAGAGCGTGAGAGTGCAGGAGAAAAATTATTTCATCATGGAAGTGTCCGACTTCAGTGTGAGAGCACTTCTTTCATGCATGTTAGTCCTCCCAGCAGCCATATTTTCAGCAGGATATAGGGAAGTAAATTACATATTGACTGGCTTATTATGCTCATTCAATTTAAAGTGATCAAAAGTGCCATTGAAGTGTCTGGGTCTGTGGGCGGTGGTGGCTTATGGATTGCAGTCAGGCAGGCAGTTCCTCTTCACCCAGGAGCAGTGTCTGTCTGGAGATGTGATTGTAGAAAATGATTGCTAATGGATGTGGAGCCAGCCATACCTTCAGTCAGACGAGGCTGAACGAGAGGAGGAGCTAGACCTAACCTTCCCTGGCTTCATGTCACAGCTATGGGAACTGGCTTTACATTGTTTTTCATCAACGTTCCTCTTGGCTGACAACTGTGGCATTTTACAGTGCGGTAATGGACCTGCTCTCCAGGCGTCGCAGTAATGAGAGGGAGCTGTGTAACGAATGACGCCCTAGTTCTTTATGCTTAGGGTAAACAAGCCCCAGGAATGGATACAACATATTGATCACCTGACCAGCAGTCCTGCAGACTAACAACATTCAAATGAGTAAGAGTGAATGCCAGCCTGAAGCCACGCAAGGTAATGATCTAGCAGGGCATTGACTTACATTACATTTACATTTAGCCATTTAGCAGACGCTCTTATCCAGAGCGACTTACAGTAAGTACAGGGACATTCTCCCCGAGGCAAGTAGGGTGAAGTGCCTTGCCCAAGGCACAACGTCATTTGGTTTGCATAGCCGGGAATCGAACTAGCAACCTTCTGATTACTAGCCCGCTTCCCTAACCACTCAGCCATCTGACTTCAGATATGCAGGCCCTGTTTGGCTATACTGTACAGTATGTAGCTGTGTTTTTTACTAGTTCACAACTGGGGGACTGTTTGATAGGAAGGCAGGGAACACACTCACTAATATCTGACTTTAACTTAATGTTACCTTTACTCTTGAGTACTAAACGGTCAATGACATATCATTGATTACCGGTTGTGGTCCAATTTGAACTTTCTCTCAGTGGTTACTGACATTTATATGCATGGTTACATGCACAACTGTGTAAAACCTATAAAATGCAAATCATTCAACATTAAAACATTACAAAAATATGGCCCATAAAATAAGAAAGAAAGCATGTCAAATATGACATTTAAAAACTCATATTTAATGTTGTTATATTACACTATTTAAAGGAACACAGCTTTTAATGATATTTCATGATTATCCCTTAGTTCACCTTCCTCTTCCACTGCAGACACCACTCCTCAAGTGATGTGTGCCACAAGGTGTAGAGGAACACTTCTTCCCCCCCTTGTTAAACATCTGAATCTTGATGACTATGCTGTGTCCAGTGAGAAAGGGTTTTTATTATCCAGATCTCTCCTAATGCAGCCCTACAAGGCAGTTTAGTGTACAGAAAATGTTTTACTGCTGTGTGTCTTCTTTGGATGTTTTTTTATGGTGCTCACATGTCTTGTGGAAAAAGAGGGGTCAGATGGCTGAGCGGTTAGGGAATCGGGCTTCCAATCAGAAGGTTGCCGGTTCGATTCCTGTCCATGTCAAATGATGTTGTGTCCTTGGGCAAGGCACTTCACCCTTCTTGCCTCTAAGAGAGTCTGCTAAATGACTAAATGTAATGTCTAAAAGGAGTGTGCGGTTTCATTTAGATTTAGTCTATTATAAATAATAATTTTGGTGTTGCTGGATGTTAGTGTTTGTCTCCAAAGTGCACTGTCAACATATAGTCACTTCGTTACACAGACCAGAGCACAAGCCTGTAATTGAGTTTTTATAGTGCAGAGTAATCCAGAGAGAGGGAAAGAAAGTGTGGGAGAGAGAAAGGGAGAGAGAAAGAGAGAGGGGAAGAGGACGCGGACACTGTGGAGGCTCGTTAGGCAAGCCTGTTAATTGAGTGTGTGAGATGGAGCATGGCTGTTTGTCTGAAGAGCTGGTGACCTTCCCTGGTGAGCTTGCGAGGTGGTAATGGACCACACTGGTCTGACCAGGCTTTCCCACCAGAACAAGAAGAGCCCCCTTGTACTCCCCTACCTGCCCCTCTGCACCCCTACCTGCCCCTTTTGAACCCCTACCTGCCCCTCTGCACACCTCCCCACCCCTACCTGCCCCTCTGCACACCTCCCCACCCCTACCTGCCCCTCTGCACAACTCCCTGCCCCCACACCTCCACACACCTTCCTACCCCCAAATCCCATCCCGCCCTCCTCTCTGCTCCTTTCCACCACCTAATGGAGTCCAGAATACCAATTGATTCCCTTCATTGCAGTTTCATAATGGGTTTCAATTATGGCACAGCTTGCTGATGATTGTACACAAACATTGTCAATGTTATAATGGCATATCATTAAAATGTGTCTTTAGTGCGTGCGTGTGTGTGTGTGTGTGTTTCCCAACCTCATGTCTCTGTAACTATCTTTAATAACCTCTGCTCTGGCTATCCTCCCATAGTGTGTTGATACTGTTTCCTGTTTGGATGTGTGTGCTCATCCATGTCCCATCTGACTGTCACGGATCTGGGAGGGGTAAGCACTGAGGTGATCCCGTTTATACAGCTATTTTACTAAATCCTTTGTCAGATTATTGTCAAGCTCTCACTTGAATAGAGGCCTGCTTCACTTTGCATACAAACTAGGATTACAGGTCTCCTCGGCCTACAAGGAAACGTTGTGTTACTCTACAACTTTGGCAGTTTGACTGTAAAGTTCCAAGCCTAGATACAGGCTTCACCTTCTCTGATGATTGTCTCAGTAACCCTGTATGTCACCATAACTCTCTATCATAAATATCATCTCACAGAGGGGAAGAACAAGCAGACACTGGGCCAACATGGCGTATTCGTGCCATAACTCATCTCCTATTTGCAGCCATTACTTAACAGCTTGACCCCATTAATAAGGCTTTCTTATTGCCACAAGGCCGTTCATAGGAGAGGTAGACGGAGGGATGGAGGGAAGAAGGGGTGGCAGGGGAGGGCCAACAGTGTACCATCTAACCATGACTCTGCTGGTACCCATTTCCCAGTTTGCAATAGTCTATCAGACAAAATGTCCATCTGCCAATAGATTCAAAGCGCCCAGCACAGGTTATTAACGTGCCCTTGGCATAAGGGCTCCAGGCTTCAGCACTGCGGGGCAAACGTCTCCATAAATTGCCTTGGAGGCAGTTTTATTACAGGTTGTAAATAGAACATGCTGGCATATTTTATGACAGCCATCACTAACTCATTCTGATTCTTATGACTCTTCTCTCAGGCTAGCAGGGGGTGTTCGCCACCTCTTTCTGTGCATGGGGGGTTACCACCGTATAAACGGCTGATTGTAAAGGAATTTATTCCCAGTGTTATTGCACCTCGAGCGCACACTGCAGTATTGACTTGAATTGCTGTTTTGACGTACATTATAACACGTCCAGTCAATTTGCACTTGGTAATGCATTCCTCTCATATCTGAAACTAAAACACTGATTTGGAGATGTAGAAGAATATACTTCTGAGTTGTTGATTACACACCTTTATAAGGGGACAGAACTTTTGTGTGTTCAGCATTGGCTGAATGTTTACTCCTGTTTAATGAACCATTAGTCTTGAGGCTCTGCTTTGCTTAATTGTCTTAAATGGTTGATAGAAACTACAATAAATCAATTTAAATTACATTAGTTTTAGATCTTTCACCTTTGCCTGCCAGTGGCCATTTTGAAACTCTGACTTGGCAATATAACTTTGAATGCTCCACCCACTGTGCCTGAATTAAAGAGAATATACAAAGAAATAACTTGGTGCTGCAAAATTACGCGGAGAAAATTGCCAGACTTGGTGTTTGAACTGTGTTGTGATTTGTAGTTTTCTCCCACGTGCTACCTGTGGTGTGATTGCTATGCTAATATTTATGGCCTTGAGATGCAGTGAACTAACAGCATTCAGCTCCTAATAATAGCAGCATACCACCAGTGGTTATTCTGATTAAAGTTGCTAAGCTCTGATTGCAATGAATTATAATTGGAATGCTAATCACGAGCCAGATGGTAGCAATGCTGGATACATTATCATTACAGAGCTGCAGAACAGTAGCTTCCAAACAGACAAACAAGCAAATCTGCTCCAATATGGCCCTCTAAACTAGACCCCTGTACTGCTCAGGGCTGCACATGGGTGGAGTGAAGGGGGATGGATGGCAGGATTAGGAATGAGGTGTAGGGGCGGGGGGCCAGGGTAGATTATCCAGTATCTGGCCAGGCAGATGTGCAGAGGAGGAGGGACCGGCTGAATGAAGAGCCAGATCTGCATCAGGGGATCAATTCATGGTGCTCGCTCTGCCACTTCCTGTGAAAAAGCACATTTCATGGTGTGTTTTCACTAGCTTCAGAGCTACTCTGTCAGAACGATGGCTGGAGGACAGTTCCTCTCTCTCTTTCTCTCTCTCACACTGTAAGGCAGAGTTTCTGGGTACATGTACAGCGTGTGTCTCTGTAAAGTCAAGAGGTCATACAGCGAGGCCCCCTCTGAGCAGAATATAGCATGCAGTTCAGACAGTGGGGAGACAGTGAGGAAAATCATGTACAAATAAGGCTTATGTGATTAACGACCACTTCACCTGCTGAACGTTCTAGTGTATCAGTGTACTGACCACTGAAGACCCGTTAAGGAAGCGATTCTGTGCATTCTATGTTTGAACATGTCCAGATACTGTATTTAAGCACTCTTGTAAGAGAGAGTCTTCACTCATGCTAGCCACTCTGTTGTGGATTGGTAGCATGATCCGACGTCGAGCTAATAAAACCGAGTCAACCCTTTTATAATTGTCGTGACTCCTTCCGGCCTGCCTTCTCCAGAATTTACATCTTATCACACACACACACTCACAGGGACACAATTTGTATGGCCTTGGACAGACACACACACACACACACAGTCCTGCGCTAACCTACATCTGCAGAGCACAGTGAATGGCAGTGTGAAAATGTTTTAAGAGGTTTAGCTGGGGAGAGTTGGAATGAGCGTGGCTGCTGGCAGAGTTTCCCAGCCCGGGGGCTGGGAAACTCGCTCTCCCGTTTGGCCCCACGGAGCTCCACTCTTATCGCCGTCCCACACCCCTCCTCTGCTCCCCCTCCTGCCCGGCCACGTTTATCCAGGGGGCTCTTGTCTGGGGGTGATAAGCTAGCACACTCCCCAGCATGGATCCAGGGGCTCCCTCTTTCCCTCAACTGCACTCTGCAGGGCGAGGGATGGCCACGGAGACAGCTGCTCTGCCCCCCCCCCCTCTCCCGCAATCCATGCTGGCTATTCCACTCTCTCCCCAGTCTGGTAGTGTTGCAACAAAGAGAAGGAACTGCATTTTGTTGTTTCTGTGATCGTTAGCATAATGGGCTCACGGGGACCCTAACAGAGACAACATGGAGGAGAAATCCTGCCACGCTTCACCAGATTCACGCCTTTGTCTTTATTCATTTCACACAAGAGTCAGCGGCCATCAAATATGCTAGTTTTTTTTTATCTGCTCGCGAAAACACTCACTTTGTTCTCATTGCAGCCTTTTTCTTGTTCTGTCCCTCTGTTTGTGCTCAGGAATGGTTCCTCCTTTTGTGGCAGCTTGATTTTAATTGTTCATATTTCTGCTTGAGATGTTTCCATTGTGGAAGTCATTAGCTGTCTATGAATGTACTGTTATCGGACTTGGCTTCGTGTTGTAATGGGAAATGTAAATGTGTCTCTTCTCCAGCTAGTGAGCACTTTTCAAACACCGGCAACAGTATCATCAGGGAGGAGGGATGGGATGGGAACCATTTCACTGTTGATGGATTTGGTAAACATAGCCCCAGTTAGCCATGAATCTCCTGCAGTGACAGGTGCTATGGAGAGTAGTGTCACTGGTTTGTGCATCAAGCCTGCAGCCAGGGCACACTAGAAAGGATCTGTGACTTGGCTGGACGTGTTGATGCAGATTGCGTGTGTGTTCAGAGGACACAGTCACGTTCCATTCTCGCTGAGTGATCCAGGATTCCTGTCTCTTCACTACCACTCTGTGTTACTGTGGCCATGAGTCCTCACATCATGTGCCTTTAACACCCTCAACCACCTGCTCCATGGAGCTGGGATGCATGTGCTGTGCCCACATGCCATCCTTGAGCCAGACACGTTAGAGAAAGTCTGTGCCCTGCTCTGCTATACTGCTCTGCTCTACTGCTCTGCTGCCCTGCCCTGCTCTTCTGCCCTGCTCGACTGCCCTGCTCTACTGCCCTGCTATACTGCTCTACTGCCCTGCTGCCCTGCCCTGCTCTACTGCTCTGCTGCCCTGCTCTACTGCCCTGTTGCCCTGCTCTACTGCCCTGCTCTAATGCCCTGCTCTACCGCCCTGCTGCCCTGCCCTGCTCTACTGCTCTGCTGCCCTGCTCTACTGCCCTGTTGCCCTGCTCTACTGCCCTGCTCTAATGCCCTGCTCTACCGCCCTGCTCTGCTGCCTTGCTCTGCAGCCCTGCCATGCTCTACTGCCCTGCTCTGCTGCCCTGCCATGCTCTACTGCCCTGCTCTGCTGCCCTGCTGCCCTGCTCTACTGCCCTGCCCTGCTGCCCTGCTCTACTGCCCTGCTCTACTGCCCTGCTCTACTGCCCTGCCCTGCCCTGCTCTACTGCCCTGCTCTGCTGCCCTGCTATATTGCCCTGCTATACTGCCCTGCTGCCCTGCTCTACTGCCCTGCTATACTGCTCTACTGCCCTGCTATACTGCCCTGCTGCCCTGCTCTACTGCCCTGCTATACTGCTCTGCTGCCCTGCTACACTGCTCTGTTGTACTGTGCTTCATGGCACTGTCCGCTGCTCTACTGAACCATGCTCTGCTCTGTTTAACTCACCATCGACATAGCGTAATCTTTGAGTAATCCCTTATTAGACTAGTGCTACAGGCTACTGATCATGATGCTAATACCGCTTCTCTGTCTGGGGTGTTAGACCGAGAAGTGTAAACTTCATTAATCTGTTCTCCAGTGATGGCTCACTGTGTGCCTTACGTTTATATCTCAATTAGATGGAGTTGCTGTAATGTGAGTTATGTACTGTTGGAACGGTGTAGTAGCCAGTTAGAGAACTTCTGTCTTCTATATACCAGTCATTAGAGACTGTAGTACAAACAGATGGTTCTGCTTCCGTCTAGGAGAAAACTCATTTTCCTTCAGTTGTAGAAAGCTTAATTATAATACATTATATAGTGGCATTGTCGTGTTATGAGGGAATGGTAGAGGGAGGGAGAGAGAGGGAGAAAGAGGGAGAGGGAGGGTAGAGAGAGGGGGAGGGAGGGAGGGGAGAGAGAGGTAGAGGGGGGGAGGGGAGAGAGAGGGGGAGGGAGGGAGGGATGGGTGAAGGATGAAGTGAAGAGTGTGAAAGAGGGGGTCGGGTGGGGGAGGCTGGAGGCATTGTCTGAAGATTATGTGTGGTTTCAGGATATTAATTTGCACCGTGTATAAAAAAAATTATGGACTTAATAATGGATTCCTTCAGAAGCTGTAATTAGGACATTAAAGCCAGGGTCTGTGCGTGAGACAGCCTGCTAACGCTCTGCTTTGTGCACTACCTGCTTTATGAACTGTGCTGCTTAACGACCTTGCAGCTCCGCTGGGGGGGAATGTGGGATAAACAGACACAATATGCATTCCTTGGGGAGAAAAGTGCTTATTGTAATGTAATAACACACACAGACCAAGAACTAGCGCTCAAGCCGAGCATCACAATGTAAACAAACCCATGGAAGGCATGCCCCCACAGTAAGAACATGCACAATACGTCTGTCCATTATTGAGTTCATGACGAGGCTTACATTTATGCATTTAGCAGACGCTTTTATCCAAAGCGACTTCCAAGAGAGAGCTTTACAAAAGTGCATAGGTCACATAACGAGATAGCCCCAAACATTGCAGGCAGCCAAAACATGAAGCATACATTGTGAAAAACCAAATAAGTGCCAAAGGGAAGAACCATAAGAGCATGCAGTTAAACAAGTTAAAGTTAAACAACATGAACCTCAAAAAGTGCAAGAGTGTACCCGTAGAAAAGCAATCAACAGTAAAATAATTCACAGCGAGTACAATGGATGGTACATAAGTAAACAAATACATAAGTACACAAGTACTGTACGTATGAAGTGCGTTTCAGGGATGCTGGTAAAGGGTTGTGGCAGCAAAGGAGTTAAATGCTCGCTCTCTGTGGCAAGTTAGCAGGGAAGGAGTGACACGATATGAAACAGGAGTGTTTTTGTGAGACAGCATGTTTCAACACACTTGACATCCTACACATGCTTCTGTATAGCCTTTGACGAACATAAGAAAGTCCTGCATTGACACGGTGACAAAGGTTCAAGAAAGGGAGAAAGAGAGAGAGAGAGAGAGAGAGAGAGAGAGAGAGAGAGAGAGAGAGAGAGAGAGAGAAGAATCAGACAAATCAGACAGAGTGGGGAGGGGAGGGGAGAGTGGGTGCAGGGTCAACCAAAGATTGGTTTTGATCTCTCCTACATTTACATTTAGCGAACGCTCTTATCCAGAGCGACTTAGAGTAAGTACAGGGACATTCCCCCCGAGGTAAGTATGTTGAAGTGCCTTGCCCAAGGACACAATGTCAGGAATCAAACCGGCAACCTTCTGATTACTAGCCCGATTCCCTAACCGCTCAACCACCCTCCTACCACCACACTGTGTTCCCTCCCCCACCACCCCCTTCCTCCTCTCTCCTCCCTCTCCTCCTCCCATCACTGTAGCCCACTTCCCCCTCGCCCCAGCCTGATGCAGGGATGACGGCGCTCCAGATGAATGACTTATCATTCTTTAAAGGGCAGCTGAGTTTGCCTTGGTGGTTAGGATCACAGTGAGGATTACAGCTGTCACCGAGCGCGCGCTCCTCTCCCTCCACCACGTCGCGCCTCTCGTCCTCTCCCTCACACCTCGTACTCCGCACCCTCCCCCTGCCTGGCGCCCTGTCTGACTCACTGGTTGGTTGTTTGTTTGGTTGTTTGTTTGTTTGTGTTATTTCTCACTACTAACCCCCCCCCCACACACACACACACACGGTGCTCTGTAAACTCCTCTCTAGAGTGCAGATTGTGGGTTGCGCTTCTTAGTCTCTCTGTCGAACGCATAACAGAAGAGAGCGAAGGGGAGAGAGGGAGGAAGAGATAGAGAGAGGGGGGGGTGAGAGATAAAGAGAGAGAGCGGAAGAAGAGAGAGAGAGTGCGCGCTGGGAGACGAATTCCCAGTGAAACCCACAGAGCAAGGCAGGAAATAATTCAACAGCAGCCTCGCAGCATCGTCGCCGACATCGGCAGTGGTGGCAGCAGAGAGTGTGTGAGGGAGAGAGCGTGTGAGCGTACAGGGAGGGAGGAGAGCATCAGTATCTGAAGCGCCGTGCCGTGCCGAGCCCATCCGAAGCCAGGAGAGTCGAGCGTTTGGTCTGGTCGCTGGTGCGCTCTGGAGAGGCAGCTCCTACAGCAGGGAGACATGAGGCTGGGCTGGGACGACCAGGACCAGTGAGGACCAGCAGCCAGCCCGAGCAGCATGGCAGGACCCCAGACCCACTGCTGACTCCTGCCTGCCTGCCTGCCAGCCTGACTGATGATGATGATGACGCCTGCTCACGCGTGGGTCACCATGCGCCACAGCCCTGCCACGTCTGGGGGAAACCACACCATGTGAAGGGGACTCGGTCACCAGCCACTCTTGGACATGTTTCCCAGGACAAAGTGTGGATTTTTCTCTGTGTTTGAACTTGTGTTGTTCCTCGGGGTGCTGCTCGGTGGGCTCCAGCCGTGCCACCCGGCCAGGACTAAGGGCAGATGGAACAAGGGGGGTAAGTAATGCCATGCTGGGATGTCGGCTGTCTGGTCTAGGTGTTGCTGTGGGCACTTTGTGTGGGACAGTCCCGTGTGGGACAGCGTCCCAACCACCAAGGACGCTTGCCTGTCGAAGGCTGGTCACTTAAATCTAGCTACAGGATAGTGTAGAGACTGAAATATCACTCTGCTTATTTACATTTTTGGATTTGTTTTTTATTTTGGTCAGTTTTTTTATTTTGGTCTGTTTTTTTTATTTTGGTCTTTGAGTGAAACAATTCTACTTGCTTTTTAAAGATGGCTGGTTTTGGGGATGTTGTCCTCTCATCTTCATGCAGGTATCCCAGCAGCATTGCCTCTGTTAGAAGTGCTCTAAGAGAAGTGCTGTGTTATCGATGCTGTGTTAGAGGTGCTGCGTTAGAGGTGCTGTGTTAGAGGGGCTGTGTAAGAGGTGCTGTGTTAGAGGTGCTGTGTTAGAGGTGCTGTGTTAGAGGTGCTGTGTAAGAGGTGCTGTGTTAGAGGTGCTGTGTTAGAGGTGCTGCGTTTGAGGTGCTGTGTTAGAGGTGCTGTGTTAGAGGTGCTGTGTTAGAGGTGCTGCGTTAGAGGTGCTGTGTTAGAGGTGCTGTGTAAGAGGTGCTGTGTAAGAGGTGCTGTGTAAGAGGTGCTGTGTAAGAGGTGCTGTGTTAGTTGCTCTGGATAAGAGCGTCTGCTAAATGACTAAATGTTAGAGGTGCTGTGTTATCGATGCTGTGTCTGCTGATCAGGACGTGTCCGTCCCGTGTGGACAGCAGCGTGCAGCCTGGGGCTCGCCAGCCTGGGGCTCACCAGCCTGGTGAGCACGGGGGTGTGCACTTTCCACCGGGACGCCATCAGGATCCAACTAGGTGTTTAAGCGTGGCGGAGCTTAGGGGGAGGGCGCTCTCTGTTCCTCTCAGCCTGGGGGTGTCTGGTGAGATGAGAGATTAGGCTCATCTGTTAACCCACAGCATGGGAGGATGGCGTGGCTGGAGACAGGCTGGCGTGGCTGGAGACAGGCTGGCGTGGCTGGAGACAGGCTGGTGTGGCTGGAGACAGGCTGGCGTGGCTGAAGACAGGCTGGTGTGGCTGGAGACAGGCTGGCGTGGCTGGAGACAGGCTGGCGTGGCTGGAGACAGGCTGGCGTGGCTGGAGACAGGCTGGCGTGGCTGGAGACAGGCTGGCGTGGCTGGAGACAGGCTGGTGTGGCTGGAGACAGGCTGGCGTGGCTGGAGACAGGCTGGCGTGGCTGGAGACAGGCTGGTGTCACAACTGTAGTTTTGCGTTGAACACCCGGATCATCAGTATAAGGAGAGGTGTTCATAACACCTCTCCTGATACAGCCCAGCCTCCAGGCAGGAGCCCTCCTCTCCCTTCTCTCACGCCTTTTAATCCCCTTTGTCGGATTAAAGTGGCTCTAATCTTGGCTCTGCTGCTTGGTGTGAAGACCAGGAGATCCCTCCAGCCCATCAGCATTGTTACTGCTGCAGGCTGCTGCTTGGCGGCGTGCAGCCTGTCTTCAAAGAGACACCGCCACCATCCCTTTAATGATTCCACACTGCCATTCTCTCGCTCTTTCACTCCCTCTCCCGCCTCTCCTCCTCCTCTCATTCCTCCACTCTCGCTTCTTGCCTTTGAGTTCCTTGACTCTCCCTCCGTCCCCCGCTCAGTCCTCCTCTCTCTCTCTCTCTGTCTCCTCTCTCCTGTGTCTGCGGGGCTCGCCCGCTCCCGGTCGCTTCCTCCCTCTCCTCCCGTCCACAGGAGATCATTAACGCACGGTCGTCCTCAGTTAATGACATTGACCAGGCTGTCAGGTGTGTGGCTCTCTCCTCTCTTCGCCCCTCTGAAGAGCTTCTTCCTTACTCCCTAGTTTGATTTCACTCCTAGTAAAAACGGGCGTTGGGAGTGTGCCTTACAGATGTTGGTGTGGGTGAGTTTAGAGAGAGTTTAGTCTCCATGCCATCGTTCCCCGCCTCGGCAGCCTCAAATCCTGCGTGTGGATTTAGAAACATACGACGAACTGTTTCTAATAATGCACTGCTGTTTTTTTTTTATCATTACATCGTCGTTCATTAAAAACATATACAGTACCTCATCCCCGAGATAGGAATATAATCAAAAACTGTCCAAAAAAAATATTAATCCTATGTGCTTGGTGCATTCTCTAGTGCGGATGCATTTATGAAACGTAATCTGTTGCTGTAGTGGAAAAACAGATACAGTATGGAATCCCAGCTATCTGTGTTCCCTAGTGAAATAGAGGGCAGTGACCTCCCATGCAGTAATTAGGCCATGGACAGGATCCCCCAGCTCTATGCAGTTGGACCAATCATTCCACTGCCAAGCACTAACCGCAACCACATCTATTCCACACTGATATTATCATAGATTAAATGACACTTTCTGAAGGGGAGACCAGTCTCTTATACTGCATGCCGCAAGAGACTGGTCTCCCCTTCAAAAAGTGTCATTTGATCTATGATAATATCAGTGTGGAATATATAAATGTCCTGTCATTACTTCCGAGGGATTAGGTTTTTTTCACTACTGCCTGGACCATCATCTGCTAGATGAGATATTCACACTGCACGTGTTCCTTACAGTAGAGATCTGCATGTGAGAATGTCTTGCCTACATTTACATGATTGACTCAGTAGGGTATTCCAGCCATAGGAACCCCATGTTGAATATCCCTAACAAGCACCGTATGCCACTAACCACCATGATTTCAGCTCTAGTCAACATTACAGCAAAGATGTTGCTGTACGTAACACCATGGCAGCACAGCTGTGGCCCTGCAGTTCAGAAAGCTGGTGATTGTACAGTAGAGAGCCCCTTAGATAGCGGGGTGGTTCCCTCTGATGGATACCACTTGTGACAAGATGAAGGTGGAGGGAGGAAGATGGGAGTGGAGATGTCATCGAGTCAATGTCATTCTTCATCTGGAGAGGAGCTCGCCTGTCTCCAGTACCAGGGGCAGCCAGTCAGCAGCCTCTCGTTCTGGAGGGACTCAGTATGCATGATGTGCTCCGGAGCCCACAACCCAGCAAATGACTGCTTTCGCTCTCTCTGAAGCCTCCACCACCCTCCGGAGACAGCTTCTATAAGTAACCCCCACACTCCCGCCTCAGAGGTGGGGGAGAGATGGAGAGGGGCGCTCAGAGAGAATAGGGGAAACCAATCGGAGATATTACGGCCCATCCGAGGCCCCAAGTGGCGAGAATGGTAATGAGCTGAGAGGCGCAGGGGAAGCGGGCCAGGCTCAGCCATCATCCACGGCTCCACAACACATGATAGGTGGCTTTACCCACGCTTTACTACCTGACTCATTTTTCCCCGCCGGCTTTGACCCCTGTGCCAGACCGAGGCAGCCCGTGGAAGAGTGATGGTGAGGCCGGCTAAGCTACACCACTCCTGCACACGCAACATGCTCCAGTCTCTCACCATGGCACCTCCAAGATTTATCGACAGCGCTGTGGAGATGAGGAAGGGCTATTACCACGAGTTCCCGGGCCACAGGGTCCTGGAAATTGGTCCAAACTGCCATGGGAAGAATACCAATACCAGACACAGGCTAGGGACCGGAGCTCCACAGATCTCACCTCTACCATCCTGAAGATAAGAGCAGCACTTAAACGAGGAGTTTTTCTCCATTTGTTAACCATTGAGAGGAGCCGTCCAGGAGGAGGTGTACTTATGGCTGGGAACACAAGCTGTGTTTAGCACAACGAGTGGGTTTTCCCTGTTCAGACTCCCCACCTCCCCACCCAAGCTCGTCTCTGTAGGAAGCATCCATTTCCAACCAGTGAGATGGAGGATTAGTGGATTGCTTCTTCCTCTAGTTTCCATATTCATTTCCAGCCCTGCCTGCTGTGACTCGGAGAGATTGGAAAAGTGCTTGTCAGGCATCCGACATGACAAAGTCAGCTTATCTCATGAATAGGTTGGCGATGTTGAAAGTAAAACTAATTCCAAACATTAAAAAAAAAAATGCTCAGGGTGAACGTTTTGCATTGCGCACGTTCAACGGAGAACCTGGGAGGACAGGAAGTGGTGCGGTGCAAGAGTTCCGGGGGAGCTGCTTTTATGAGATGTGTTTTTTATGTTTTCTTTCTAACGACTATAAAACAAGCTCCTTTTTTATAATTCTGAAGTGTTATTATAGACTGCTGAGATGGGATTGCTGATTTAATCAATGTGTTGAGTATCATCTTCGTAAAGCTCTGCCCCTCCTCCCCTCCCTGCTCCCCTCCACCCTGCTGCCATACCGTACAGCTTAATTGCCACATTCCAGTCACACTCCCTCTAATGAAGCTGCCGTCTAATTGCAGTGGAAATTACGCCTAACAATAACAGTGTTTTATGGCTGGATCTCAGACTGTAAATATGACAGTTTAGCCTGATGGATGGAAGCAGGTAGATTTTACTGTCCGGGACCCTTTCACCCTGCTCTCCTTCATCCCTCCCCTCCTCCTCCTCCCCTCCTCCTCCCTTCCTCCTCTATGAACCAAGCTCTGGTGTGGATCGACATTTTCAGACATGCACCAGAGCCGTAATGGACACAGGGCATAAATACACAGGTACACACACAGCCTTTAGCCCTCCCTCTCTTTCTCATTCGCTAACTCGGCCCTCTCTTTATCTCTCTTGGTCCTCTCTCTCTCTCTCTCTCACTCACTCTTTTCCCTCTACCTCTCTTTGCTCTCTGCAATAAAACTTTAAATAGATAAGAAGCTTTTTTTCTATTTCAGGGTCACCATTAGCCTGAATAATGCATTGACGGGGGGAGAGCAGTTGGAGTTCTATGGAGGATAGAAGCACAGGCTTCAATTAAATTATACATCATTATCACAGCTGGCAGGCTGGGTATGGCAGTAGCCTCTCTCTCTCCTCCTTTTAAATGTTCCATGTTTCTGTCTTGTCCAATACTGTGTGTGCAGCAACAGCCTCTTCCTGTGCCAGGGCTGGGCTGGGGAGGAGTGGAGTGGAACCGGTCTGAGCTGTACACAGCAGACCGCTCAGTCAGAGTAGGATGGAGCAGAGCAGTGAGGAGAGAACAGCTCCCCTTTTTCCTCTCACGACTGGCATGTTTTTCCATCCAAGAGATTTGCTTTGTTCAATAAAAAGATCCTTTCCTCGGTTTGACCAAGGTTGCCTTTTTAACCTTGTGGTACAGGTCAGGTGTTACAGTTTACGTTGTGACAATTGTGGGTCATCTCTCACCACTGTTCATTTAATTTCTAGGTGGTGGTGCAACAGAACATGCTGGCCAGTGACTCAAACTTGCAGGTGTCAACTGATTTACCTGGAGCCAATCTCTTCACCATCTGTGTTTTTAGGGACACTGTATTTACATTTACATTTAGTCATTTAGCAGACGCTCTTATCCAGAGCGACTTACAGTAAGTACAGGGACATTTCCCCCCGAGGCAAGTAGGGTGAAGTGCCTTGCCCAAGGACACAACGTCAATTGACACGGCCGGGAATCGAACTGGCAACCTTCAGATTACTAGCCCGACTCCCTCACCACTCAGCCATCAATAAAACTTTAAATAGATAAGAAGCTTTTTTTCGATTTCAGGGTCACCATATTTGAAGCTGTAAAGAATTCCAGCACCGTCAGAGCACGTTGTTTATGCAGGTTCCCTCCAGCAGTAGGAGCTTGAAGAAACCCACTATTAGCTAACTTTCATGTTGTTCCCATATTGAGCGACAGTGTCATGACATTCAGTGATTTGTTTGTAACCTGCCCTGCAACTGCCCTGCATGCGTCCTTCCTTATTACCAAGGCCTCTTCCAAGGAGTTAATTAACATCATGACCCTCATTTACCCATTATACTACTTAATAATGAATTCCCTTCAGGTTTTCATTACTCAAATTGATGGATTGAGATAACAGTTGTTGTAAAATAGGACCATTCAGGTTACTTTCACTGGATTTTCATTGTGTTAAATCCACCTGGAACAAAGTGCGTCAGTCTAAGAGGGTAGTGAGCGTTTCAGAGAGCTGTTTCAGTCTGCCTGGCCCTGGCTGCCTACTATCTCGTGACATCCTCTAAGGGCAGAACAGCCAACAAAAAAACTTGAATACAAAACATTTATACCAGACACTATCGTAAATCTTTCTCTATTCGCTTTGCTGGTCCTCATTTGACAAAGTTCACGCTGTGTTGAATGAGAAGCAAAACACCCTCTCGTAGTCAGGCTTTGCCATTTTACAGCGTCTGAATTCCGATTAGGCGAAGGATGGATTGTGTAATGAACACCTGAGCGTTACTGGGATCATCGTAGCCCTCCTACTGTGTGTCCAAGCTAGCAGGCGTCATGGGCTCATGTAGCGCCGCATTAGACACCCGTGCACGTTCTGATGTTGGATTACGGTGTTTATTGTCCAATTCATCATGCTTGGTTTGCCTGCCACGGAAAATATCTCTCTATCTGAATATTTAAGGGTACCGAGCTTCAGAAATGCAATGCCGGGAATATTAACAGGTGTGTCTTCTCCCGAATAATCTTCTATGACAAACCAGGACACTCAGAGATATCAGGGAGATCAACAGAACTTTGGGGGACTTGATTGCTTGATAAGGATGAACCATTAGGACTACGGGTATGAATGCTGGAGATTTGAGAAATCTAGCTTGCTTATCTGAAGACATGCTACACAGGTAATGAGAATGATGTCTAACCACTTTGGGCTTTTGGAGAGCTTGCTGAAGTGTTAGGTCTTTGGGGAAGATCCTTTTCTACCTCTTCACTTGTAATTGGTGGGTCTGCAGTGACAGCAGACAGTGATATGGAGCCCTGGCTGTTTGTGAAATATGGCCAGGGAGCGTGTGAACAAAGGTTGGATGAAGAGTTTAATGACTGGTAAAATGGTAGCGTTTCACCCAGGGTGACCCTGCAGAGATGACGACTCCAAAGCGAGATGACATGTGAAGGTAATCAGTCCTGCCTGCTTCCCCCAGTGCTGTCACCAGCACTGGGATTGTCACAGAGGCCCTAGGCATGTAATTATACTGTTATTGGCTTTGGGAAGACCGAACCATCCATTCTCGGCATAATCTTAGATGTGTGTGCACAGGGACGCGTGTAGATGCATCATGCCTGGATGAAGCCTTCTCCTGCTCTCTGCTAATGGACTTTTATGAATTCAGGGTTTGATGCATGGTTAGTTGGCTGTTTATGCCTTAACGTTATTTAGACAAGCTCATTTCCCAAACTAAAGTACACTGTGGTGTTTTGTGAGTTGAGGTACAAGGTAAGATGAGTGTGAGCAGGGTTTGGAGCAGACTGGGGTCCGGGTCTACTGCTGGCCCGGCCCGGCACCGTTAGCTCAGGTGACACATTAGGTTCTGTTCGGCGTGTAATTTGTTTGGTTTGTCAGTTTGATGGATGTCTTGTTTCCCGGCACCTCCTCACGCTTTAGAAAACGGCTGCTGGAGGACATTGTTAAACGCACTTCAGAAATAGTGGCAGAAGGCATTTGTTTTCTCCAAACAGGGCTTTCTGTGTTAATAGGTACAGGCACCACAGTGTGGACATGGCACAGAGCCCAATGAGGGCTAATTAAAGGTGAAAAGCTAATTTTGGGAGAAGAGCAGGGCTGGTTGCTGGAGGAAGGAGTTGGAGGAGGAAGGATCTCAGGGATGTTGTTGATGTCATATCCTCAGATCTGTGGGGAGTGAGTGCTGGAAGCTAGCTGGAGGTTTCATCAGCTTTCCCTCTGCGGTCTGGTGCTGGTTCCTCACCTACAGACCTCTTCAAAGTTAACCAGAACTGATCGCTCATCTGTTGATTGTCAGATTACTAGAATAGGGAAAGAGAGCACTCTGGGCTCATTTGCTGAAGCGTAATAGCTATAAACTTGAGAGACCAATTCAATTAGTTTTGACAAGGGGGCCTGGGCTAAACCTAGGTGATGGCCCAGACAGACAGCAGAGGGGAGCAGCTTCCTGATGTCATAACTGAGATCGAGCAGGGCATTTTGACAAGCAGCGTTCTCTGGGCACTTTGGAAGAGCTTCTTGTCAGTTGACCAGTCCTGGAGACAGCCCAGGGCTGGTGTGGTTTACTAATGCCCCCCACCAGCTACCCTTGCCAACCAGCTTAGACCTGTGGGGAACCATCAAACATGAACACAGTCTTGGCCGCTCCACTGAGGAAACAGCCCAGTGATGCATCTGTCAGCTCGCATTAAAGAAGACCCATACTACACTCATGCAATTATCACTGAGAACATATTAACCCCATACAATGTTGTGGAGGGTGACACGTGGCACAATGCTGTCTAGTCGTGACAGCTGATGGTGTTAAAAACACTGTCCGACATAATTGAAAGCCCTCTGCAGTAAATCTCCCTTCTCTCCCCAGAGTCAAACCTTGAAATTTGAGAGAGTTCTGGAGACAGCAGTGTGGGTCTGTAACAGACATATCACAGTCTTAAAGGCCTGGCTTCCTCTCCCTCCACGAGGAGAAGATAATGTGTGACAGCTGAATCTTTCCACTGCTCTAATCCACGGAGCCATGGTTGGAATCTTATTTAGAGATCAGCAACAGAGCACGCTGCCGTGATAAGAACATGCTACTGCAAGCTCTTTTTAAGGGCATTAAAACCCATGCTGGAATCAGTCAGCAAAATACCGGAAAAAATAAAACCTTTTCAATTAAAACAGAAACAGCAGAGATACTGCATGCCTGTGTTACCAGGAGGGATAGTGTCGTAATCTCTTCATTCATTCACAAAGTAGTCTATTAAACCATGAAATTGCGCCAAGTTAAATGAGGGACTTGCAGTGCCACAGAGAAGTGATTCAGGAGAAAGCCTTGGATTATTCAAATAGAGACTCTTGGCGAACGAGCGTTGTTTTTTTGTATGAGTTTCTTTTTCTGTCCTTCAGACGCCAGGCTTGTCTCAGTTGGGTATGCAAATGACTGAGAAGAATGCCTGTCTGCCTCTCTTATGAGCATAACCCACCATACTGTAGGCTCCAATTTGAATGCTCAATATAGGTTTTTCTAAGACAGCGATGTTCACAATAAACTACTCAACAGCGGTATACAGGATTACCATGACCATCTCAAGGATTCTATGACGTTTTCTTAGACTTGGTCTGAAGTAAATTACAGTGTTGGATATGAAGTATGGCTGTGTCAGGTCAGTATTGACTAATATATTTTGAACAAGTCTCAAGGATTTCGTCACTGAAACTGCCTCTCAGGACACAGACGCATCGATACAGAGTGGAGTCTTCCTGTTTCCAGGTGGAACACACACCTTTCTAAGTGAGAGATCCTCATGGTTATGCCTGGCATCCTTGGCCTGTGACCTGGATGCTGAGCAGAGTGAAATGCCAGCTGCCAGCCCAGCAGTCCCATATCTGCTCCCTGCCTGGGTGTCCTACTGGAAGGGCTGGTGCTGGATAAACAGGAACACAGGAACACAGAAAAAAAAAAAAAAAGACTAAATGTAAACTTTACTTGCGAAAAAAAAAGAACACAGCGGGTATACTCACATACAGCAAGACAGGGAGTCGTAGAAACAACAATGACCAGGACTGGATACATACTATACACTAACGAGAACTGAAACTACTCAACGAGACACAGGTGAAGACATTTGACAGAGCAGGGGAACACTAGGTCAGGGAAAACCATGAACTACACTGAACACCAAACAAAACACGGATGAGGTTGTGACTGTGTTGCGTACCTGGCTGTGCTAGCCGCTCTGGAGAATTGGCATTGAGCTGGCTCACAGGCCAGCTCATGAGGTGTGCTAGCCTGCAGAGGAGCGCAGAGCCAAAACTGCAGAGCTGCAGTTTTGACAGGCAGGTTCAGTCTCAATCGTGCACAAATAGCTGCTGACTGGGAATAATCACCGTCTGAAAAACCCTGATGGCCTCATTTGTGCTGCAATTACTCCGTGTTTGAAGAGGGTCCAAGTTGTGAAGCTCTTTATTGGGACAAACTCGAGAAAGCCCCTCGGTTCATTAATGACGACCCAATCTTTTTGCAATCAAAGTGCATTTGTAATGAGGCAACATGCAATTACCATATTGGAACATTGTTCCAATTAATGAAGATAATTTCATCAAGTATGGCAAGATCACACAGGATGGCTACAAATCTGCTTGGTGACAGCTCTGAGCAGCAGCTGAGAGTGGCGGTGTGGGCGGGAACAGATGAATGAACAGATGCATGTGCACAGTTCACTGCCACAGGTGAATACTATTTGCAGCTACATCCTTTTATATACATTTTCTTTTTTCTCTTCTCTGGTTTATTGTGAACTGCTGCCTGTCGCTTTTGAATCAATATCACAAACATTCTTCAGAATTCCAGATATGCAGCCACAGTGGATTCTAATTAATTCAGTTTGTCAATGGAATAAAGGAACGACAAGATAATACTGTGGCATCTTTGGCTGTGCAGCACAGGCAACACAGAGCACAGAAACAGTTACTAAAGGGAAGGAGTGAGCTGTGTCTGCTGCAGCGACCAATGCGAGGAAGGTGCAACTGGAAATAGGTCAGTGTGATCACATATTAATATTTCATTGTGTGCTATAATGGGTGCCATAGCAGGGCTCATGAGAGCCGCTTCCATATACAGTACTTCCTGGTAAACACATTCCAAGGGTGCCATGTTGATTTCTCTCCGTCACATTGCCTCTCCAGTTCTGTAATGGGCCTACGTCATTCTTAACCATGATTATGAAAGTAGCTTTGGCTGAGTATGCAGGCATGGTCAAATAAGCATGACTACAAATAGTTTTCAGGCATCTTTATTTTCATGTCTACATCATTATCCTGATACATTGTTAGAATTTCACAAAAGCGTGTGTGGTTTTCTAGATTCAACCAGGGACCTTGGCTTGTGTCCTTATTTTCATCCATGTTGTGTTTGAGCCGTTTACAGTCTGTATAATGACGCCATGAAGTCAAACCCAGGTTGAAATAAAAATGGGAAGTGGTGCACGTTACCCTTTGTGTGCCCTTTTTGAGAAGTAAAGCCAGCATGCGCCACTGAGCCTGAGGGTTGAACGCACGTGTTTGACATCACGTGCGTTTGAAGCTTCTCAACATGGAGCTGCAGTTGCACGGCGAGTTCAAAGGCTGAGAGGGAGAGTGAATGACATGTATCTCCGTCCCTCGCCCCTCCATCCTCCCCCCCCCCCCCCCCCCCCCACACCGTCTCTCTCCACGGAGAAAGAAAAAGCCAGAGAGTGAGAGCCTGAGAGGGAGAAACACCTGATGGTAAATAATTAAGAGACCAGCTACACATGCTTAAGTGGAGGAAGTGGATATGCATTGTGAAGACCACCCAAGGAAACGGTAGCACGGGTTTCTGAGTCGCGGGGGAATCTGAAAGGAGAGAAGCAAAGGCAATCTAACGAGCGACTTGCTTTTCAACATCCCGATCACCTGGCGTTGGCTCAGCTCAGCCACAGACCAAGCAGCCAGACCAGGGAGGGGCTCTGGGCCCTCCCAGCAATGACGTCCCGTCTCGGTGCTATCTTACCCTCCACATCAACCCCCCCTGATCCCAATCACAGGCTGTTTTTATCTTCCCGTGTTGGGAGAGCACGCCGGCCCCTCCGCATCACACGCAGACGCTGCGTCCCAGATTAGAGGCAGCTCACCAGCGCTGGGCTTTATCTCCTGTTGTTCCACTGGCTCCAGAGGGGGACTGGATATGCAGAGAGAGACAGACAGCAGGGAACAACGCTCACTGGGTTTTATCTTTATCAGCAGAAGACATTAAAAAGTTTTACATAATTCAGGTTTTTTTTTAATCTCTTTTTTTAGCAGGGGTCATTAGGGTTAAATTGTGAGAGTTTTTTTTTTAATCATTTATGAGTGTGTGTGTGGGTGGGCGGAGGGAGGAGGGATTGTGTTAGTGGGTTGTGTAGGAGTCAGGCGTAAGTGGCTGTGATGCTGCCCGGTACTGTATCTCCTCGTGTCTACAGGTGACAGATTGTGTCAGAGAAGGCTGTTGACTGAAGCCAGCAGGCCTACTGTATCAGTCTGACAGTCTAGCAAGCTGCAGTGTGAGAGCCCTGGAGCTGAGATGTTAAGGGAGACTTGCATGACAGCTGAGGGCCAGGGGGCACCCACACTGGCAGATCTCTCATCAGGCGTCTGAACGGGCCCCTAAGACAGTGACAGACTCACCCGTGACCTTGACCACAGTTGTCATGACACGGACCAGCCAATCAAAACCTCGTATTCATGAGGAACACTTTCCTCCATCACTGATTTAACCCAGCTGCCATGTTTTTAGTTTTTTCTTTACTTTTACCACTAGTTGACACCGCCCCTACCACACAACTCCTCTTCCTGAATTATCTTAACGTTCCTTCTCCCATTGGGTTCCCATCCCCCTTCTCGGTCTGTTTAACTCAAGGCCCGGAACATGATTGACGGTCGTTATCACCAGTGTGATCAGCTCTGAGCTGCTGCCTGGACTGGGCTCCCTCCCCCTCTGACAGGGAGCCTATCAGAGTTGGAGCTGCTGCCTCGGGAGCCTATCAGAGGTGGCGCAGCTGCTATCTCTCTCGCCCGCAGCCACAGTCTATCACCAGGCCTCCCTACAGCCGAGGCTCACTCTCTTATCTCTTCCATTTTTAAACATCCCATAATCAAGAAGCCCACAGCTTTTCCCGGCTAATTGCCGGAGGATAATAACGAACTGCAGTGCTCCCCCACTCCACCCCTCCTCCTCCTGAGGCCTCCAAGTTGCCGTGAGGCAGCAGGTAGCTGGTAAGCTGCCTCTTCGCCACCAGCTCTACCCCCTCACCACCACAGGCACATCCGGCTTGCTGCAGCTAGCATGGTGACCCAGTTTAACAGAGCCTCCTCACACAGTACCTGTATTTTCCCAGGAGGAAGTAATTCCATGCTCTTCTCCCAGCGCTCTCTGTCTGCTTACACTCATATGTGGGGGCTGGGCTGGAGCTCTGGACGAGTTTTCCTTTGAATGTCTTTTACTCTCATTGCCCCAATTTGCAGGATTACTGTAAGTCTTACTACAAACTGGCCATGGTAAAGCAGATTTTCTGTATTTAACAGATGGCGTATGAGTGTGTCAATTTAGCATGACGGGATTCGATTTTACATGTAATGAGTTTTCCTTTTAGTTTTTTAGTTGTGTCTAATTTATGAGAATTTAAGTGAATTGGTGCGGTATGAAAACTAGACAGTTTCAGCCAGATGGGATGCCTCCAATCGCCTACACGCATGTACGCAGACAAACACACACACGGAAAACTGATAATTAGCTGGGCTACACCCATGCTCTTAATAATGCAGGGCTTAATTACTCTTTGAAAGGGAAACGTTGCCTTTGGGCGACTGATGTGTGGCACAGTGTTCTATCCTGGCATTTCCGGAGTCTTCTCCTCTTCAGATGCTTCTCCATGATGTCTGGTTTGACTGGATGGTCGGACGTAGCATTGTATGTGTCAGGAGGTTCTCTCTCCACAGTTTGATAGAGTGGCGGCAGTTACATGTCTCATATGGCCTCATATGTCAACACCCACATACTGACATATTCAATCTATCGCTCGCAAAAAGAGAAATTTGTCAGTCAGTGCTCATTATGTTACAAATGTCACAAATGATAGGCACCGCTCAGGACCACTTCCTGGAGACTGAATACGTGATATATTCTCTTATAGCCGTTTGCTCTTTGTTCATCTCATGCCGGCTCCCTCTGGGCTGCTGTGTGTACCGGTCATTAGGGGGTACCCATCCCTGCGCCCCTGTCCCTCCCACCACCACCTTCTCTGGGCTGCTGTGTGTACCGGTCATTAGGGGGTACCCATCCCTGTGCCCCTGTCCCTCCCACCACCACCTTCTCTGGGCTGCTGTGTGTACCGGTCATTAGGGGGTACCCATCCCTGCGCCCCTGTCCCTCCCACCACCACCTTCTCTGGGCTGCTGTGTTTACCGGTCATTAGGGGGTACCCATCCCTGCGCCCCTGTCCCTCCCACCACCACCTCCTCTGGGTGCTAATTACTGATCAGAGGAGTCTGGGTAGAATCCCAGGAGCCACTCCAGGGCCTCCCCTCGTCTCTGGGTCTCCTCTCTGGGCCACAACATGCTCAGCTTTATCTCTCATCAATCCAATGCTCACACAGTCAGGGACGCGCGCACACACACACACACACACAGAGGATGCGCCTCCGTGGCTTAAACACTCATTGGAATTCCCCCATGGCCCAGTGACACAGATCAGCAGAGACCTCCCTCCCTTGTATCCGTGGGTGTGGGCTCTGTGTACAAGCTGTATGCCCGTCAAATCCAATGTTGGAGAACATTCCTGTCTCTAGTTCTGGTTTATCTGTACGCCATTAACATCAAGTGAGATTGGGATTGCGGCACTTCATAGGCCCACCACAGTGTTACATCTTTCTTCTTCTCCGGCTAGCTGGCTCTGCAACAAGGGGTCTGTTTCTATTGGTTAGGTCTGCTTTTCCTGTCAGAACACCTGTAAATAGTTCAGGTTCAAACTGTCAAAACATGTTATGGTTCTCTATATGAAGAGGTGGTGATTTGGGTTATACGTTCCATTAGTTCAAACAACTTAATTCCTTTGAAATTAAAGAGGGAGAGATATTGATAGCTGTACCGGCTGCCGCTGTGTGTGTGTGTGTGTGTGTGTGTGTGTGTCTGTGTGTGTGTGTCTGTGTGTGTGTATTAGGGGTGGTATGTTTGTTGTGGGCGAATGTATGTGTAAAACATCAAAATTTGCAGTGAAGCAGAAGGGCAAAATATTTCTCTTGTGGCAGAAAAAGACACTTTTGGAGATATGAAATTATTTCTGGGCTGCTGTTGCCAACAAAAGGAAGTGTTTGTTCAGAGGCGCACAAGTTAGTTCATGTTTTTGTGTGGCAGATAGATGCTGGATGTATTATTGAAGTTTTATCACACAGTGTGTAATAAATCCTCTTGACTGCTATTTTTCATTTCATAATGGCCTCCATTCATCATCCTAAACAAGAGGTAAATGAGCTGCTGAAACCTCGAGTTTGTCTGTGCACCTCTGAAACGGAGCCTTCAAAGGCTATTGTGGGACGGTTCATGTTCTGGGAGAGAAATGGAGGGTGTCTGTACAAAGGGCCAGCACAGTGCTGCCTGTTTCAGGGAGTACTATTGTGCTCTACAATGGCTTGTTCCCTTGCCCACTGATCTGGCCATCAGAGCTTTCTTTCTTACATCATCATGTTGTCTTTGTCTCCTCCTGTAATCTTCAACCTCTGAGAAATTATAGTTGAAGCAGGAACGCGTCAGAGAGTGGAATTAAACTTCTTAATTATGCATCCTTCTCACATGAATTTTTCATGTTTTGGGAATCAACATTTTCAATTATTTAAAGCTGCAAAATGTAAAAAAGAAAAGAAAAAAAGAAACAATGTAAAAGATGAATAAAGGAATCAGAGACACAATGAGCTCATAGGTGCTGTTATACTGCATGGGCCTGTCCTCCCACACTAGGATCTACAGTATATTTCCTCATTTCATTCTAAACTATTGAGTTGAGTTACAATTCTATCAAGATGTCGAAAAACGTATTGACATTGTTGCCGCCATATTTTTAAGAATGGATGAGATGATGGGTCACAGTGTTGACCCTCTTTCAACACACTGTTGTACTACTGGACAGACATGCAGATACTCTTGTACATTAGTGATCCCCTTTCTCCTTGGCCATAACATAAAACATATTCAGTCGGAACAGCTCTCAGTTTGATGAGGGGACAATGTGGACATATATTCAATTCCATACTCCTCAGTGTGTGAATGGCTTCTTGGGTTGATGAATAGCTCTTTCAGAGGTAGAAGAGGGGCCAAAATAATGGGCTTGGCCATTGGAATCGTTAATGACTGTCTTTGACAGCTTCTGTGTGGAGCCCAGACACGGGGGGGGGGGGGGGGGGGGGGGGTGGCAGTGTGTGGAGGTCACCCAGACGGTCCTGGAGGGCTCACCCAGCGTGCTGGCTGGACTCTGCTGCTTTCTGGAGATGCCAGCGGAACAAAGACAGTGGCCTGAGCCAGGGCCTTGGCCCTGAGTCCTGGCCAGCACACACACACACATGCATGGTGTCCACACGTAGGGTGACCAGGGCTCCAGGGAGGGTCTTGGCCTGTCATCTGACAAAGCTCAACAATAGCAGTGAGCAGCTGCCCAGGTTACAGGGCCAAACAGATGGCCGAACCACAGTACCTTCTTGGATAAGAACCACCCTGGTCTGGCCCATGGAGGCAAGCCGGGGCTCTGGCTTTCACAAAGTTATGTTTTAGATAAATTAACCCAGCAGGAGGAGTCACAGTGGGCATCACGAGGCACCGGGAACAGCTTGCACGGGGGCAGGCATGAAAGAGAGGCTCACTTAGGGGCTGGAGCACCACCAAGGCTAATCTCTCAACCTGCCTGGCAGGCCAGCGCAGGGGGCAGTGAGCACCACAGAGCACCAGGCTAGGTATGTGGAGGGACGATGGCTGTGGAACAGGCGGTAGGGCTGCACGGGCATGTACATTGAGAGGAAGTACAAACCCAGGGCCGTTCATGGCGGCCAGATTCAAACGACACTGCTGACATCTGTATCGCCTGCTGGCTCTTTGGTGCTGCGGTGGATCCCTGTGTAAGACTCTTCTCCGGTTAGCCTAGTTCTGAGGCCCTCTATCCTCCAGGCTGCTCTTGTCTTCAGAGGGGAGCAGTTCCGTGTTGGTGAGGGGGAGGGTTCACCAGGGTAGGGGAGGAGGAGGGGGGGAGTGGGTCTTCAGAGAGTTCCCTTTCAGATGCTCCTGGGGAGCTGCTGACTCAAGGCAGGCAAGCCTCTGATGACTCTTGCTGGGTTAGCAGCCAGAGGTAATTTGAGGAAGAGTAGGAGCTTGCCGCCTGACCCCTGGTGTGACAGGCTGCCCACACAGAGCACACAGAGCTGTGGCGTGGGCAGACGGGGGAGGGGGGGCTGGGAGGGGGGGGGCCTGGTAATAGTCCTGAGTGGAGTGGAGAGGGTGCTTAGCCAGGGTAATTTAAGAGCAGGACATACGGATGGGATTGGGGGCAGAGAGGAGACTCTGGAGGGCAGCAGTAATTAGACAGAAGGGCCCTCCTGAGTGCTGCAATGGAACTCAGCCACCGTGACAGGAGGAGGGAGGGGAGAGGGAGGGAGGAAGGGAGCGAGAGAGTGAAGGGAGCGAGAGAGTGAAGGGAGCGAGAGAGAGGAGAAGAGATCGGTGGAAGGAGGGGGGACCCACTTCAGGGACAGAATGTCCAGAGAGCTGACAGGATTTGAGACATCCTCAATTGAAGTGCCTTATCCAAATTGTTGGAATTTGAGACTGACATTCTCAAGTTTACGCAGCAATTGTCCGCTCATCAGATCCAACACCACCACCAGCTCTCCCTGTGGTCACGTTAGCAACGCCTGGCTGACCAAGAAGTCCACCTCCTCCCCCCAGGGGTCTGTGCTGGGTCTTGTCCAAGCATACAGTACTAACAAGACAAGCCACTTACCTTCAATGGAGACTACGGCTGGTTCGAAAATATATCTAGACCAATATATCTAGAACAAAGCTTGTCTCTGTAGCAACAATTACATCACAATAGTAACAGGACAGGAAGAGACAGTTGTGGCTAAACAAGTTGAGTACAGTATGTCTGCATATATTAAATGATGACTGTAAACACCCTTGTTCATGTCTGAGCTCATGAGGAGGAGAAAACAACATTTATTCTCAAACATATCATGTGCTGTTGTATGGTACATTACAGGCCATCAAGTCAGCTCATGAATACACAATGCCTGCAGTCATTTGGCCTGCTGCTCGTATTTATCTGGAAGTAAAACTTAATAGAAAACAGCAAATGGCCCCCAGCACCTTCCTGCCTGTCTTACTGCCTGCCTGCCTGTCTGTCTGTCTGTCTGTCTGTCTGTCTGTCTGTCTGCCTGCTCTACATGTCTGTTTGGACATTAGGCGTAATGAATTCACGCGTCTACTGTCTGAACTGGGTGGAAATGATGCAGATCAAATGAACCTGCCTCTCAATGAAATGTTTTCACACTCCATTATGGTGGAGTAAATGACTGGGGCTGGGGGTGGGGCTGTGAGAGGCAGGGAGGCCGGGGACGGGGCTGTGAGAGGCAGGGAGGCCGGGGATGGGGCTGTGAGAGAGAATGGGTCCACAGGATGCGTGGGACAGCAGCCAGGCTCAGGAGGAACAGGAAGGACTCCAGGCCCTCCTACCATGTGCAGCGCTTTGATGATATGCTATGAAGCTACCGAGTCAAACATGATCTGGTCTATTCTTGGAATATACTTAGAATGCATTCATTAACTTGTTGATGCATCTTGATGAGTGATGAAATGACGGCACTTTCCTCTGGGAAATACTTTTAGAGAGATGGGACATGGCAGTCTGGAGCAGATAATGACATCACTTAGATCATATACATTATCATGGTTGGAGACTGGGTGTCAACTGATAGGGGGAATGTCTTTATCATACTAATGAGGGAAATTAGCCATACATTCACAGCCTTGACAAGGTTGACAATTTTACTCTTGACATTAATTGCCTTTCAGAAGTTCTGGATTTTTTTTTTGCCCAACTCCAGAGTGCAATGTTTAAGTGGTGGTGTTAAACATTGAGAGGGTGGGTAATTATCACCATGTCATGAGGCATAAGGGTTCTAAAAGTTCTCTACTGGCAGGATAGTTGAGATGTCTGTGAAAGCCTTTGAGAGGGCATTTATGGCTACAGACATCACACAAATGTACTCACCCACACACACGCACACATAACTCTTTCCTGGCCAAAGTAGCTTCATCTGAGTACCATCCGTGTCTGTTAAGGGTGTTAAACAGGCGATAACTGCTCACATCACTTCACCAGAACGTGTGAAATCATGGAAATGAACTGTGTTAGTTGCTAAACAAATGTGTGCTTGTTTGCTCTTGAATGTTCATCCTTTCTTGGCAAGACTAATTAGATGCTCGAGGATACATCTGATTAAACAACGCTCCACTCGCACAATTAAATGTCATGTGCAATTACAACAAAAAGAGGGCCTGGCCGTCTCTCTGCCACAAAGTCTATTTGCATATCTCTCCATCTCTCTTTCTCACTCACTGCCTGTTTCTGGCTCTCTCTTTATCTCTTCCTATCTCCATTTCTCTCTGTCACTGGGTTTCAGGGAGGTAGCAGGAGAAAATGTGGCTGTTAGAATGAAAGACCTTGCTTGTCAAATGCAGACAGACTTCGAGGTCAGATCATTCAGTGGCCCCTCTGTAAACAGCTGTGGAAAGGAAGGCTAAAGAACACTGGAGGTCAAGTGTTTATGTTGTAGTTTAGCATCAAAAGAGCTGTTTTTTGACAACATTCTTAGTTAAGCCCTTGTGTGGTGTGTGTATCTCACTTTTCAAACTGCCTGAAAGATGCATTCACGGTTTTACCAGCTCCCAAAAAAATAATTTTGTTTAAAACTAAAATCCTTCTACAATGCAATACCTGAGAGTAGCCTATTTATTATATCTTATTATATTATTAGAGAGAATAAAGGTTGTTCCTTGCCAAAGACTACAAAACTTGAATCTTATAGGTCCATCAGACCCAGAAATATAAGGGTACATAATGGGTAAGGAACAAAAAGTATGAACACCCCACAAGGGTTAAAATGTTTGAAGAGAGATTTTCTGTCCCTGTTCTGTTGAAACACTTCCCCTGAGGGTAGAGCCCCTCTCTCACTGATGTGAGCAAAAACAACTGGCGATATAAGCTCCGTCTGCCAGACTGTTCTAAAGCCTGTGGATCTTCCTGCTGCCGTGTGTTGTGCTCTGCTTGTTCACCTGCTGGGAGGTGTCCATCTGAGAGGTGGGTGGAATTCATTACTCTGCGAGCCGGGACAGCTGAGATGCTTTGAGGAGTGTTTGTTCCCTTTCACTTTGACTCGCGTCGAGTGACCACATCCTTCCACTCTCTAGTCAGGCCCTGCAGAATGTGACGCCCCTCTCTCCCTCCTCTCATCCCTCCCACTAGTCTTTCTTTAGTTAGTCCACATATTTAAATTTTAGGTATATGTTTATTGTATGCACCTTCCTGCCAAAGCAAATTCCTTGTCTGTGCAAACTTTCATGCCGAATAAATCCCATTCTGATTCTACGGTCACCTGCTCTCTCCTCCCCAGAAACAGCCATCTGCCCCCCTCCCCACCCAGATACACAGCCATCCCCACGCCTGCTCTCTCTCTCTCTCTCTGAGACTGTTTTCCCTTCAGTAATCCTGCTCTTCTCCTCCACTAAACCCTGCTCACAGACACCTCGTCTGCATGTGGAGCTCTGCTTGACAGTCACACACTCCCTCCTCTTCCTCACTCACACACACATAACTCCACCCTTGGTACAAGTGTTTTGCTGTTTCCTAGAGGTGAGCTGGGAAGCTGGGTGGGAGTGTGTCCAATGGCATTAGCCCACTGTGGAGCCTTACTCCCAGATTACCCTGGAGGCTGTGGATTGGGAAGGGAGCTGGGGCGGGGAGGAGGGGAGGCTGGAGCCATCAGGACCTGCTGGGATCAGATGTGGAGGATGTGGAGGGGCTCTGGGTTTATCCTGTGCTCCAGAGGCTGGGGATGCTAGGGGACTCAGGGGGACTGAGCTTCAGACAGCAGGGGTAACGGGCAGCGCGCTGCAGCATGGAAGGATCATGTTTGATTCCATTTCAAAGGAGTGTATCGGTTGGAAGATTCATTGAAGTGTTTCTCAACCTAAAAACAGACTTTTAGTTACTTCGAAACAATTTCAAATGGTCCAGTGATATGTAGTAAACTGCCATTGAATCCAGTTTTGCTGATGAACGTGGTGTATTGACATGACTTTGCCTTTTAAGGACAATGGTGCTCCCTCGCACGGATAGATGTACGTAGTTTAACTGTTCTGGGGGGAGCAGATTAAATGGAGCTGTTCCCGGATCAGTTCCCTGAGCGGTGGGAGACTGTCTAAAACTCCTGCTCTGCTCGAAGGAACGGCGAGACAGCGGGTTCTGACACGGTGAGAATGCATCTCGGCTTGTGTTGTCTTGACAAGAAAAAGGAAGAAAATAGCTCTTATTTCGTCAGGTCTCCTGTGAATAGCCCGTATGAGAATGCCTTGTGAACTGCATGTGGAGGGATGGAAGCAAGCTTCACAATCAATTACGTTCTTTACCTGGCCGTCTCACGCACACAGATACACATGCACTGCAGCTCCCCAGTGGAGAACACCTCCACTGTGTCATGCTCTGCTACTTACATTTACATTTAGTCATTTAGCAGACGCTCTTATCCAGAGCGACTTACAGTAAGTACAGGGACATTCCCCCCGAGGCAAGTAGGGTGAAGTGCCTTGCCCAAGGACACAACGTCATTTGGCACGGCCGGGAATCGAACTGGCAACCTTCAGATTACTAGCCCGACTCCCTCACCGCTCAGCCACCTGACTACTTATAGCACTACTGTCAGTTCCTGAGAAATATCACCCCCCCCTTCTGATTGATGTATATGCCATGTTGATGACTGAAATGAACTTAATCACGTATTCATGCTTATCCAAACTCATACACACGCACACACACACAGAGGTGAGTGAACCCATTAGTCTTCTAAACACTCATTAATAAGAGTCAGCAACGTCAATAACAGGCGAGCAGCCAGGTAGATGCTGAGTCCCACGGTTCAGACAGGTGAATTATGATGTGTGTTGCTTGTAGAGAGGAGGTGATAGAATCCTGCAGGCTACTGTACAGAGAAAGATGGATTAAGATGTGGCCATTGTGCATGTTTACAGAGAGAAAGGGTGTCCGAATATAGAAAAGCAGTGTTTACATCCTTAGTATCCCAAGGCCTCTGCTCTGGCTTAGTCCAGAGTGACGATGAGAAGAGTTGGGCGTTTGGACTTCCCCGACTTCCTGGTCCCTGTGGCTCTCTCTTCTGC
Source organism: Osmerus mordax (assembly GCF_038355195.1). Classification (NCBI taxonomy): domain Eukaryota; kingdom Metazoa; phylum Chordata; class Actinopteri; order Osmeriformes; family Osmeridae; genus Osmerus; species Osmerus mordax. The sequence continues at coordinate 13,307,099 of NC_090060.1, forward strand.
ACCATCCCTCCTCTGGCCCCCTGGTGGACGTGACCCTGAACAACGCTCCTCTGAGGGTCCACCTGTGCCTTAACAAGCCTGGAACTAGGACGCTTTATCAGGAGGCTTATTTACACAGCATATAGCCACATACTTTATTATGCAAATGAATTCAAATGTTACAGGGGGGGGAGAAGCAAGGAGAGGGGTATCCTGAAGATGAAGAATTGGGGGTAATTAGCAGTGAGGCAGTTTGTTTGAACCCAGCCATTTGGGCATGGGGTATGGCTCTGGGATGTGATAAACAAGCTCCCCAAAACACAAGGGGAATGAGAGGGGAAAAAACACGAGACTTTCATCTAAAAACACACTCAGATCAGTGTCAGGATGGATCCACTCCTGCGTGGCTGAACAGGCTGTGGATAGACAGCTGCAGAATCAGCCATCTCCAACCTGATTTTTGCTGAAAGTTTCACCCGCAACATAGAGAAATATGTCTGCGATCCAGTTTGTTCTGGATGAGTTGAAGCCTGACAGTACAACATGTTGACAGTTTGAAAGGTTGATGAGAGACCGTCGCCATGGCACCAGCGTCATTGTGTTCATGCCTTCTCTGGCCCTCCACGGGTCAGTCTGTCCGTTTTGCAGCAGATATTGTTTTCCTGCCTGTGTGACTGTGTGTCCCTGGGTGCTTCTATCGCTAGGCTCTGCTTTAGTCACATCAAGGTCTTCGTTTGATCCGCAGCTTCATGGTGAGAGGAGGAGTGTGCTAGCACTCTCTGTGTGTGCATCTGTGAATTGTTTTTGTATTATTTGTGTGTGTGTGTGGCCTGTTTGGACTGTATCCATGCCTGTCTATGTATGTATCTCAGTGCAACTGTTTGTATTTTAAGGCCGGGAACAGAGTTGTGATTGGTGTCTATGTTGATGGATTTATTTGAGTGCCAGTCCAAGAGGTCCACAGTCAAAGAGAACTACATAAGTGAAACCGCAGACCTTCAAGGCTCCTTCACCACACTACCTCTGGAACAAGGAAGCTGTTATCCACAGATCATCTCCACAGATGCCGAGCACGGCTCTTTATCTGATGCTGTTTAGGCAGTGGAGTGACACAGCGTAGTGTCTGTGTGATTGTGGGTTTTGGCTCATTTCAGAGTCTAAACATTTGGTGAGAGATTCTATACCTGTAATCCTCAGGCAGGAATGTGGACTAGTTAAGGGAACGGTTGGTGCGCGCGTGTATTGCTGCTGTGTCGTAGCGCTGGAGTGTGGTAACTGTCTGCTGATTACCAAGGTGGAATGACTGTAGAGCTAATTAATCAAAGTCAGCATTTGTGGAAGCTTTTGCAGAGGTTTCACACACACACACACACACACACAAGCAGGCAGGCAGACCTGCGCACACATGCATGTATGCATACTACATACACATTCAGATACACACAATCAATCAGCCCAATAGGCTTTTACAAACGCACTGTTGTACCACACTACTGTAGGCTTTATCAATACGGTAATGAGTCTTCTTCTGCTTGTGAAGCATAGTGAACCTTCCCACATGAAACCATCCTACATACCTCTCTGTCTGCCACTTAATACAGCAATTAGACTACCCAGGAAGTACACCACTACTTCTACCTGACACAGCACATCTATCCACCTCACACACACACACACACACATACACACACACACAAAATGAGCCACAAACACAAACAAGGAGACTGCAAAACACACACCTCGCTCAAACACTAATAATTACTTCACCCTGAAGTGGACTGCTGCCTTTCCCTGCCACACCCAACTCTTTCTTCTCTTCTCTTCCATTTATATTTATATCTCCTCCCCTCATCACCCAGCTCACCAGGATGCTATTTCGGTCTGTCACTTCAGTGCCATCCATCCTCCCCCTCGTCATTCTCTCCTCTCAAGTACAGGCTCATGGAATTGATCAAGCAATAAGCACAGCAATTGCATTAAGTGCATAAACAGGCAGTAATATCATAGCTTTAGCCCACTTCTCTTACCCGCTAATATACTCTCTTCCTGTTTTTGTCTTTGACTCTCTCTTACTGTCATTCTCTCTCCTCTCTCTCTCTCCTCTCTTTTTCTCTCTATCCTTTCTCTCTATCCTTTCTCTCCTCTCTCTTTCTTTCTCCTCTCTTTTTTTTTATCCTTCTTTCTCACAACAGCTTCTGCTCTTGTTCTCCACCCCCATCTCAGTCTTTCATGTTGGTTTCAGAGCTGGCACGTCTACAGATGAAGAGTGGAATCGAGTCAGATAAAGACAGAGCCAATTCTCCTCTTCTCTTGCAGAGATTAGCAGGAGCTCTTTGGAACGTCTGCTTTGTGTTAAAGAGCCTGCCAAATGACACAACACGGTTGGAAGATTCATAATTATCTTTTTATTGCTCTGCATGTATAATGACTACATCCATTATGGAACTCAAGATATATTAACACAAATACAATACCCCCCAACTGCCCAGGAACAGGAACATACAATCCAGTGTCTGGATCTCATTTGGATCACATTGTCCTTTTCTGTGATTTGTCGGTGTTCTGGAGAGTAACCGTTTGAAATTAGCAGCAGGCTTAATTTATTAAACGTTTCTAATTTCCCATGTACACACATCATAAACTACGACCTCTCTCTCTCTAATTAGTGCCTAATGCCTTACAGATTGAGTAAAGTGTGCGCCAGAATGGCCAGAACGTCACTGAAGACATGGACCCTCTGTCTCATGGTAATAACAATGGTACTGTGTGTGTGTGTGTGTGGGGGGGGGGGACATGGACAGTGATGCCCAGGAGTTGACATAAGCCTGGTTCATATGGACCAGAGCATCGCCCTGTATCCAGCCATCTGGGGTGAAGCACACTTTAACACAGCGCCAGCCACGGGATCATCATCCCCATGTTACCATGCTGTCTCGTAGCTCAGGACTGTCTGGGGAAGCCATGTTTCTCACACAAGGTAGCACAGCCTCTAGAACCTAGGCGGACCGGGTCTCAGGGTGGAACCGAGAGGAAGGGCAGGGTGTGCTTCTGTCATGTGACCACAAACGGAGAAAAACGACAGGACTGTAGGCGGATGAATGGAGCTGGTTATTAACCTCATACATCACCCTGCTGATGATGGATGCCACAGATGAGACGGCATGTGTGTATGTGATGCACACACACACACACACACACAAGCTTTGAAATACTTTTCCACCACCAGTTGGTTTTCTATTTGGAGTTCAGTGATTCCGTCATTGCGTTATGGTGTTGGGGTGGCTCCAGAAGCTCTGGGGAACTTTCAGCCAAGTTCTTATAGTGTCTGGCTTTTCTTGTAATAGGCTTTCTGTCAAATGTGGTTTAAAACTTAAAAGAGATAAGGTGACCATTTCCACGAACAGAAATGTTAATTAAGCATGTATGAAAATAGAATGTAGATAAGGTTCTCTAGGTAATAAAAAGAATGGATTAGAGAGTGGTGTAGAGAGGAGCAGAGCTCCACATCTGTGGACTGCTAGTCTCTGATAGTGATTTAAGAGGTCAGATAGGAGAGATAAAGGGCTGTTCATTATTAATGCCCTCAGCATCTCCCTGCAAGGTTTTACTGGAGCTTTTATAGAGGAAGATTCATCAAACTATTCTCTCCCTGTGTGTGTGTTCTTACATCAATGACAGCTAAAAAGTTTGCTGAATGTTTCCTTGCGTCCAACACTGCTCAGATAAAAATAGATTGAATAATTGTCTATTTCGGGCACAAAGGAGCACTAGAAAAGTATTAAAGATATCAAACTTATATTTTCAGACCTGTCTGCATGAACAGAGAGCTTCACATCCCCTGCAGTGATTAGAGCCCAGACCCTGGGTGGTGTGCAGGCAGGGAGCAGGTGTGGCAGAGAAGACGATTTGTAAAAGAAGCCCAGTGTAACGGCATGCTTAGTGTTGAAGAGAACATGGGCTGAGCTCCACCAGGGATGGGCTCATTCTCTACTCCTACTGAGAGCTGTTTTTACCCGGGAATCTGTGTGTGTGTGTGTGTGTGTGTGTGTTTGCTGTCGTTCTCTGTGGGATTGATGTCTTCCAGACAGGTAATTTATGACCTCTCAGTGGCAGCTGTAGAGAAAGGTGACATACAACTCTCCCCTCAGATAAATAATCTCTGCTCAGAACCTTGCACACCAAACCTCACGGCTAGGATTTTTCTCACTGAAAACATCTCTCTCTCTCCCCTTCTCCCTCCACCATCTCTCCACCCTGCCTCTATTATGTTCTACATTATATTCTTCACTCTCTCTTTCTCTCACTTTTGAACCTGAGAGAAAATATTGTATGAGAGGACAGGTGAGGACCTGGGAAAGTCCCTCCAGCCCAGGTGACTGGTTCTCCGGTTTGATTGAGAAGAGGAGACAGTCAGTTCTGCTGAAATAAACATCTAGTGCCAGGTTTGGCCCATCCATCCCTTTATCCATCTGAGTGACTCTCCCCAGGAAGCCGTGCCGCTGCAGGCCAGGCAGGAGGAACAGGCTGGGAGCGCTGGGCAGGGTGTGAGGTGTGGAGGATACGGAGCCTTGACTGATGGATGGACTGGTTATTATACCCAGGGGAGGAAGTGTCATTTACGGCGAGTTCCTGTCGCCTGTTGTTTCTTTTATGGCGGTGATTACAGGGAGGCTGCCCTCACAAACAGCTGCCCCCAGAATGCACATCTACCACAACGTCAACACACCCGACACACACACACACATACTTGCAAGCTTCAATCAACCGAGCTGGACTGAGCCAATGTCAAGACATATTGAGTGTTGGCGAGGAAGCCATCAGCTCCAGCAGGCATGTCAGGTCAGCTAGTGGCCTCTGACAGCCTCTGGTTAGACCTCAGGTCCTTCCAGCAGACGTCCATACATCTCTACAGACCTCTCTATTCACCTCTAGACCTCTCTATACATCTCTACAGACCTCTTAATACACCTTTACAGACCTCTTTACAGACCTCACTTTCGACTTCTCCCAGGTCCTGTCCTACAAACTCAGACCTCCGCCCTCAGAATGATGTGTCAGTCAGGGAAGTGACAGGAGAGCACAGTACAGCCGGTAATCCAACCAAGGACATCAGCCACTTAGCAGCACTGTCCCTGACACGGTGCCAAGATCCTCATTGTTTGTCATCCTATTTTTCTTTCAGGGCTAAACAACAACATCGGAGAGCGGCTTTAATAAGACGACCCCTCCATCTCTGTCCTTGAAGCTCAGGGGGCTGGTACACTGTCGGTGTGTGTGTGTGTGTGTGTGTGTGTGTGTGTGCGCGTGCTCGAGCCTGTGCATGTGTGTGTATTATTGATGTGCTGCACCTTCGCCCGGTGTTTGCAGGAGAGAAACCAGGTCAGCTGCAGCTGTGTGGAAAGAAAGCCAGGGGCACAGCTGACTCACACAACTGCATTATTGCCTTATTATTGCAATTCTTTCATTACTGCTTTGGTGTGGGCTTTTTAATACCTGTGGTTTGGGGCTACAGCACCCTGACAGCTTACCTTATGGACAATGTTGACTGTTCTTTTTCCCCCCTCCAACTAGTCATTCTGCAAAACCCTCCTCTTCTTTCCTTCTTGCTGTCTTCTCATGTTCTTAGTTCTTTGAAGAGCAGAGATAGAGATAAGCCTGTGTAAAGCTTGGGATTAGACCTTGAGTTCTTCAAATACAGGACGCTGAAGTACAATAATTTCCTGAATGTTTGACAAGATTTGTGTTCTTTAGTATGTATGTGTGTGTTAACCAAGTTATGTTTAACTTGCTGAACAGTTACAGTAACGTGAGCTGTATATTGTGGATTTCATGTTTTACATGCCATAAGAAAGAAAGTATTCAGTAACACAAACAACACTTTCATTTTAACATGGCCCCTCCGTGGATAGTGTTGGTCTGGAGAGGGAAGGTAAATGCAGTGTACGTATACATACAGGATTAAAACCCTCGCAACAAACATTTTTCCTTACTGTCCCAGTAAAAAGATATTTGCAGAAAAATTCTCAAAATTGCTCTAATCAATGTCTGAATTTCAATGTTAATACATACACAATATAAAACACAATTTTCCTGCTCGTTTCATGGTGGGGCTAACACAATTCTTGATGCGGCTGTAGCCCAACCAAGCCATACCCTGCCATCCTAACTTCGAGCCCTGGGTGTGTTTATCTCAGTCTGAAGCTCTTTCTCCTGAAGTACTGGAGGTGGATGATGTGAGCGTGGGAATGTGAAACCTGTTGTGTGGTGACTAAGCCTTTATTGTTCAGGATTTCTGTCTCCAAGCTGATTTCACCATGTTTGTGCGCTGGCGAATGCTCAACGCAGGGGACGTGGTTGGACCTAGCAGCAGTGATTAGACTTCACTCTCTAGTCAGCTGGAGTTTTCAGGGCCACTGCTGACAGTGAGGGAGACAGGGATGGTTTATATCACCTTGAATAGAGTAAACACACTCACACTAAGACGCTAGCAGACAAAACTCTATTCAGAGTTCTCCTATTCTGCCCGTAGTAATGTTGTTATTCAGTGTGTTCTCTCTTACGCCAGACATTCTGATCACCACACGGCATTGAGGGCTGTTGTTGGCTGGGTGAAGATGTTTTGACTTGCTGAAGTGTAGTTTTACCCTGATACCTGGGTAAAAGTAGGGTGCTCTGTACCCTTCTAGCATCCCAGCTCTGCTATATTGTGCTCTGTCTCTACCCCTCTACCATCTCAGCTCTGCTATATTGTGCTCTGTCTCTACCCCTCTACCATCCCAGCTCTGCTATATTGTGCTCTGTGTCTACCCCTCTAGCATCCCAGCTCCGCTATATTGTGCTCTGTCTCTACCCCTCTACCATCCCAGCTCTGCTATATTGTGCTCTGTCTCTACCCCTCTACCATCCCAGCTCCGCTATATTGTGCTCTGTCTCTACCCCTCTACCATCCCAGCTCTGCTATATTGTGCTCTGTGTCTACCCCTCTAGCATCCCAGCTCCGCTATATTGTGCTCTGTCTCTACCCCTCTACCATCCCAGCTCCGCTATATTGTGCTCTGCCTCAACCCCTTTACCATCCCAGCTCTGCTATATTGTGCTTTGCCTCGACCCCTCTACCTCCCAGCTCTGTCATATCTGCCGCTCTGTCCTGCTTCATTTGCTTTAATGGAGGAAGAGGTGCCAACTGGGGTCTGGGGGGGTCAGGGACTTCCGGTGCTCCCATGGCTCCCTGGTTTATCCATAATTATCCAGGGCCAGCAATCAAATTGGGATAGGTCACCTCCATCTCCCTCCGCCAGGACCAATCTTCGAGCATAGCTGCTTTTGAATGTGCTCACTGACCCTCAACAAAACGGCTCCATAAAACACTGAGCAATACCTCAAGTATCCCCGGCCACTTCTGCATCACTCATGTTTACAGCCCACTCTGTTTGGTTAAATATCTCAGAAACTACCGATTGATGACCAGCATGCATGCGTGTGTGTGTGTGAGAGAGAGAGAGAGAGAGAGAGAGATAGAGAGAGAGGTGGGAGGGATTGTGTCAGTTTGCCATTAAAGTCCTGATCTCTCATAAATCCCTCACATTTCCCAGAGCAACAGGAGCATTTCCAGGCACAGTCATGAAGCTCTCATTACGCATGGAGAGTATAGTTCATCATTATTACAAACCTATTTACCTAAACAATAGTAATTGATAGTGTCAAAGCTGGAGCAGCAGTGGGAATGGCTAATGAGCAGCAGAAAAGGAGCAAGTCGTCCCTGACACCTCTCATGCATCCCTGTGTTAACTCTGATGCATGGGGTTAAACACTGGGGAGAAGTCTTGTTTTGCACGTATGATCATTAGAGCCGTCATTAGGGCTGGAATCGGTGTGTGTGGGGGGGAGTTTCTAATGGGATTCAGGCCTAGTAGTCCAGAATACATGAGATTTAGGCTACAGATCACCATGTTCAGGCGAGAAATGTAATGAATTTATATTGGAAACACGAGGGGGACATAGCATAATAATACTGTATGTTATAAGTATCTATTATTCATAGAACATGTAAAACATGGGAGAACCCTGCATTATAACTCAATTCCTGTTGGACGCCAGCCAACGACTTGCTATTAGCGGTGATCCAGTAAATAGTTGACACGGCACTGTAACAGTAAAACAAATTCACTTCATTACTGACACTGAACATAATTAAATCGCAGTTCATTAGTTCTCTCCTAGCATCCTGCAGATATCTCCACAAGAGCTACATCACCCTACTTCTCCCAGCTCTTTCTCTTTTTAAATCGCTTACTGCATGTCTTTTTAACCGTTCTCCTTCAAGCTCATTCTCTCCATTTATCTTCAGCCTCCCATAATATCTGGACAGTGATGTCTTTTATGGCTGATACCGGATGTGATGCTTGTCTTCAGAGGCAGGCACCAGAGTGCGAGTGCTCCCCAGGGCTCTGCTCCATATCAAGGTTAACTTCAAGCTATTAGGATAAGCAGACCAGTTGTTGCCATGGGGATGGGTGGAGGTTGTGGGTGGGGGGGGGGGAGGGGGGTGTAACGTAAAGCACACAGGTGCAGGTTGGGAATAGTCACTGTGCAGGCTCCTCCTCTCTAGGAAAACAGCGTCAGAGACAGCGTCACAGTGCCTTGATTTCCCAGGCACCATTGTTTGCACCCAGATTTGTTTGTGGTCATGTTCAAATGTCAATGACAGGTGAAATTGGGACTAGATGTTATGAGTGTACAGCACTCTGGCTTTCTAGCAGTGTAACAGGTTTGATCCACAGTTAAAATGCAGCCCACCATCTGTGCCAGGAATGAAATGCTTGAGATATGCATGTAATGACAATGTTTCAACACCAAAATCAAGATTTAACAAAAGCCTCGCAATCTGGTGGGCAGGATTTTCTGGCTGGGTGGCTAGCTATTAGAGCCAGTAAATAGCCAATCATCAATGTGACATGAGACGTGCCTCGGACCTGTAGATCAGTCACACCTCACTGGAGCCCAGAGTAAGGCCCTTGCCGGAACAATCCCTCACCACAACATGAATGGATGTTCCACATTACCTGTATAAACAAACCGCAAACTCAGTCTGTCCGTATTCTCGTGGTCATCTGCCTTAAGTGCTTATTTATACAATTCAGCCTACGAATGGCTTTTTGGTTGGAGATGCTCTGTGCTGTGTGGATGGACCAGGGTTCAATCCAGCAGGTCTCCGCTCCCCTAGATCATTAGTCAACCTTGAAGGCAGCACAGAGATCCGTTAGCACAATCCTGACAACGAGGTGGTTTAATTGGCCATGTAAGTCTTTTGGTTCCATTCATAGCTGTGAGAGGACATATTCAGGTCCAGAGCCATCCTCAGAGGTCTCCCGACCTCCCCCCAGCCCCTGCCACAGCCACAGCCCCCCCCGGAGGGAGCCTGCAGCGCGGAGCTCCTGAGCCCCGGAGGAGAGGCTGCAGCCTGGGGATGCGTCTCTGTGAGAGTCCTGGACTCCTGCGCTCGCTCCCCCTCCCCCTCCCCTGGGTCCTGCCCAGTAACACAGTAATTAATGAGCTCTCCAGCCAGCCTATCAACACGCTCTCGGTTCATCCTCTCAGGACCGCGCTAATGTGACTTAGACAGCCACTCGTTTCACGTAACTTAAAAGGCAATTAGGAGAATGGGCGTCTTTTTGACGGGCAGGGGGATTATGGATAAGCTGGCAGTGCCACACGCCTACAGAGGGCACAGCCTCGTTCAGGGCAGAGGAGCCCCCCCCTCGCCCTCCCACTATCAGTCATCACACCAATACCCTCATGTTTCACATCTGCTCTGGATGGGCTACATGTAATTAAAGTTGGACCGGGACTGGTAAATTAAAGCCTAATTGGAGATCACCTTTTGTATATCCCCACTTGCCCTAGAAAATATGAGTCGAGTTATGGGGGTCAACGTTGTCACGTCCTTTCCTACGTCAGACTCTGAGCCTTTGTCTTGTCCTTTCAAAGAGATGGACAGCTCGTTTCAGGATGCAGTACGCACCAGCTCCAGTAGATGGATCCAGTAGATGCCTCCAAGTCTTCCTCCATTTAGCCTTTCCTCCTGCCTCCTGGTAACTGATGTGCTGTAAAGAGCTGGAGTGAAGGTGTTAGAGAGGAGAGGTGGAGGAGAGGGAGTCAGTGATATTGAGCCCCTGAAACACGTCTCCAGTAAAGGAATGCCTGCCTGCCTCGTTTCAGGAGACGGATTTGAGGGTGTTTTGTTTTCAAGGGGGGGGGGGGGGGGGGGGGGGGCGGTCTGTGTTGACATCGATAGGAGATGGAGTAGGAAGTAGTACAGCTGGCTGGCTCGTTTCTGACGTTGTGAAATCTCACAGGCTTCATCATCTGCTGTTCCAGATTATGTTAAATCTCATAAAAATGTAAATCTGCTACAGAGGGGCGGAGTGAGGAGAGAGGAAGATTTAGAATGACTCCAGACAAACTGTGTTTTCCCCACTTATTTCTTCTCTGCTTTGAGCTGAGACTGTGAAATAGAGGTGCTCTAACGTTCCCTGAATCTCTGACTATTTCTGGAGACAGGTGGATATTGCTGTCTTCTTTTCCTCCCTGCCTCAGCACTCTCAGGCCTGGGGGTAAGAGGATCAGCAGCCTGGGAGGAAGAGCTGTTGCCAGTTAAACCACTCTTGTCACAGGCTCAGGAAGATGGTTTGTGCGATGTATTCAGACCAAGTTCTTTACTGTGGTGACCAATCTAATAGACTTATCTTCAGAGAACTCTTAATAATACTGTTTTTCTTCCTGTCTGATCCACATATCCTCTCTTGTTTGCCTGTGGAATCCTCCTGTTCACACGCTCCATGTTCTCCGCAGGTCACCCCCCTCCTGGTGTGTGGCTGTGTTTGTCCCGCTCTGATGGGGACTTAACAAATTAAATTTGCTTAAGAGCGCCTGCTTAAATAGCTCCCTGAACAAACAAGTGAGGAGCATTTACGCTTGCCTGCTGCTAGATTAAGCTCTGATTCAAAGTTACATTCAAAACGTTGGAATAGATTCCACCCGGTAGCTGTGGTGCTTGGTTTTTCCCCTTGGCTACTGAGCTTAATCATATTTGCTCTCATATACCTTTTCTCTGCATCCCATCAAGCTCTCACTGTGCAGTAATGACGCGCTGGAGCAAGATTAATGCAGGTATTGATTCCATTGTTAAATGTGAGATTAGATGCAGAGCTCCAATACTGTTCATCACCTGCATTGGCATATGATTAAATTGTCAGTTCATGTTTTATGAGCGTACACATTTATTAAATAAATATTTAAGCTCATACTGGAGTTATTTTATCCACAAAGCGGGCAGGGTTGCTGGGAGGGCAATATTTGACACACAGAGGGATAGGGGTGGAATGGGGCGACATCTGTCTTAAAGGTCAGAGGTTAAACCAGCTGTATCATATCTACCTCAAACACACCTGAAGTACATCTCTCTTTATAGGTACTACCCCCGCTCCCCTCCTCACAGCCCCTCCCCCTGTGTAGCAGACAGTGTAAAAGAGCACACACACACACACACTGTTCCAGGTTGCTGGGAAAAGGACCCTGTCCCAGTCCATGTATATTTTATTAGAGAGTAGTATTCTTAGTGTCACTCCACATCTAGTCTGTGGAGGCAACACTGCAGATCCTGCTCCTTTGAAAACGTGTTCCTGACCCAAATACTGGTACTCTCAGCATAGTAGATCTTGTGTGGACAGGGTGTGGCTGCATTAGGCTTCTTATCAACACACACACACACACACACACACACACACACACACACACACACACACACACACACAAGAACAAAGTACAAACATGCTTAACCAAATTAACTGTCAAGCTTCTTAGAAATGTCAATAAATGTTTGCATTCTTAATGCTATGCAAGTTTTTTTCCCTCCTCAATGTGTGTCTAGCACGGCACACGCCCAGAACATGTTTGGTTGAAGGCTAATTGGAGACCTGGAACATAAAGAAGCAGTGGTTTGATAATACCAACAGTCTGAGGAAAGCATTGAGTCATCAGGGAATTTTTTACTGTTCCATTTAAAACCCTTCCTGTTCAATAATTGAAACAGGCCTGTGAAAGCTCAGTCGAGTATTCCAAGCGTGGAAGCTGTCAACAGTATTGGAAAAGTTAAAAGGTGAAGAGTGTGTTTGTGTATTTCTCTGTGTGTGTGTGTGCTCTTTTATATTTCCTTGACAGTAGATGAACAATTACAACAGTCTCATCTCATACCACATAGCTAGACACCATGGAAATATGGCTGTCATACTCTCTGCCTGTCTTAAGATGGCCCTGCCAGTGGACTCATTTTGTAACACTAGTCTCTCAACAGCCCCCCACCCACCCCCACCCACCCACCACCCCCCCTCGCTCTCTCTCACACCCTATTTCAGCTGGGAGTCTCTGGGTTTTATAAAATATAGATGTTCTGTGTGCTTTAGACTGTGCTTGCATCATGCTTCCTCTGACACCATCACTGTGACAACATCACTGTGCTGCCCACGCCCAGAGTTTTCGCAGCAGTTGACACCATGGCCCAACTCCTCCCCTCTCTCTCTGGTGTTGCCATCACTACTCTATCCTTCAGCTTCCGGTGAAGCGGGCACCTTTAACCCAACCCCCCCCCCCCCCCCCCCCCCCCTCTGCCCAACCCCACCAACACAGTCCTCCCCTCAACAGTAGTCCTGCTAATAGATACCATCTCATGATGGTAGATACCTCTTGCCCCACGTGCTGTTGTGTTGCCCACTTTTAATGAAGCAGTTATTGGATGAGTAACTGTGGTGTGTTCAGGTGTGGGTGCTGGAGGGGTGGTGCTTGACTTTGATCCAGGGTGAGGGAGAGGGGAAAGGACCCAGCGCTCAGGACCCCGGATGCCCCTCTCCTCTCTACCTCAAGTGGGCACTTCCCACTCTTGATCTCCCTCCACATGAGATGATTATCTCCCCATTTCGAGAGGGTGGGCTATAATAGCCAGATGAACTGTGACGTCATGGCCCTGTGGTGGAGCGGGCTTATGGAGGCTAAAATGGTTTCTTAAGTATGGTCTAGTAAGAGGTCTGTAAAAGACATGTTCATCAGCATGCTGCACACCATCTCAGTAAACATACAGAACCACATATCTAAAGTGTGTGTCTTGTCAGAACCAGACCGTGTGGTATAACTCTCCTCCCCTTTCAGGGGTTTGTGGAGCGATTCCGTTTCTGGGTATGGGCTGGGGTGGTGGTGTGCTTGTTTGATCAGGCCTGGAAGTTTCCACGAGGACACCCACCAGTGAGCTTTAGATGGCACGGTCCACTGAGGTCCGGCTGGGGTGTGGAGACCAGCCCAGCCCTCTCAGCCACTGATCACAAACACTGGAGATGTATCTAGTGGATCTGCTCCCTGTCTCGCTTGTTTGTGATGTGTTTTTCTGTTCCAGTTCCTGGTTTAGCGGGCAGGGCTAGGCTGACTGGGGTCTGACTCTGTGTGTGTGTGTGCCAGTCCCGACGGGACCTGTGAGGGTTCAGTGGAACAGAACCTGACAAAAGAACATGAGGGTTCCCCCAGGAGTGGAACCGGCAGACGGAGATGTTCTCTGTGTCAATGTAGCATCATATCCATGCCTGGAAACAGAACCAGAAGAACAACCGTACGACGTCTGGACTGATAACCCCAAATTATCATATTTTTATGCTAAATAAAAAGAGCACCATGAAAACATGAGATGAAACATGAGCCCAGTGTCTCATCTTCTAACAGTAGAATATTGAGGATGTTTACAAGCAAGAGCACTGTGAAAATCGGAATAATGCAACATTTTGATTAAAACGGATACGTGCTTCGCAAAGAAGTGTGATTTCCCTAATAACTCGGTTTACATGGATCGATTTGATAATCAGACTATCTAGGAGAGTGACCTATTTCTTATGTTAATTAGTAAATCTGACAGAGCTAGTAACAAGAACACATTAGACCGTAATGCTACTTACATTAAATACGTTTATTTATTCTGTGTTTGGCACTCATTTTCTCTTTGGAGGAGAGTGTGACTCGTTTGCAGAGATGTACAATATACATGCATAACATAACTCTCTCTCTCTATCGATGTGCTATCTGAGAGAAATATAGTGAGCTGAGGGGAGGCATTGCTCCCCTTGCCACCCCGGCCCACATCTCTGTCACTTGTCTTCCTCCCCCAGCCTCAGCCTCCCCCAGCCTCAGCCTCCCCTAGCCTCAGCCTCCCCTAGCCTCAGCCTGCCCCCGACTGAATCTGAATCTGTCCTCCTTTGCCGCTGCCCCTGTGCTCCGCTGTGCGGTCCCAGCCGGTCTGCAGGTCTGCTGTGGGCTCTGGGTTGTCTGTGGTCTGCACGCTCCAGCGCGTTTCTGTTGGCTGGTGACAGCCTATTTGGGATTTACCCAATGCTGCCATGGCTGTCTGTTTGTCTCCACCCGCCCATGCCTCCCCCCCTCGGCCAACCCCAGCCCTTTTCTGTTTCCCCTCTCCCCTCATCTCCCATCAACTCCTCCTTGCTCCTGTCATGCTATCCTCTTTCCCCTCATCCCCCCTGCCCCCTTGCCCCCCCCCCCCCCCCCCCCCCCACCCACACAATCTCTCCCTCTAATCCTGTCCTCCTGAAGGCTGTAATTGAGCAGCATGGCATGCTGGGATTAGGACTGTTTGTGGGGTATTATCATTGCCGGAGGAATTTGGGTGAAAGTGCAGGTAAACGGAACCCACCAAAACTGTGTAGGGGAGGAGGGAGAAGAGGGAGAGAGAGGGGAGGACAGTGACAAAGAGAGAGAGGGAGAGAGAGAGAGAGAGAGAGAGTGGGGAAGAGAAGGAGAGAGGAGGAAGAGGGTAGAGAAGAGGAGGGCAGGACAGGAGAGTAAAGGAGGGGGGGTCGGCAGTCTTGGAGCAGATGGGCAGATGGAAGTGCCATGGATGGACCCTTGTTTGACAAGGTCACCACCCAGGTCAGCACTGACATCCAGTAGATGAGACAGGAAATCCATAAGACTGTAAGGCTTAAACAATAAAACATCAGGGCCTACAGTCCGCCGGGACGCCATACTATGATGGAAATGTTCTCTATGTAATATCTAACATTCTGAATTACATTCCATCAGAAGTATTGGATCCATTTGTGTGATTGATTGGCTGTAGGGGCCATGGTGTTGGCCCCAGACAGAGCTGATGTGAACTGTGATAACTATCCAGTAGATTTATTGGTAGGTAAGTAAGGGGGTTAGTTGTTTAGATCTATTTGCCAATGCCTATCGATCGGGTCCCCTTGATCCTGCATCGAGGGCCAAGACCCCACTGTTGGTCCCATAGTAACGTAGGAATTACACAAAACTCAAAGACTACAGTGAATTTGATTTGATCTCTACTCACTAAGTTAATGGAAATATCCAGACTCAGCATTGATTCATGATCGTATTCGGATTAGGACTATGCAGGGCTGAGCCCACTAATCTAATCAAAGCAGAAAACATGCTTGGTGACTTAGTATCTTGCATCTAATGGCATTGTAAATATCTGATAACGGAACCACAAAAAAGGCAATGTTTTTTCTTTAAACCTACGCATGATTTTTAATCATCTGGTTGTCATATGAGCAGCATGAGGTAGGATGTGTTTTTAAACTCTCTGGGATTTAGAAGTCTTCCACGCCGCTGTGGAATCATCAAGTTTATTTCCCTGTACTTTCTAAGCTGCTTAACTCCTTTAAAAGCTTAGCTCTGCCATATTAACATCACCCAGTGAGACAGTTCTGACGGGCTGCCATCCTCACAACTTCCTCCTTCCCCCTCACGCAGGCAGGCAGGCTGGCTGGCACAGTGGAAAGTCAGCTCAGTTGTGAAAAAAAAAAACATGTAAACACAGCAACGTACACACCAAAAACACCTGCACAAAACATGTGTACTGGACTCTTGCCTGCTTGATTTAAATGAAGGATGACCGGCTCTCATATCTGGGTCACAGAGATCATTGGTGCACCACTGTAGAGTGTTTTGAGCCTGAGAGAGAAACTCTAGCCTCTCCTGAGGGAGGTGGGCTCTATCTGTAATTGCAGGATGGATGAGGCTGGGGCTGTAGATGGATGAGGCTGAGCCTGTGGAGGAATGATAGTGAGGCTGGGTGGAGGGGGATCCAAGGTCTCCTTTGACCTCCGGTCCTCAGGCCCCTCAGTAAAGGACCAGAGCTGCAGCTCTCCTGGAAAGTCTCCAGGGGGCAGCCTGGAGCTCCATGGGTGAACCGCGTCAGAGCCGCCTGGAGGCATAGCCACTCCGCTCCACCCACATGCCGTAGCTGCTTGCTTCCTACACTCATCAGAGCCATGATAGGCTGCTGTCTATCATGTGGGTTTACATAACTAGCTTTTCCATCTCTCCAACCCCTCCAAGACGGCTAATCTCCCTTCTCTTCCCTCCTTCCCACATCTCCCCTACTATTCCTCCCCCCTCTCCTATCGCCCGTCTCCCACCCTCCCCCATCCCTCTCAACCCCAGATTCCCTCACAGTCGAGGACTGATTCCCCTCAGAGACGTGGCCTGGACATGCAATGAGGCTCAGTGTATCTTTTTGTCTTCTCCCCTGTCAGGACAGCCAGTGCATCTATCATGCATAAGCCTCTTACCAAACCAGAGACAGACAAGATGGACTTGAACCATTTGCAAAGTGTCATTATCACTGTACAGAACAAAAGGGCCATAAAATTGGTGTTGCCTTGTCAAAACGGATTTCTCCGGCGGTGGGAAGGAAGACATTTGGAATGCAATAATGTAATTTTATTCATGACATTGTATATTCCCCAATTTTGTAATGTTTGTATTATATGCCAGGCTGTCTCCAGAGGCACACTGAAATAGGTTCTCCTGTCTCTATGTTGTATCCCATAAACCCTCACCAAGTTCTGAAGAACAAATTATAATAGCACTAGAATATTGCAGGTCAATAACGGCATTTAGAAAAGCCAACGAAACATGTGTGCCTCTATTTCCCTAGCTTAGCACCTAAACACATCTTGAAGCCCAAATCTTCTCTTCTGCTTCGTCTAATCTGCTCATGAAGCCTCGGCGACTGGAGGTCTTAGAGGGTGTGACCCAGGGTTTGTGTATAATTTATAATGCGTAATGTATGATTTGTCTGTGTAATGAGAATAGAACTCTTTCCTGGGCTTGTCCACCCTCTGTGTGCCCTGATTGATTAAAGCCAGGCGTAACAAACTCAATGTATTCATGCCTCTCCTTAATGCTCTGGACTGGGTCGGGGATATTAGCCGCCTCCATGTATTACAATGAAATATTCAGCCGGCCTTGCCCTATAAATCATAGAGTGGGCACAGATTACAGTGAATGCAGGGCTTCTGGGATCAGGTTCAGCCCACTTTCTCTGCCTCTTAGTTTTCTCTCTCGCTCTCTCTCGCTCTCTCTCTCTGTGTCACACTCTCACACTCTATTCGATCTGTTTCTATGTTTTCCGTTGATCTCTTTCTGTCTATGCTTCTCTGTCTCCCTCCTCTCTCTCCTCCTCTGCTGTGTTGTGTGCAGTCAGAAAGAGGCCACATGGTGGGGTAGGAGGACACAGAACCAGCAGAGCTGCAGCCAGGGGAGAGCAAACCTAGGAAACACACCCTGCTGTAGACTGTACACACCCTGTTGTAGACTACATACCCTGCAGTAGACTACACACCCTGCTGTAGACTACACACCCTGCATGGAGACTACACACCCTGCATGGAGACTACACACCCTGCAGTAGACTGTACACACCCTGCAGTAGACTACACACCCTGCTGTAGACTACACACCCTGCATGGAGACTACACACCCTGCATGGAGACTACACACCCTGCAGTAGACTGTACACACCCTGCAGTAGACTGTACACACCCTGCAGTAGACTGTACACACCCTGCAGTAGACTACACACCCTGCTGTAGACTGTACACACCCTGCTGTAGACTACACACCCTGCAGTAGACTACACACCCTGCAGTAGACTACACACCCTGCAGTAGACTACACACCCTGCATGTAGACTACACACCCTGCTGTAGACTGTACACACCCTGCAGTAGACTACACACCCTGCTGTAGACTACAGACCCTGCAGTAGACTACACACCCTGCATGTAGACTACACACCCTGCTGTAGACTGTACACACCCTGCAGTAGACTACACACCCTGCAGTAGACTACACACCCTGCAGTAGACTACACACCCTGGTGTAGACTACACACCCTGCTGTAGACTACACACCCTGCATGTAGACTGATGATTTTCTGATGCTGTCAGGTTATAGACATAGATACATTCTAGTGTAATACAGATGTAAAGATGTCTAGGCTGTGGACTGTTGATATCTGTTTTAAACAAAGCATTGTTTGCTATCGCACATGAACAATGCATACCTCAATTGTGCATGTTAACCAAGAGAGACATGGGGTCGATTTGATTTGATAGGCATTAATTCTATATGTGAGCAACCTTGTAGTGTATCCCAGAGAGAGGGTGCTGAATGCTGCCCTAGGGCTGTATGAGGGTGGGTGTGTATGGGGGGTGGGGGGGGGAGAGGTAGTGGTGATTAAGGTACTAATGTAAACAATGAACGTGGGCAGTAGATCCATCATAGCCTCACGGTAAGCCCTTTAATATCTGACTGGAGTTTGAGCTCCCATAAAGCAGACAACAGAACCCTATTAACACAGCAATTCCCCGAGGAACATGAGCTGGGCTAAACTTACCCACTGTGCACACACACACACACCCGTCCCACAAGAAGACAAACGGTTTCTCCGCATCAGCATACAACATTAATGTAATTTAGAGATGAGTAACAGTGAGACGCACACAGCATAGTGCCAACTAATGCTTCTAGTTTCTGCCATCCATCTAAACACAAAAGTGCATCTGATTATAAAGAACATTGCTAACCAAGCGTTGGCAAAACACATCTAGGGCAGAGGAAAGATAACAGTGCTGGTGTTCTACTTTGATATTTCTTTCTATGAAAAATAGGAATTTGGCAGTTAGTTTTCACAGAGGAGCCTGTGTCAAGACTCAGGTCTTCATGTGTACACTCAGGTGTGTGACAGTTAGGGAACTTGACATCAGAAACACAGGCTAACCAGCCTTGTGTGTTTAAAGGTTGCGCTTGTCTTTGTGTGCCTGGCTGTCTGACTGTGGTCATATTTGTCTCTCAGTGTAATTGATCCCCTGGGCTCTGCAGAGGGATGCTTGTCAGGTTCATCTCTGGTCCTCCTTCCTGTCAGCCCATCCCAGGTCCCAGCCTCTGCTGTGGCTTTGATCACCATCACAGACTCAAGAAACGCTGAATCTTATCTCACAAACATTTAGTCATAGTTGTTCCGGGAAATCCTAGGCTTGCTTGAGAGTTGCATCACTTGGCTGACATCTAGTAATCATTCCTCTGCTAAGCTCCGTGCTCGTTTAATCATGTCTGAACAGCGAGTTTCAGAAGTGCAACTCTGCGTATTCCGGTGCTGCTGCGTTTGGGAGTCTTGTTCAGCAAAATGTCGACATCCACCCCAAACTTAGATGATCAATGATGGGGCCAAATGTGATCTAAATGACTGCTTCCTGCCTTTCCACCACCAAGCCTCTGTATTAAACCATGTTATTTTACACAGACTACAGAGGACCTGAAACCCGTTAAAAGGAACAACAATAAATAACTGCCATGTTTTTTTTAACAAAACAAAGTAGTAAATGTACCAACAACGGTGGAGCCCGTGTTTTTTAAACAAGGTGATTTTATACCCAACACGGTGTGGATTTCTACATTTCTCTCCCATCAAGGTTACTGAGTGATGTGTCATCCTTTCTGTGGAGCAAGGCTGCTGTAGAGAAGCAGAGGGGGAGGATATACATAGCTGCATATGAACAAAGCAGGAAAGGGGGCGTGGGGGGGGGGGGTGGAATATTTCCAGATCAGCCTTGAGCCTCCCTGGAAAGTGTCTGAGAGCCACATGGGCTACGGCTGTCCCCGTCCCCCATGGATGCGGGCTCTGTGGAGCCTGCCACTGCTCTGAGGTGGGAGGAAGCTAACAGGATTAACAGCCCCCCCCCACCCCTCAGCCTCTCTGGCCCACGGAGAAGCACACAAGAGGCCATTTCCATGGAAATGCACTGTTTACATGAATGGGAGAAATCTATTATTTGCCATTTGAGTCATAAAAGGGATGACAAATTGGGATTTTTTTTTTCTACTTCGCCAGATTCCTATCAGCTTTGTTCCTGTTTTTGCTTTTCCGAAGGAAAACAAATTGATGTCCACACTGGTGATAAAACAGACCCTGGGGACAGTAAATAACTGGAGTGCAATCTCATCCCCCATCTTAGCAACTACGGTCTGGGAACCACCTCCTTCACCAAATACTAGAATATATTCAAGGTGTCTGTCTACCTGCCTGCCTTTCTGCATGTCTATCTGTTCCTCATCTGTCTGTCTACCTGTCTGTCTGCTCGCCCCCTCTGTCTGTCTCTATCTGATCAGTGGTCATGAGGGCTCCGAAGCTTTTAATTGGTTGGCAGTGTTCCAGTCTCGTCTCCTGATAAAGACATCACGTCTAATGGGCGCCGCTGCTGACGCCCTCGGTTGGCATGACAAATAACGCCATTAACCCCTCCTCCCCAGGCAGCCATTTTGATTGATGTCAGGGAGGAAGAGAAGGGAAAGTGTGTGTTGTTTTTGCCGTGTGAGGTCTTTGTTGCCGTGACCTTCTAAATCCTTTCTGAATGCAGTCGGTCAACATTCCAGTTAGTCCTGGCTGAGCTACATACAGGTGTCTGTACTGCTGTTTTCAGAAGAATCTTATACGACACATGTTTTTACCACATAAACGGTCTGCAGCCACACATTCACACAGCAGTTTGCCGGTTCTTGGTTGGAGAACCTGCCATACGTCACCAGGTGGCAGCACTAATGCAAAGACGAAGCTCTGCCATTGGAACAGCATTCCGGTAGACTCATAACAACTGAACATATCTTCACATTGTGTTAGCATAACCGGAGTACTTGAAGACCTCTCTTTCTTATCAACCATCATATCTGCCAGGGGATAAATACTGTTATTATCAACAGTGTCACAATCTGAGACAGTCGTTTCTCCCCCCTCGTGTGAGCTCAGACACGTGCAAACCTGTCCAAACGCTCCATATGGGATATCGGAAATTAAAAGCAAACGTCTAGGGGGGAAGAGGAAACCCAAAGTCTCATAATTAAAAAATGGAAGACATTTAGAGTGAATGAAAGTTTAATGGAGCGTTAATAATTTACCAGGACAGATGGAGCATTTCTGTACACCCACAGCTTGCTCGTCAGTCCACGCTGGCACGGGGGACAGGACGAGAGAGGCGGTGTCGTACGCAGACGCGGGTACCAGAGTCGTTTTGTTGACTGTTTGTTTACAGTGTACGTGCATGTGTTTAGTTGCTCCAAATCCTCTGTGTCTGTCCAGCTATCAGGCTGTAGCATGAAGCAGCTTGAATCTGCCTTGGTTTGACCAATTTTCGACAGACAAAATGTAGATCTTGGCAATATCAATATTCAGGGTGTTTGACCAGTCAAGGATGTTGATGCAGGGACATAAGTCCCTTTGAAGGCCTTGGCTCCCTGACAGCTCTCAGGCTACTTAGCCTGTAGCTCTGACAATAGAGACGGGTTGAACCCTCCTGGGCCTCTCCCATTGGACATCCTCCCAGCATCGACGTCCCTATTCACTCACCTCATTGACTGAACCACACAGGCCAATAACGTCAATGATTAAAGAACGCTTAAGTGGAACGGAGGTGGTGCCAGAAGCCTTCAAAAGGGAAACAGTCGGAAAAGGGGAACTGTAAAAACTCTGCGGCCATCTCCTTCTATCTGCCGGTTTGGCCCTGGGGATGTGTGTACGCGCCCTTGCCGCCCGCCATGTCTGTATTTATCCTCACTATGGAAACGTTGTCATTAAACGGCTTGCCGATTACAGAGCCCCTTCCCAGTCCCAGCCCTGTCACACTGCCCTTCACCAGGAAACACTGACGACCAAATTCTCTGAACTCGACCAAACGCAGAGTCTGGCCGGGAAAAGCCACCAGGGCGCTCCACACCCAAATCGGATTGGAATGGAGATGATGTTGTTCTGCATGCAGGCATGCTGGGAGCGCTTTGTGTCCCATACTGCTGCAGTACATGTGCGATTGTGTGTGTGCTATTGTGTGTAGGGGTGTATGTGTGTGTGTGTGTGTATTGATTGCATTAGGAGGGAAGTGTCAGTCCCACAGGGAACACCCCGTGCTGGTTGTAGCTCAGCTGGATGTGAGGGTGAGATCTAATATTCCTCCTGCACGCCTCCCTGTCCCTTGTGGGATAAACTCAATCTCTCTTCCTTCTTTGTGTTTGTCGGCGAGGGGAAAACGTGGGTAAACCAGCGACTGGACGGTGCTTTTTCGACATGATGCCCAATTGATCCAGATCGATGACCCCCACCTTTCACTGGACTACAAAATCGAGCCGGAGCACAGGGCAGACCTCGGTGTGCTGACCTGGGGGTTAACCTCTCCCATGGAGCCTCTACTCCTGGAGCCCCACAGTGTCCACGTCCTCGCCCCAGAGGCGCCCAGGACATGAGCTCGGCTATTTCTATCTATTTGTCTGGATTTTATGTTGCCTGAGGCTTTTTCCTGTAATGGTCCTGCGGGGGGGGGGGGGGGGGGGGGGTGATATGTGGTATGGGTGGGCGCTTTGTTTGGCTTCCTGTTGGAGCAGGACGCAGTGAAAGCCTCCATTAGGCTGCATTCAAGGTCTGTTCAATAACAGCCCCCTCCACCCAAACAGCAGCCCAGACAAAGCCTGCACCTTCACCCCCTGTGCATGTCGCTTTCAATTGGCCAATTTACTGCTCATCTCCGTGGGGCCAGCTATGCCAGATGGTGGAGGTGGAAGCTAGATTTCCCATTTAGGATTCATTCAGCGGCTGCTGCGTTTGTTTATAGGCTAATGAAAAAGACCCTCTCCTCTGTGTGGACGAGACGACCCTCCACTACCCTCCTCTCCTGCTCTGCTCTGCCCTGCTCTGCCCTGCAGCACCTCACTCCTCCACCACTCAGCTGTACTGCTCTGCTCTGACTCCTCTGTGTGGTAGAGCCTACCTCTCCACTGCTCTGCTCTGACGCCTCTGTGAGGTAGAGCCTACCTCTCCACTGCTCTGCCCTGACTCCTCTGTGAGGTAGAGCCTACCTCTCCACTGCTCTGCCCTGACTCCTCTGTGAGGTAGAGCCTACCTCTCCACTGCTCTGCTCTGACGCCTCTGTGAGGTAGAGCCTACCTCTCCACTGCTCTGCCCTGACTCCTCTGTGAGGTAGAGCCTACCTCTCCACTGCTCTGCCCTGACTCCTCTGTGAGGTAGAGCCTACCTCTCCACTGCTCTGCTCTGACTCCTCTGTGAGGTAGAGTCTACCTCTCCACTGCTCTGCTCTGACTCCTCTGTGAGGTAGAGCCTACCTCTCCACTGCTCTGCCCTGACTCCTCTGTGAGGTAGAGCCTACCTCTCCACTGCTCTGCTCTGACGCCTCTGTGAGGTAGAGTCTACCTCTCCACTGCTCTGCTCTTCCTCTCTTTTTCAGCCCATCATCTTTCTGTTGTTCCAGTGGATTTCCATAGTTTCATTTTCACTGGCAGCTTAGAGGGTGTGTACTGAGATTGGCAATGGCAAGGATATCCACAATTATCCCAACTCTCAAACAGCTGGTTAGAAGGAGACAAGGAGCAGCGCTCCACAGGGGGTCAACACAGAGTTGGAGAAAATCACTTTCCCTGTTTTATTAATAGAACAGATCTGACTGGAAGTGGCTCGGCACAATGTGAGAAAATACATTTTGTCATGTCTAGAACATACAGTATGTTGCTGAACATTGGATCTATAAAAAAAAAATCTCCAAATGACAAACTGTCCCCTCGTCTTTACCCTGGCAGCCACTGTCAACAAACTGCCCTGACGACCACAGCAAACAGCACAGCCTATCAGATATGAATGGCCCATTTGCCAGATGTTCTTCCCTCTGCCATATGTGTCCCCCCCGACCCACCCCACCCCGCCACCCACAGACATCGATCAGCTCAGACGAGGACTAGTGCAGAGGCACGTTTTTTTTTTTTTGGGGGGGGGGGGGGGGGGGGGGGGGGGGTGCTCACTCCCCATCCCACCAATGACCTGCTTGTTTACCAACATCTGCTCAATCAGCCTCCTGCTGGGCCAGAGAGGAGCCTCCCCGACACAGAGCCCATCCCCGTCCAGGCCTGCGGCCAACTGGCCAGCAGGTGACCAAATGAACCACTGGACACCAGACAAGATTGATCACAGCCATAACACCTCCGATAGCCATCTCGGAGATGATGGCCAGAGTGATTGGCTGGTGCTAATGAACAGAGGGTGGCGTTCTGGAGAGAGAGACCCAGTGGGTCGGTTAGGGCCCGTTCTGCCCACGCCGGGCCTAGCAGGGCAGCTCCGTGACCAGATGTTGCAGAGCAGACCGGTGCCTCCGTGACCCCACTGTTAGTGTTTCATTAAAGCTCGGAGACTCGCGTTTTTCCTGTCTGTGTTGGCTTATAGCCTTGACCAGACTGCTGGTTTCTGGCTGAGGAGATGTGGGCCTGCATCCGCGTTTCCATCCAGGGCTTTCATGTACCGATTGTGTAGATGTGGAGAGAGAGTTTGATGCCGTCATGTTCAAGAACACACAGGAGTATAACAGAAGTATACCGGAGTATACAGGAGTATGAGAATACAGGATATAATACAGGGAAAAGAAGGAGAAAGGGAAACAATTGCAGCTTTATGTCTCTTCTTGTTTCACTCCGGGTTATCGTGAGCTCTCCAGTCATGTCGATGGTGTATCTGCTGTGGAGCTACTCCTGTAATGAAGTGTTAATCCCTCTTAGGGGGGTAAACCCTGTACCACCATCCTCCTGCCCCAAGATCCACTCCCACAATGAGGGGCAAGCTGAGCTTCTCTGGCAGGGTAATTGGCAGCCCGAGGACAGGTAGGCGCATGGCGGAGCGCCCCTCTCACCGTAATCCTGTGCAGTGCAGCTCAAGATTCATGCTATTCTTCCCAGAGTGTACTTTGTTCTGTGTATTTGCTGGATGTCGAGTATGCCTGATGCTATCTCCTACCCTGTAGATTTCCAACCCCCCAGCATGAGATGTCATGGTGAGGGCCAGATGCCTGTGGCACACTGCTTCTCAGGTAGAGGTTATCGCAGGAACATCAACATGTTCCATAGAACTTTAAGAGCTGGGTGACTGTGCCTTTTACACCCCTGCCGATGGTTGATTTGGTATTTCATTCTCCTGTAAGCAACTCTTATTCAGTAAAAACATGGGTAATTGCTTCCCTGAGGTGTACAAAAAAACATAGTGTTTCTGTGTTGTGATTATTGTTTAGATATTGCCGGGTTACTGAGTACGAGCACCAACACAGGACAATGTTTGTCTATCTGTGTGATGTCAAATCCTCAGGCTTCGGCCATGCAGATTCATTCTAAATGTCACGCTGCATCCCCGAGGGAGAACCACAATCATTTTTTTGTGCCATGTGCACTATGGAGGTTAACATTTGTTTTCTCATTAACGACTGAGGCACATTAAGCAAATATTGAAACAGGGGGGTATCCAAACAGAACACACATTTAATGTCATCTGCTCTGAGGGCGAACACAGAAGACATGCTGAACTCAATTCATGGACAATGCATATTCATATGAGCATGGGCCGAGCTACTTTAGTTACCACTCAGTCATACTATCGTACCATAGGTAGAGGGCCTTCTGACTGGATGGACCATGGATTGTATGTGGAGGCTTTACGTCTCTGTAGGAGCCAGCTGAGAAGCATTAAGTTTAATCAGAGGCTGCAGTCTGTCTGAGGGGAGGCTGTCCCGGGGCTCCAGAGGCCTGCGGTTGGGCTCTGGGAACGCTTGAGGTTCATCTGGGTCTTTGAAAACCCTGGGTGTCTTCCGACCACCAGTGGGAAACTCTCTGATAGCCTGGACCGGAGTTAAAGGCGGAACGACACGGCGATAGACGTGATGGATGGCAGGTTTTTGCTGTTATTTTGTCTCTACAGTGAGATCAGTCTTTTCAAATCTATTACAGCATGTTAGGATCCCTTTGGCAATGTCCCCCAGTCCCTGACTAAGTCCTCTGAACACACACAGTAGCCTTCAGAACTCGCTCTGCACACGCCTCAGTTTCACCAGGATCTATGGCTAACATCGCACAGTAATATCCGTCTTTTTGCACTAAAAAACGAATAACGACTACACTCGCAGAAAACGGAGACATTAGGCGGAGTGAGGAATTGTGCCTGACTTCTAATCATGAAATATTCAAAACAAAGAAATGATTATTGAGATATTATACTATTCTCAATATCCAGTTAATCAGCGAAATGATATTAAAATGTTTTATTGATGCATTGTAAAACTCCCAAGTATTACTGATGGTGGCTGGAGGACATGGATGAACTTGGACTGATGGCGAGCGGAAAGGGAGGATGAGGCCAGGAGCGGGCGCTAACCTTTGAAGAAGATCATTTCCGGCACCTTCCACAGCCGCTGGCGACGTTTCCACTCAGCCAGGCGTTAACGGAATTAAGATTCGAACGAGGAAGCCCTGATCTTCAGACGCAGGCGGCCTCATTATACACACCATATACATAATATCAATGGGACGCATATCAGGGTTTCACAACGAATCAAATACCCAGCACTACTGCACCTCCAGGCCTAATGGGGGGCCCCATTAGGGAGGAAATATCAAAGTTGTGGTTGCCAATTGAACTGCTGACAGCTCCTGAGGTTAGGGAACACGCTAGTTCAAGGTGCTCTTGCAGGGCAGGTGACAGAAAAGAAAACTGCTTTCATGTACTTCCCCCTCCTGCTGCTGGCCTATCAGCACCCTCCCAGCTCTCAGAGAATCCTGCCAGGTCGACTGGAAGGGGCACGCTGGAAGAGCAGGAATTTATCTCCTCTTTCCAGCTGCTGCTCCCACCCAGAGAGAGGCAGGGAGGACGCGTCTACTACCAGGGTTGACCCTGGAGTCATGGGATCAGGCACTAGACCAGACCTGGTCACGGACAAAGTCCCATAGAGAGAGACAAGGCAGAATCCAGCCTCCTTCGCGGGCTTAACTCTGCTGCCTGTGACGCCTGGAACACGCAGGTTGCACGGCAGTAAATCCTTCTGTCACATCCACCCTGCTTCCCCCTGGTTCAGTCTGTTCTCCATGCTGGTTCACATGCAGCACACCAGCATCTTCAAATGAGACAGTTCTAGTTTTGCTTCTACAATGTGTTGTTTGAGGTTGACGGCACTTACACTCGCTCACTCACACACACACACACATGCAGTTCACACACATGCAGTTCTTAGTTCCCCATTGCTGTTCAATCTACCTTACATTAAACATTAAACAGCTACATTTTAATTAAACCCACACTTCTGGAGTAGCCTGTGTGTGTGACCATGAGAGTTGGGGGGTAGGGGAACAATCCAGACCTCTACCATCCCCAGTCAACAAGTTAATTAAAGAATTATTAGCAGAGCCACGCACACTGCTGGTCGCTGATAATTAAAACGGCCGAGATATTTAAATAAAGGACAAAAAAAAACACATTTTGTCTATGTGACTGTAGGGGTTATCTTTAATTAAAGTAGCAGTCTCATTTTCCATTAGAACTTGGGAGTGTTTAAAGGTCTAAAATAGCTACACGTTACACGGTCATATCTATTTATATTACTGGTTAATGTCTGACTGGTTAAACATTCTGTTGTTTGTTTATAGTGAGTCCCAGTGCCACCGGTCCTGGATTTGGAGATGCAGTAGTCTAACATTCCAGTGTAGTTACCTGAGTATGAGGTGTTTTCTGTCAGCCCGTTAGCTTGTCTAGCTCTCCTGGTTCTGTGCTAATCACTGGCAGCCTCACTGGGAGGAGGAGATGCTTCGCTAATGACACATGAGCTGGGAATTGTGGGATAGGGCTTCAGCTGGGTGGGCTTCAAAGCCTGGACACGCATCAAACAGGACTTTGAAGTGTGTTTAAATAGAGAGATAAAGAAATTGGTGGCGGAATGAGGTTATTACAGAGCTGTCGCTGTGAGGGTCTGGCACAGTGGAACACGCCTGGAGGACTGGTGGTGCCTTCTCCTCTTCCTTTTCTTCATTCTCATCTTCATCCTCCTCCTGCTTCTTTTCCTCCTCTTTCACCTCCTTCCCTTCTCCACCCCCTCCTGCTCCTCCTCTCCTCCTGCTCCTTTCCTCCTCCTTCTCTTCCCCCTCTCCTGCTCCTTCTCCTCCTCTCCTCCTCCGCTCCTTTCCTCCTCCTCCTGCTCCTTCTCCTCCTCTCCTCCTCCTCCTGCTCCTTCTCCTCCTCCTCTCCTCCGCTCCTCTCCTCCTCCTTCTCCTCCTCCTGCTCCTCCTCCTTCTCCTCCTCCTCTCCTCCAGGCCTCTCCTCCTGCTCCTCCTCCCCCTCTCCTGCTCCTTCTCCTCCTCCTCCTGCTCCTCCTCGGGGCAGCTCAAGAGGGTCAGGAGGATCAGTCACAGATGGTCATGCTGCTTCTTAATATAATTTATTTTTATATAGGATTTATTTAGACCCACAGGAGAATCTTCCCATAAACCAACTGAACTTTTAGCATAGTCTGCCCATCATACTGCACATTCCATGAATCGTGCGTGTGTGTGTACGCGTGTGTGCACAAGTGTGCGTGGACTAGTGTGCGTGCGTGTCTGAACCAGCTGCTGGCACCAGTATGCAGGGAACTCATTGAGTCATTCAGACAACACTCCTTCCATAGGTGTCCCTGCAATGTCTCTTTGCAGACTAGTGAAACACAGACACCCTGAAGAACATAACAGTACCAAACCTAGAAACTGATCCTGAAACACAAGACTAATAAAACTACCCATAATTCCCTGTATCTCACTTTGAATTATTTCCTCTGAGCATGGTGAGGAAGACAGAGGGTGTTGTCTGACACTAAGCAGGCTGTTATTGGTGTTACAGTTTCTAGCTCTCTATATTCACTGGGCCCTGGGGAAGAGGGGCTAATCTGGGGGATGAATATTCATTTGAGATGAGCACCTGAGACTCTGCACACTAGCTGACTGGTGACATTAACCCCCCCCCCCCTCCACACACACATTCACCGTGTGATGGCTCACAACAAGATGAGACATACTCAGTATTGACTATCAGCCTGGATCTCTACATGTTAAAACACTGTTGTTTCATGACTTTGTCATTAGTGTGTTTGTGTGGTAATTGCAGAGTGGGGATGCTGTCAAGTGTGTTTAAACCTAGTCTTATTTGGATTTTTATCTCTTACAGAATGGAGAGAGTGAATTAATGATTTCACCTCAGAGCTCTCTTAACGGCACCATTGTTTGAGATACAATAATGATAGCATTCACCGCTTTATGAAATCCATTTCCCTTCAGATCAATCCGGCTTAATGTCATCCGTCTCATTCACATCTAACTGCCTACGACTGTATTAATAATTGTATCGCCTGTATTGATTTCTATTGACTGCAGAGTGTTTGGGAACAGCCTTGATGAAACATTGCAGCCTCTTCAAGCGGCCTGACCCTAAATCAAGTGACATCTCATTAGAGCAGACAGGAACTCTTCAACTGGATTTCGCCGGCTATAAAAATGGAAATGTTGTCGAGCCGCACACAAAGAAAGATTGTTTCTTTGTTGGCCGCCCATTGTGGCCCTCGCTGGACAATTGTGGCCCAAAGCTGCGAAAAAGTGGAGCGGTTGTCCTGTTGCGGACGACGTCTTTGTTCTCTCTTGTCTTAGAGAATGTAAACACAGCCGAAACACAGGCAGCAGCTACGTCTGTGTGTGAGGTTTGCACTGTCAGTAGTCATGGAAGAAATGTCCACAGACCAGTTTATGCATCTATTACAGTGATCATAATTTTTATTTATTTTTTAAAGCTCAAACCTGACATTTGATTGACCATGTTTCAATTTCCTTCCGTTTTTACCTCTGTTACTGCTGTTGTGTAAATCCTATGCAGCACCTCATGTCTTTTTTCCCCTCTTCTCTCCTTTGTTTGCCTGGCTGCTGTGTTCACCTCCGGTCCACTTCCCCGTGCAGGTGAGTTTGCACACGCATCCTGCATGTTAGGTTGGGTTTCATGAGGGAATATTGATATGAGTAATAAAACCGGGGAGATGTGCCATCAATTGAGCAAACACGGTGGCAGGGTGAGGAGGGGAGAGGGCAGGACCTCTGCAGTGCGGGTCTCAGTCTAATGACTGACTGCTGACTGCCCAGCACCACGGGTCAGTCCTCACCTCTCCCCACCTCCCCCACCCCACAACCCGGATCCAATATGGAGGCTGACCTTAGATGGGGCTGGGGCTAAATAAGAGCTTTAGAATTCAGCACGCCCAGGTTCAGTAATAAGAGCGTTTCGATGTTTAGGCCTGGCAGTGAGGGGTGGGGGGGTATGGGGGGGGGGTACAGGGTCGGGTAATGTGGCTAAGCAATGCGCCGGGGGAGACCTACCCTGTGCTCTCTTGCCTGGTAGATTGTGGGTCCTGATTAAACCCCCCCCCCATGTTTTAATATATGAGCTGGGGTGGAAGGCTTGGCCCAGCTCTGCAGCCTGGCCTTATTGCCTCCTGATAGAGGAATATTGACCAGACTCCAACCAAGCTCACGTCTCTCCTAGTCTAGCCTATACAAACACCCAGAAATTATTTATGAGATAAATAATAAATCTAATTTCTCGTCCGCTAAATAAATCTCTGTAGTTTAACAATATGGCCCGTTAGCCCCCCCCCCCCCATACCTCCCTCCCCATCTCACAGTTTCAGTCTCTGTGTTTTCTGAACACTATAAGCAGCAAAATGGGCAAGCTTGTTTTCTAGTTTAATAGTTATTAGGTTTGTAACAGAGTGGCAGCTTCATGAATCCTGCAAGATCTTTTATCCTATTAGTATGCTCTACCTTGTAAATTCCTCTGTGACTCTTTGTGAATTGAAAGCATCAATTATGCTGTGTACCAAGCAGGCCCACCACTCCTGTGTGGCAGCGATGTGCTGATGTGTCTGAGCAGAGAGGAGAATGTGTTGTTTCACATGGATGAAAACTCAGCCACCCCTTAGAATGAGACGCTCACCTTTTCCCCCCTGCCACTCACTATGGAAATATAGTATGTAAATACAAAACCAACTCACCGTCCTCCTGGCTGATTGGCTATGAAATTGGTTTGTCGTTTTTTTTTTTTTTTTCTCTCGGTTTGGAGGGAAGGCATGCCATTGGACGTGTTGAGGCTGTTATGAATGCAGGTACCCTCTGTTCTCTTCTACCGCACGGCATTCTGATGTTTCATCTTCCAGACCCCTAATGTTACGTGAAATTAACGCGTTGCTTCGTCGCGTCCTTCGATTTGTTCTTCGCTCTGGCAGACTGACACCTTGATTTTCGTGCATGGGTCGGGAACTCAGAACTCAGGTGCTAAACATAATTTCCACGGCACCCATTCACAAACTGCTCTCAAAGGGGAATGAAAAGATGACTCGGGTGAGGTCTCCACCCCCCCCCCCCTCCACCCACCCCCCTGTTCCTCGCCTGGGCCCCAGGGGCAGCCGTTGCTGTGACGACACGGAACCTGTGGTGGAGGGCTGATGGATGGGCTGAGAGCAAGGTTAGGTCCTGCAGACGCAGAGGAGGGACAGTAATGACTGGAGGAGAGAAGAGGATGAAAGGAACAGGGAAGAGAACAGGGGCCAGAGAGAGAGAGGGGGAAGGAGGAGACAGAGAGAGAGAGAGACATGGTGGAGGAGAAGGGAACCAGGGAGACGGTGGGACCCCAGGACCATGCTCTGTCACTGCCTCTGGGGGAGGTTACATCACAACCAATTATATCCGCCCTGCTACCATAGATCCAGTAGCATACAGTGATCCTGGGTAGGGCAGCTCAGTTGCCCCCACACACACCCTTACACCACACCACCGGTAGACAGGTATAGTCTACAGTCCACAGGTATTGCACTGATTTTCTACAAGCATAATAGGTATCAGTTATTTATGATATGAATAAAATAAAATGTAACTAATGAGATCCTCTCATATGCTGCTCTCACTCTAGTTGAAAGCCCCCCCCCCACACACACACCTGGAATAGAGCAGACGTTGAGTCTCGTTTACACGGAAATAACACAATATGCTTAATTCGGACCCTTGTTTCTCACCTCTGCTGGGCTGGAAACATCTCACGTTTATCATCTCAAACACTGGGGCTTTTTATGTTACGAAATCCCTGCTGTTGAATGGCTTCCAATTTCTAAAGCAGACCGCTCTGTGTTCACGTGGAGCACCCTAAGAGCCCCGCGGATAACCGACGCCAACAGCCCCTCTACACCTGGCACACACGCAGCCAATCAGACGCCGCATTGGTGAGGCGGTAGTCTTCTCGCGTCCTCGGGTTGGTGCAATAGCACCACCACCGGCTATTTACCCACGAGTACAGCCCTGCTCTCACTGGGTCATCTTTGTGTTTGCATCCACATTGTTGCATCTCCACCATGCTGATAGGCTGGTTCACAGCTGGCTCCGCTGGGCTCCTCGTGGCTGTGTGGCTCCGTCCTCCTCCAGACCCTCTAATGTCTGGCCTCCAGCGGTGCTCCGCTCCTGCCAAGGACGCAAACACATTTCAGCTTCTCTGTCTCTCTTGTTTATGCTCGTGCTGCCCCCGGTGTATTTAGCGGGGCATGTTTTGCCTCTCGCCGCCAATCCAGTCCACTTTTACGAGTGAGGAAATTGAGTCAATCCAGAAATGCGCCATGGAATGTTTGTGGGAGCGTTGTTTGCGTGTGAACACTGTTGAGCGTGGAAGTGTTTGGGTAGATGATGGAGTCGGGGCTACTTCAGTGAATCCCGCTCTGTCTGTCTCCTATGAGGGCAGAGGACTGAAGCATAATTGAACCATGTTTACATCCGTGTTTCACAAACACAAGGACCACTGACTCCACTCTCTGTCCTTGGTCCTACTGTAGAGAGTCTCCTCAAGTTTATTCCAGAAGGAATTCTGTCATGTGGACCGCCCTGCACTGGTGCTACCACTGAGGGCCTCTTTTTGTGTGTGACCTGACCCCTTGAATCTTTTAAACCAGCCCGATCACGGATGTTTAGGATTTGAACTTGTTTAATTTAAAAAGTGATGACTGAACCTTGAGAAGATGAAGAGGATTTCAGAGCCCTTGGTTCAGTCTGGAGGGCGGCCATCAATGTCCCTCTCAGGGGAAAGGAACATGCATTCAGAGGAAGGACGAGTAGTCTCTGCTGGATCGAAGTACACATTTGCACATCTTTTGAAATATTTTGGACAGATGGGTGAGTAGCAGTTGAGCACCGTAATCAAAACTGTGGAAGCAATTTAGCTGTGTTGTATTACCTCACGCAAACGGCAGCAGCACAAGAGGGGGTCTGAACGGTGGTGTTTTTATGGTTTCATTCAGGCAGCCTTGTGTCTGAACAAAACACCATGAATACACCGTCTATTACGACAAGCATCTATCACGCTACAAAAACAATTTACATTCGACTGCTCACTACATTCCCACAAAGAACATATGTTTGCCCACCTAAACATTCTCACCCCCCCCCCCCACACACACACACACACACACATTCTCACACCACCCTACCTTCCCCACACGGAATAAAACCAATTCTGACCTCCCCACCCCTACACCCACACCACACCCAACAGCAACACAGATCAGAATTTGATTCCTCACTTCTTTCAGGGACACATTTATTTTTCTATTACATTTAATCTATATAATAGAAAATAACCTATATATCTGGGCGTAGATGGGTAGCCGCTCGGGCTTGATAATACAGTTTATTAAGCCTAGCTTGGTGGCTTTCAGGGGAGTAGAGGTCATATAGGGGGGGCTCGAACGTGCGTCATCTATAATTCATTGCCGGAATATGCTCTTCTTAGTGGGATTAAAGTTTAATAACTCTTGACACAGGCTCTGTAAATAACCTCTTGTGCAGTGCGGGTTTCTAGTTCTGTGCTAGGCAGGGAGGGGAGGCGGAGGCTTGTTGGGCGAGGCTGGTTGGGTGAGGCAGACGGGGAGTGTGGGGCAGGAGACCCAGGCTGGAGCTGGGGAGGCCTGTGTCAGCAGGGCGGTGTGGTAGGTGGAGAGCCGCTCACATGTGTTTCCCTCCAGATAAGGGGCCGAGCTGAATGGGAGCAGGGATAAGATGTGCTGCTATGGTTCTTATTGTGGGTGCCAGCCATTAGATTAGTGGAAATGTAATACCTCTGTAAACCCCTTTCAGTAAGTTTCCCAATGCTAGTCGTTCACTAGGCAGGCTGGGGGGAGACCCGGTCAAGGACATGAGGCTCCCGGCTGCGCTGGCCAGAGTGTGTGTGTGCGTATGTGTGTCTGCGGTGCGTGTGTATGTGTGCACGCATGTTCCCATGCGTGTGTGTCCTATGATACACCCCCCCCCCACACACACACACTTCCATTGTGAGGTACTACTGCAAGGTGTTCCCAGTGTGAAGCTGCTCGTTAAGTCTCTGTGTCGCTTGTCTCTAAACACTCTGGTCCTTGTCTCGAGTCCTGAGATTCCTGGAGGTAATCTGGGGGGGGGGATGTCTATCCTGGCTTCCTCTCTGTCATTGTCATGATGGCTGTCATGTTTATGGCCCTGTTTAGCCAGTGGGCTATGTAAGGTCAGCCTCTGGAAACATCTCCTGTCTCCACACTACTTATTACTGCTGCATGCTGGGATGGCAGCTGTCCATTAGTGCCAGGCACGCTGGTCTGTCATTAGGATCCCTTCCTCCCGTGACACGATGGACTGAACCAGACGGACACCTCTGTCTGGTGACCTCATCCTCTCCACAGCAATCCCAGGAGCAGCAGAAGCCAGTGTTTGTGGAGAGGCCTGATGAAAGCTAGCCTCTGAAGACCGTCCCTGCCACGAGATGCAGACCGAGGCCAGACAACACAGTCCTGTGTTGGATTCAGCTGTCACTGGCTCCTTCTGGCAACATCCCAACCAATTAACCTCATTAATTGGCACTGTGGATTGGGCATTGTGGTGTCTGAAATCCTGTTTGTCACATCTTTATCCCTAGCGATGTGTCTTCTGCGGAGCTGTGTGTGTGTCTGTCCGTCCATGATTGTACATTCTGTTAGTTTATGCGCTTGCCAGTCCAAGAGTGAGTCTCAGAGTGAAGTATCTCCATGTCTCTCTGCACACAGGAATGGTTATTTTCCTGGAATGCAGACTTTACATGGCTTTCCTCTACAACTACAGACACAGTGATGAATTCTTGTCATTTTCCACTTTGATGGTCTCCCTCATTTTAGGTTTATGAAGCGAATTTGGAACTAATTGCTTTGATTTAGGTCCCGCTTGTAAAACACTACCTGGGGTGACATTCTTCTTTTTCTCACTTCAAAGCAGGAACCCCCATCTCCCCACCCTCACTACTCTCTCCTGAACCCCACCCCCATCTCCCCACCCTCACTACTCTCTCCTGAACCCCACCCCCATCTCCCCACCCTCACTACTCTCTCCTGAACCCCACCCCCATCTCCCCACCCTCACTACTCTCTCCTGAACCCCACCCCCATCTCCCCACCCTCACTACTCTCTCCTGAACCCCACCCCCATCTCCCCACCCTCACTACTCTCTCCAGAACCCCACCCCCATCTCCCCACCCTCACTACTCTCTCCTGAACCCCACCCCCATCTCCCCACCCTCACTACTCTCTCCTGAACCCCACCCCCGTCTCCCCACCCTCACTACTCTCTCCTGAACCCCACCCCCATCTCCCCACCCTCACTACTCTCTCCTGAACCCCACCCCCGTCTCCCCACCCTCACTACTCTCTCCAAACCCCCACACCTCTATTCCCAACTTCACCCCTCTCTCTCGACCCCCTCTCTCCCACCTCCACCTTTGTGCCTTAGAGAGGAGATCTGTGGGCTGGTCCCCCCTGGCTCAGGACCAGTGGTATAATCTCAGGAGATGGACACACCGGGGAAGCCTTCCTCAGCACTCCATGCTCAATCCAGCTGGATGCCATTGTTGTCTCTCAAAGAGCATGTGAGATAGGATTTGGGGCCTTTTCAGTGTGTGTATGTGTGTGTAACTTCACATGAAGCGAGATGTACATTACAGAAACAATTACTGTTGGTGTAGAGGCCCCTAGGGGGCTGACAGGCTGACTCCAGATGGATGATGCTGGGGGGAACAGGGCCTTGGGATGGGATGAGGCTGGATGATGCTGGGGGGAACAGGGCCTTGGGATGGGATGAGGCTGGATGATGCTGGGGGGAACAGGGCCTTGGGATGGGATGAGGCTGGATGATGCTGGGGGGAACAGGGCCTTGGGATGGGATGAGGCTGGATGATGCTGGATATATTTATCTTGTACATGTATTTTTTTTCTCTTCTTCAATCCTACTGACTGTAGACGTTATCTATGTTTTATTAAATAAATGTTAATGTTGCATTTAGAACCTTTTGATTAGATATTAGATTGTATTGACTATTGGCTGAATTATTTGGATGAAGGCAGGATAGTGCATCAAGTCACCTCAATGCAGTGCGTGCAGCCACCACTAGAGGGCGTGGCTCTGCGGCTCCCTCCTGCAAGGCACTGCTCCGCTGCCGCGATGGAGAGGCAGTCGAAAGGGAAAGCAGCTATGTCGAGCTGGAGGGAAAGAAAGGGCTCACACAGAAAGAACTATTAATCCTCCCCACATTTAAAGTTTCCCCAAGGACCCTCCTGGTTGGTTTTTCAGTTATTTTCATTAAAAAGCGGTATTGAAACTTTCCCAGCGAGGTCATAGCCAAGATTCCAGTGGAAGAATAGGGTATTTGTTCAACAGGGGTAGGTACAAGAGGAGGACTAGAAGAGTTGACAGACTGAAATATACTGTGTTCTTTACTCTCAGACCTACCTTAGACACCACCTCAATGATCAGGTAATAAATCTGATCTCTGTACCTGTGTGTGAGTGTGCGTGTGTGTGTGTGTAGCTGTGAGTACCCTGACCCCGACCACACACCTCTCTTTATGACCACTAAGGGACCCTGATAGAAAACCTCCACAATGTCTCTGAGATTTCACTGCAAGGAGACACATACTGTATGTAATGATCTCACTGGCTTCCGGGCTGGAAGCTCCTGCATGTGAGAACAGTGAGCATCAGGTGCGATCGGAGCCCGACAGAGACTGCACTTCTACCTGGTGACTCAGGTACACCCAAAACCTAGCCAAGATAATTGCATGAAGAAAAAAAAAAACTGTAAACTATGTTTACAGTTCAACCTTGGAATGAGGAGGGTCCGTGTGTGTTGTGTTGTGGTGTTTGGTCTCTCTTGGGGGTCGAGTTTGGTATAATCTCTCTCTACCCTCCTTGTTCACCAGCATCCATCACGCCACCCGCAGATGAAAACAACACTGTCCTTCACTCCCCCCTCCCTGAGTAAGATGCATGGGCATGTTTTAATACCAGCGTTCTGTGTGTCTTCGTGTGCACGGCACACAACACATTTTCACAACCCAGTGTTCCGTAGGTTAGCGTCTCCATGGAAACTAGGCGGTGTTTAAAGAGAGCCATATATTTACTTAATGCCTCTTGCCCTCATATCTGACGCGGGGCCATTAGTCTCTCGGGGCAAAGACCGACAGATTTACTGCTGCTCTCGCTAGAGCCTAAAAACTCTTAAATGACTTCTCCTCGGTTCCCCCAACCCAGCTCCAATTCGCTTTGCCATCTCATCCTCTCCTCCTCTGTTGTTCTGCCCTCCACAATCCCCCTCTTCTCTCTTTTCAAATCCCCCCCCCCCCCCATC
Source organism: Osmerus mordax (assembly GCF_038355195.1). Lineage (NCBI taxonomy): Eukaryota > Metazoa > Chordata > Actinopteri > Osmeriformes > Osmeridae > Osmerus > Osmerus mordax. Next base: position 13,345,011 of record NC_090060.1, read on the forward strand.
CTCTTCTTCCCCTCTCCACGTAACCCTCCTCCCTGGTTATCTCCTTTCCTCTCCTCCTCTAGATATGAATGCTTTCCTGCTTCCAGCCTCAAATATGGCTGCTGTCCATTTGCACAATATCGTTTCAGGGGTGTGGATGATTGTGCTGCTCTCAGCCTCCGCTTCAAGGGGGTTTCAACCCAGCCCCATGAAGGGCTCTCAAGGCCCTCTCAGGCCCGCTCACCCGCTCCAGAGACATGTATCAGATCACACCATTCCACCCTGCTCCGCCTGCTCTCCCTTCCAGCAGCTTTTTTACTGCTTAATTATATCCTCAGGACCGATCAGGCGCCCTCCGCCTTCCTCCCGCAAACTAATCAGCTCCAAAAAATGACTTATTGATCCTGGGGCTTGGCTGGCAGAGGGAGGGGTAATGTTGGGGTGGGTAATGTTGGGGTGGGGCGGTCTGGACATGGAGGAATGTTCCAACAATCACACACACACACACATACGCAACACACACACACTCCTGTTTCTATCACCCAAAATGAATCAATTCAGGGCTAAACATGTTCTTTTAATAAGCTTTCTCTTGGAATGAGAATCACATTAGTGATGATGGTGACTGGGCTGCCTTCAGTAGTAGGGCTTCTCCCCCAGCCAAGCATCCACACGCTGTTCCAGCCTCCTTGTTTAAGATACACAAATTAGAAATTGATTTTTCATGCACTCTACATGGCACTTGGCAAGGGGAGTAATATGATCTGTATTGGAATGAGCAAATCATCTGTGGATTGTGAAAGGAATCTGAGTGGATAGTTTTGGAGACTGTATGAGCAGGGGAAATATGACGCACCGAATATACTGTTAGTACATGCTGTCATTGGGTGAAAACAGCTCCTCGCTAGAAATATTTGAGTTTGAGGCGTAAAGTGCAGCTGCTGGCAGGAACACATTTTAGCTTGAGTCTCACAGTTTGTAAGACTCATTGAGTGCTCATAACTGTATTACATCATATATTTTGTGATTAAAAGTGGCCTGTGAGGACATTGTGTGTGTGTGTGTGTGTATGAGAGAGAGAGGTAAAGAGAGCCTACTGTGTGGGCACAGAAAGGGTGTGAAGACATGTGTGCTTGTCTCACTGGTGTTGTGGACGCAGGAGCCTCATTCCAGGGAGCATTGATCTGAGGGGGAGATGAATGGATTCATCCCAGTCAGAGAGCAGCAGGCGCAAGGTGGACGGATGATGCACAGAAGTGGGCTTAAGGAAGCCATTAGGGTCAATGGAAGGCATTAATGACTGTAGCCCTGCCAGAGGCTCCACAACCCTCCACCTCACTGGAGGGTCCCCCTTGACTGTCCTGAGGGACGGGGAGAGGAGGGAGGGTAAACTACAAGGCCTGACGGACCCTGTTCACACCCAGCAGGCTCTCAGAGAGAAACATTTACATTACATTTACATTTAGTCATTTAGCAGACACTCTTATCCAGAGCGACTTACAGTAAGTACAGGGACATTCCCCCGAGGCAATTAGGGTGAAGTGCCTTGCCCAAGGACACAACGTCAGTTGGCATGACCGGGAATCGAACTGGCAACCTTCGGATTACTAGCCCGACTCCCTCACCGCCACACACTCCACACACACACCTACACTCCACACACACACACACACACACCTGCACAGCTGGAAGGCCCATAGTCACTGGGGCCTGATGACAGACAGGGTTTGGATGGATCTGGATGGTCCAGACCTGAGGAGTTAGGTTATCATAGTGATGCAGATACACAGCGTCATGTTCACATGCACTGCATATGTATATTGATTGCATTTCTTTGGCCGGGAAGAAGTAGACTTTTAACTGAACTAACTGAACAAACTGAACATGTTTACACCTCGGAGCTCCAGCCCGAAGAAACGACTGCAGCAGTGCTGACACAAATGAAACAAGAGCTCGATAAATAATTTACGACAAAATGAGAAGTGGACCTTCTGTTTATCCAATTAAACACCATTAAAAATGAATGACAAATCAATTACTTTGCCGCCAGGCCTTAAACAACATAAACGTGGCATGAAGATATTGTTCTCTCTCAAGCACACACAAATCTGGTGACCAAAAGTATGTGTGTGTGTACATACATTGGGAGGGTTTCTTTGTACTCTTCTGTCCACTCTAGGACACTCAGCACACAGTTTGTACAGTAATGCTGTGTTCTTACACAGTCACAAGTGTGTGTAACATCTGAATACAGAATACATTTGCATGTGTGCAATATTACGTTACAGTGAAATACATATTTTATTGCAAGGCATTACCATAATCAACAATATAAAGCATTGTATTGGTTGAGCTTGTATTTTTCTACATGTCTGTAAGTAGTCCTTTTTTAGTTCTCTCTCTGTCTCAATCTCTGAGTTTATTTGCCTCTTCTCTTTGTCCTGGTTGTTTAAATCCAATCTAGCCAAACACACGACTCCATTCACATAGCCCCCAGCCGCTTGTACAAACTCATAAAACTAGACATTTCAGCCATATTGATTTCTTTTGCCGAATTGGTTGGAACAGTAGAACGTGCTCCGACACTGTACACTGAAAGGGTTCTCCGCCTCAGGGAACACGCCAGGGTCACCTTGGATGTTGTTTGCTTCACTTTCATTTCAGTTTTTTTTCTCTCTCCGCCGCCTTTATTTTCTCCCAGTTAATGCGCCTTTCCTAGGTTTTGTAATACTGTCTCCTCATGCTAAACTAGTGTTAGTGGTTGTTCAAAGATTTGTGTGTCGGTATTGTTTATTATACTGTGAGATACTGCACTGTTCTACTGTGCGGTCTTTGTGTGAATTGTCTGCCGTATGCCTGCTAGCCTTTACGGGAGTCTGTTAAAACCATCTGAGTTCCAGCTTTCTCCTCCTAATGTCCCAGTTCAACCTGCACACATATCCGTCACACAGTAGTGTGATCTGGATCACTGGGTTAAGTACCAACACTGCTGGCCACTCAGATACAAAGGCTTACTCTCATTTATAGAAACAAACTCCAGTGATTACAGCGCCGATAGGCCTTTATTTCCCTCAGACTCGATTAGCACTGAGAACAGAGGTATCACTGCTGCAGCTGGCCATCCCCGCCCTCCCAGAGCGCCCTCTCATAGCCACGCCTGCTGCCGCCCTCCATCAGTCTACATACCTGTCGGTGTTGTGAGGGAGTTGTTTTAAACATGCTGATCACTGCATGCACATCACACTTAAGCGTGCTTTACGTCATGTCAACAAGGCTGCGTTGATTGGGTTGGTTCTTTTCCTGGAGCAGCCGTTAATGGTTTAACTGGGGGGTTTTCTTTCTTCCTACTGTTGGAGAATGATCTAGAAAACTACCGCTGTCGCAGGAGCACAACCAAAGACGTGCTCCGGCCCAAACTCAGTTCAAAGTGCGAAAGAAAAGAACATGGAAAACTTGTTTTCCCCATCCTGTGTCTGTGCTTTTCTGCGAGTGGAAGCGAGGCAGGCCAGACGTGTTGTGGCTCCAGAAGAAAGAAGGTCCACCTGATAGAAATAAATAGTCGTGTAGAGGCGTAGAGTCTCTAAAGACAGCCCCGGCTTCTAAATGGCTCAATTTAGCCGCTGCAGGAGCCAGAAGCCACAGCTGGCCGCTGGCCCACAGCACGTTGCCGGGAAAATCAATAGGTAGTTTCAGAACAAGGGGTCTTATTAAAACGGGGTCCTTTTTCTTCAGGTGTTGAGATGACACACTCACAGAGAAATCATTGAAGTGGCCCCAAACTGTTCACAGCATCGTATTGTTGCCATTTCTTTTGACCCACATCTCCTCTCTTGGCATACGTTAACCCCCCCCCCCACCCCCTCTCTCTCTCACACACACACACACACACACACTGCCCTCACACACACACACACCTCTGCCCCCTGTGATTCAGGGGATAGTGGAAGGTCTTTTCAGTGGGAATATGGGAATTGCTTTCACTCACAGAAACATCAGACTTCCAGATAAAGCCTGTCAGAGATACAGTAGGAGCAACGAGCTGTGTCTGTCGAAGGGTAAAAACATTCCAATTAGAGTGACCGAAGACCTCATCTAGTATGGCAGAGAAAAGTTCAACATGGGGACAGAAGCGAACAATTGATTTAAACAAAACAATTGATCCTAAACACAGAGTTTCAAGTGAAATGTCTTAGGTGAATGCGTGAGGTGAGAAATATATGGTTCAGTATTATCGTGTCTATTTAGGAGTAAAATGAACAGACTCCTGGAGGTGCATTACCAGTTTGGATTCTATAGAAATGTAGCCACTCAGAGGTGCTGGCCTCCTAATGTAGAAAACAAATAACCTTTTCACATACATGCTAGAACTCAACGATACATAGTAAAATCACAAGGCTGCATGGTGCTGACACTGTGGTAAAACAAACCAAAACATATATAATGTTGTCAAACCAAGGTCTTTGTCTAGCCACATGTTCACACAATCATTCAGTTATTCTGCTAGTAGAAAATAGTCCACAGTCTGTCTCACGATGGTCATGGATGGCTGGTTGCGGTGTTTTCTACAGCAGTCACCTGACCTCACAGTTCCATTTTATAAAATGAAGTTTTGACATCAGATGTGTGTACATGGGAAATATATCACGGTGAACTAGCCCGAGCACCTTGGCTACGCATTTAAGTTAATGGACCTCTAATGTTGCTGCTCAGGCAGGAACAGCCGTGGCTGTTGCCGCCTTGATGACAACTGCATGTCGTCAAGGGAACAGTACAACTCTTTATCACCACAGTGACATACAATAGCATATTAATGGAGATTACCTAGACCTCTCCTCTTTCAACCCCCTCACTTTCTCTGCCCTTCCCGACTCTCTTTCTGTGTACAATTCATGGTCAGATCATGGATGAATGTGTTCAGCAACCCTGAGGTAAACACCGATACGTGAAAGAGGTTTTTGAGGGAGCGAGTACATGATGAAGGGAGGATTGGAAAGAGCGTGTGCTGTCTTTGAAGCAGCTGCTGATCACCAGATCACCTGATTCTCTCACACACAAACACACTCTCTCTCTCTTTCTGCCCATCTCCTCTCTCTGTCCCTCTCTCTGTTTCTCTCTCTTTCTGCCTCTTTTCCTCTCTCTCTCGGCCTCTCTTTCCTTCTGCTGTGCTATGTGACCAGGCTGTGTGTGTTTGCGGCTTGCAGGTTCCGTTGGTCTTAATGACCCAGTGTAGCTAGCTGTGTCAGTATGTGGTGTTAACTCTGACACTGCTGTAATGGCTCCTCTGGGATGCCTGCGGAGAGCTTCTTCAGCACTTATTAATGGAACAAATTGAACAGGTTTCTCATCCTGGGCCTGTAATGAGGGCCCCCCTCCCCTCACTCTCTCGCCTCCCCCCCTCGCCTCTGTCTCCATCCAACCAGTGGGACATTGTTCACCTGTAGTCGGGTCAGGACAGGGGAGCAGTAATTGTACAACTCTGACCCTTTTTTGGTTATTATTTTGTCACGCCAAGATGCTCTTTATTGGACGAAAGGGGGTCCCTCAGGTTGTAAAGTCAGCCCCCCCTTCCACCTCAACCCCTGAATGCAGGCGAGGCCAGGATCAATACACCGCCGTCGTTAAATGGATTTGTCGCTGTGCCGCTTGCTTACGAGGCAACAGTTAGAGGCTAGGCAAGGGTGTGGGCCTGGACCCATGGGGAGATAGTGTCTGGGGCTGATGACTGGGGAGTAAGTATGGGGCTGGGGCTGGGGGCAGGAGGCTGGGGGTCGGGGGCTGGGGGCCGGGGTGCGAGCCTGGGGCTGCAGCCCATCACCAGAGGGAGGGATGGAAATGTCCGAGGCAGGGTCCAGGACCCTCACTTCATTAGAGCCTGAGGAGACAATGACGATCCATACTGTCTGTGTGATTCCCCCCCAGCTTGCCCCTCCTCCCCCAATCCCTCCTTTAGGGAGGGGAGGGGGGGGGGCAGGGGGCAGGAGGTATGATTTGTTGGAGGCATTCAGCCGGGAGGGGGAGGTCACAGGTTGGGAGTAACTGTGGTCACTTATTGGCCGAAGTATCCACTTACACCCTGGGATGTCCACTTGTGGGCCTCCATTGTTTTATTGGCGGACCAGTGGTCATAGTAGAGTTTAACCCTGTTAAGTACAACTGGGAGATCTTTCACTCTCCAGTTCCTCCTGGTACCAGAGAGGAGAGGTCGTAGAGGGGCTTCAGCTGGAACGGGCTTGTTCCGCTGACACCCTGGGGGCACACTTTCATCATAATTGTTTAAATATATATATATATGTTTTATAATGCCCGATGTGTGTGTGTGTGCAGGAGTGGATTCCTGTTCAGCACTTTATTTGTGAGCGTGTGTGTTTGCGTGCGTGTGTGTGTGACCTCTAGCTATGGGGTATCAAACAGGCAGCACTGGAACAATTAGGGGAGCCCCCGGGGCAGCCTATGTGTCCCAAGTGATTATCCAGCTGTCTCTCCCCCAGGGGGGGTCACAGTGACCCTGGCCTGACACGCCGGGCTGGGTGCCCCACTGTGTCCTCTGGGGTTCACTGCAAACAAGGGCTCTCTATCACCCCTCGTCCGTAAGGAGTCAGGCCTCTCTGAAACACCCACATTGCTTGTCCATTCATCCCAACCCAGTGAGCCTAGCATCGTGCAGCTCTTAGCATGCAAGGGAACAACTCCACGCCTCCTGGTTCCTAGGTGAAGGACATATACTAGACAGTGTAATGTGCCGAGGTGAATGTCATTTCCCTGGTCATGATTAGAGGCCCATCTACAGCTGACTGGAGAGAGGGGGGTGGGGGTGGGAGTGGGGGTCTGGGATTGGGAGGAGGAGTGCGGCGGCAGTAATAGTTTTCCTTCTGGGCTGTGCTCCAGAATCCGGTGCGTGTATGAGAGGGTAATGGAGCAGGCGTCCTGAGAAGCACTCCTCCTCCCAGCAGCGGGAGAAACAGCCACTCAGCAGGAACAAACACGAGGAACTCTAGATGAGATCCACAGATATCTTGGAGTGTTCCAGCATTGTGTTCATTTCACCGATAGAAAAGACATGATTTTAAAATGGGAACATCGGAGATACAGTATGTTATTGCTCGATTGAAAAGCATATCTGTCATTACGTTATATAATACCTGAGGGATAATATCTTTCATTTTTCGTTTTTTAAAGAGAGGGGAGAGGTGGGATTTTGTCGGTCTGTTTGCTTGGCAGGCTGGTTGTCAGCCTGTCTGCTGGCAGGCTGCTTGGCTTCTCTTCTCTACCAGATCGTATTTTAAACAGTCTCTGATCCCAGCAGCATGTTCTAGAGCAGTACAGAGTGAAGGAGAACCTCTATATTGTGGGTTGAATAAGTCAACATGAATATTCATCAGAGACATTATTATACCATACAACAATTATCCAAATAGCTGCATACATAGATGTGGTGGGTCTGATCTGACGCAGGTATGATGGAACTGGAAGCTTCCAGAAGGGTGAGTTTGAGGGAGATAACCTGAACAAACACGCCGTCAGTGATAAATGAAGGGGTTGTGAAAAATGGAGCACTGGAAATGGTTTGTTGTCATTTCATTTTAATAGTTGTTTATGAACTAGCTGAGCAGGATAACATCAACATCTCACTATCACTCCAAGCCTCCACCAGAAAACGCGTAGTTGTCAACAATTAAGCCCCTGTTGTGATTACTCTGGAATGCTGTGGAGAAACCCAAGTCCCCAAAACGGCACCATAAAAAGACAGCTCTGTAATCCATATGTATACTGTTTCCCATCCTCTCCTCCCTTCACCTCCACTCCCCCTCCACTCTGCTTTGAAGAGTTCTGCACATACTGTAGGTCTGAGTGACTGTGTCTTATTTATGCCTGGTTCCTGTCAGGGCCTTGACCCCCAGTCCAGTCAGGGAAGTCAGTCAGGCCTGACAGGGGCCGAGTGGGCCTGAGAGGGGTTGAGTGGGGCTGCAAGAGACCAGGGGCCTGCTGGTTAGCTGTCCAACTCCCAGAGACATCCAGGGGGGCAGTGGGACATGCAGAGAGGCCTACTAATGATGCCTGTTAGCAGGGGCTGTGGAGGAGGATTGGAGAGGAAGGATGGTGTCCAGACTGATAAGAAGAGGGGAATGGGGAGAGATGTTTGAGAGGCTCTTGTCCTCCCTCTTTCCTGCCCTCCTATCTCGGTCTCGTCACAGCTCAAGTATTTACTCCTCACTCATTAGTGGTGGCTGACTATCACTCACTGGGCCGGACTGCTTGGCCTGGCCTGTCATGACAACAGCTCTCACTCTGTTATCTAGGCTGGGGGTGTGGGGGAGGCACAAACATACACACTCACACTCACACACACACACACAGATAAAGACGTTCTGCCGAGGAAGAGCAGCCTAGATAATGAGCAGAACCTTCTAGGACTGGAGAAGAGCCCTCTTTTATCCGTCAGAGAGGGGAACTCCGGGAGAGACAGGACTGCTGTTAAAAAGAGGCAGCTGGAGAGGGGGTGAAAGTGGAGGGCAGAGAAGAGAGGCTGAGAAGAGAGTGTGAGGGTGGAGAGAAAAAATGGGAGGGAAGGTTTCTGGAAATCTTTATCTTTTTTTGTTTGTTTTTTTTACAGCAGGCAGAGGTGCGGTGGAGGAGAGGAGGAGGGGGGGGGGGGGGGGAACATTCCCAGGATACCCAAGGACAGACTCTGGCTGCAACCTACCTGGGGGATTCCTCTGCACACAGGTGTTATTAATGTCCCAGCATCCTGCAGGCACTAGCCCAGCCTAGCCCAACCGAGCCCAGCCCAGTCTAACCCATCTCAGCCCAGCCCAGCTTCCAACTGCACAAGACATGTCTGGGGTTTGTATTAAAGGCTACGGCACATTTGACAGCACAGAGAGGGAAAGCCCAGGGTTATTTTTGGAGCAGAGGGTTGTGTGGAGAGTGACAGCCAGACTGTTAGCTGAGGACCGTCTGCTCCAAGCAGAGATTGACGAGGAACTCCGATGGCATGACGTCCAAATGCACAGTTCTGCCTGGATGTGGGAACTCTGAGAGCGAGCCGCTCACACTGATGTTAGACGGACGGGGTACATGACCTATGGCTACTGACGGTGTCAACCCTCATGCATCAACTCTGTTTTGATAATATAGCCAAGCGCTCCTCTGCTCTCCTCACAGTAGCTCTCCTCAACCCTCCAGGAAGCTCAGCGTCCACAGTTGGAGAAGAAAACGGTCTATCGTAAATCAGGAGGATCTTCCCGGTCTGTCCGTCTGTTTCAAGTGTGCTTCCTCAGCCAGACTGGGCTGTAAATCCCAACGAGAGCAGGAGAAAAACACTTAAGGAGTTTTCTGCTCGTGGGGGTGCGAAGCTAGTGAAGAAGAGGCTGGAGAAGAGCCAATGGATCTGGACCTGGACTCGGGGCTCGAACCTCAAGTTATCTCTCAGACGGCTTGTGTGTTTAAACTCACACTTCTCACCCGTGTGACATCACCGCACGCGGCTCGGTGGCTGCCCACCTCAGCGGAACGGCGTCTAACCTTCCTTCCTTCGCGTCCTGTCAATCTGTCACATGCCTCCAATACCTCCTCCTGTCATTGTCAATCCGTCCTTCTGTCCAGATCCTGGCGGTGAGACTCGGACAGCCCAGGAACCTGCATGTGCACTGGTTTGGCAGTGGCTCCCTAGCTCCTCCATATGGGTCCAGGTGAAGGCAGATGTGTTGACGTTGTCTCCTGGTATCCTCTTGAAACGGAGGCGCTTACAGATCTCTCTGTCTCACTGTTGGCTCTGTGTTTGATTTAAAACACAGGCCGACATGAGCGGCAGGCGTGGTGGAGGCCAGGTGAAGACCTCCATGTGCGTTTGTGTCAGTCTGAGCTGGAGAATGCTGTAATGGGGCCCTTGTCCTGGGGCTGGGAAGACTGCTCTAACTACCGGGGTCTACCTCAACACTGAGGGAAGAGCTTTACCGAACCATACATCATGGCGAGAGATCATGCCTTCCTCAGCATCATTGGGTATTGGATTCCATGAGCAGTGTGTATTACAGAGGGCTGGGGAGAGGACACTATACATAGATCCTTTTACATCTTAGGAGGGAATCGCTTGAACCTGCTAAATAAGGAAATCATATTTCATGTTTGTGTGTGTGTGAGTGTATATTATCGTCCAGGATGGAGCAGAGCACAGCTTAATATCCATGTGTGACAGGGAGGCCCATTAATAAGGCTGTGATCGGGGCCCAGTGACAGGAGTGCTGACAGAGGAGGATCTGAGGGAACAATCATTCCCTGCTGGAGGGGAGGGGGGGCTGCAGGTACAGCTTCCTGCCTCCCCCCAGGTGTTACTGATGCTGGGGGGGGGGGGGGGGGGGGGTGCTCGTACTGACATCTACATTAATCACCCAAGCACACACGCACGCCTCCCCCCATCCCCCCACACAGTTGCCCAAGCTTAGAAAGGGGAGACTCAGCCATGAACGCTGTCCGGCCAAAAGCTCCCTGAATACCACTCCCCTCTGATCATGAGTGATGTTGCTACCTGAACCTCTGACCCACCACACAATTAAAAACACTTTCCTCATGGTCCCCCTCTCCACCCCAACTCTCTTCCTTCCCTCCCTCCCTCCCTCCCCCCCCCCCACCCCCACCAATCCACCCCTCCCAACTCTCCTCCCTCCCTCAACCCCCTGTTAAGGAGGGAAAGCCAACTATTCGTCACTGCCTGCCAACCGAATACATTTTTCACCCTCTGCGTTGGACTCACTGGCTTTGCATTAAATATACATCTCGCATGCATGTGATTAAGATACGTGTGTGTGTGCTATCCTAGATGGTTCTCAAACAGTCCCCTCTAGACATGCCCATGACCAGTTCCATTTACTTCTCTGAGAGCTCAACCACTGGATAAAATCTCCCATCATTAGCAGTTGTAATTACACAACCTGCTAATGGAGGTCTGTGGTGTCTCCAAAGTATATACCAAATTACACGCTCGAACACTTTCCCAATGCATGTTGTGCTTGTCTAGCCTGGGTGTAGACTTCAGGAAGATATTAAATCATAATGCAGAGATTAGAAGGTATTGAACATAATTTATGGGTGAACCCAAGGTCATTGTTCATATCAGAGGACTTTGAGCATAAACTTGATCAAATCAAGTCAACGTAATTTTGAAAAATCTCTGTGGACATATAACTTAGACTGAGGTCAGACTGAACACCCTTAGTAATGACTGGGGCTCAGCTTTACCCAGAATTCCTCATCCAGTCTCCAGATGGTCCAGTGGCTACCACCAGGAACATGTTAGATTCGTTATTAGCTCTGATCCGGTTAAAGACACAGAATGGTCCAAATAAGTTGACAGTTATTGAGGTGTGATTTGTTTAGGTGGAACTAATCGGTCCATGGGAGCATGTGGTGGGTGTTTGCAGTCAAAACACACCGACAGGAGAAGAAAAGGAGAATGTGTCATCTGGAGAGTGTGCTAGAGTGTGCTATTTCGCTTATAATAGTGCAATATGTTGTTCAGTGCAGTGCCAGCTCTGTTTATGTGCAGCTGGATAGTGAAGAGAAATGACTCATTCCTGGAACCCCTATCATTTCTGTACCTTTGACAAAGGAAGTTGATTAAAAATGTGGACATTCCACCTTCAGGGGAACGCTGTATAAGCTCATACCCTCGTACCTATAACTTCTCCCAGCCTGGCTTAGCCCTGCTGTCTCAGTCTGGAGTAACAAGACCAGCCCAGAGTAAACATTCCCCTTGTTTTAATTAAAATAAATCCTCTTTCAGCCAATATTTAGAGCCCTGGGGAGTCATCCGTTTTTTGGAGAAACAGATATACAGTGATCAGATAGCTGTAGAAAAGCCGAATTACAATCCTTACTTCTCCATCAATACAGCCATACCACATAGCTACCTTTTACACTTTCATTAGCTATTATTCACCCCTAACAGCAATACTGTTGAGACTATATAATTGTGTGTGTGTGTGTGTGCTTTTGTCTTTGTCAATTTAAGCCTAGGACACAGTAGAGCAGGGGAAGCCCTGTGAATTTGCATGCAGCTCACAAACATATTCAGATATGAAGACAAATCACTGCGTAGATGGTTGACAGCACTGCCTGCTATGGGAGTAGAACAGCACACTTACAACACGTCTCTGTTCCACACAAAGACTCATAAGGCAAGCTCGAACATGAAGCTTGACAAACAAACAAAGCAAAAAAGGCCACGTTGTAGAAGCTATTATTAAAGGCAGCAGAATAGTTCCGCACCCAGAGTAGCAGTATGACTGCATCTCGTTGTGTGTGAGCTAAGGTTGGGCTGTTTCATGACTAGTGGCTGTGGGGATTTTGTGAGATTGGGAACGTTTGTGTTTGAAGTGGAAGCATTTGAAAAAGGGGCATTCCACCCGTTGTGTTTTGCTGTTGACCACCCTGAAGTACAGGTTCAAACACAAGTCTACCAACGACATATATCTACATGTTCATTTCGGTTCCATATTTTACTTACTTCATTTTAATTTTTAGTCTCCCAAATAATAATGACAGCTTGAATTTCGCTACTAAGCCCCAGAAGAAAATAACTAGGGATATAACATGACGTTTTTGTTGTTACCCTCTGAATAACCATGTCTGTATTATACTTGCCAGAGTTTTAATATTTCATTTCAGTGTTCATGAAATGTTTATTTAGTTGGATCGTACATGCCGAATACCGGGGCCATCAGGTTGTCACCAATGGTACCAGTAGGGGGCGCTCGGAGCTCACTCTTTTTCGGTTTCTTTTTCATTATAGCCCACGCTTTTTGGTCAGCGCAGCGGTGGGTTGACTGTAGTGGCTCCGCTGTTCCTGTGTCGGCACACAGTCTTACTGCTGCTCCCTGGGTATACTACCTCACCCTATAGCTATTGCAGTCAGCTTAACCCACATTTCTATGTCGATTATGAATGAAATGTATTGATACTGATAGAGGTACATGGAGTAGGCTATGAGTTTTTATTTGTGTAGCCCTAAAGCTTTTGTGGTCTACCCCATACTGTATACAGCCTATGTATTTGGGAAAGATATCTCTCTATCTATATTTTGAGGTGATAAACATCGTTGAAATCTTATGCGGATTGTCGGGCCTAAAACATAATTGATCTTGGTTAATTCATTTTCGATCTACATTTTTTTGTGGACTGTTATGTCATTTCCAACTGGCTATTTACGTTCCAGCGCTGTTATCTATCTTCCAATAGCCTACTCTGCGTCTTTAATGTGTGTGCAGGCCGCGCAAACAGCTGACTAATGGTGCAATCATTCCACCAGTGCCGCAAATTGTGCCATCAAACATAAATGACAAAGAATTACCTATAGATTCTTTTACCCCACACTTTCATTTTACTGTCAATGCTCAGGTTGGAAAGACAACTAAAAGAATCAAGTGCCTACTGGAATAAAAAAGTAAGGCGTCAAAAACACGCAAAATCAAACTCCCAGATATTCCAGGCGGGTATTCATTAATTAATTAATTCAGTCATTCTGGGGTTTAGACGAAACCGCCTAAGCAGGTGAGTATGTTAGGGAATATGTTTTCCTTCTAAATGAAACATTTCACCAGTGTGAAAGGACATCACAAGTGGCCGAAGACGACCCATGGGCACAGGTCCACATCGTTTAAACTTCGCTGGCAGAAATAACAATATACGCACTCACGAACCTTTCCCTTCTTCTCAACCATGTCCTGTCATCTCGCTCCCTCCCTTCTCGCCTCTCTCCTCCCCCTTCGGATTCTTGCTAGGAATGAGAGTCTCAGTTGGGGCTGCGGCTGTGCGGAGTGCGCATAGACCATGGACTCCTAGTGGTAGCGCTGATGAGACCTAGAGAGTGGATACGCTGTTGAACTGAATACTGCAACATCTACTTGACTGTATATTGAGTGCAGGCTAAGCACATGGGATATCGGGGAGTGGGTGGTTCCCTTTCATATAACCATTTATTTCTTTATTGAGGTGAAAGAAGCTGTAGAGTTTGTGTAGAACATAAAAAATATCGTTGAGGAACTGTGGAGACAACGGTGAAGATTCTCAAGGTGCGCGAGACGCGTCTCAAGGAGGCGACAGCAAGACCGCAACTCCAAATGCGAGAAAGGGCTAATGTGTTCCGCCAACATTATTTGAATATCTGCTTTCATGTAGAGTATACTATTTTGGATATATTTAAAAAACAAAAATTACTTGTGCGAGTTAACTCAAGGGACCGCAGCTGGAATATCACTGACGATTGCCAGTGACTGATTTGGTTCTTGGCGAATTGGGATGAGTCTATCCCGGGCTCGAATGAGCTGTCTAAAATGAATCCTTTCAATTCCTGGACATTGCAACTGGCTTTAGTCAGTAACTAGGACTTATATATTTACTACGACAAAACGAGGAATAGAATTTGCCACCATTTGGACTTCGTTCTCTGGTTAAATCTGGAATTTGCGTGCAGACCGTGGATGTTTAATATGCTAGTATGGGTCCACTAGCGTTCATCCTTGTTGGTGGATTATTGTACTTACAAGTTGATGGTAAGTTATTTGAAATGTTGGCCTACTTCACATATATTCATGCTGACTTTTTGCTTGTGTTTATTTTTCGAAATCATGATCATGTCATATGGAGCTGGTTAGGGTTCTATATTTTGAACCACTTGTGACATATTCTGCCAGAGGCAGCTACATGCTACGTGGATGAGAATTGAGAGACCTTTCAACTTTCCGATTTATTTGGCAGGCTATATAAATAAGTCTTATTTTGGAACTTCTGCTTATATTCGTTTGGTAATGATCCAATGTTTTTTGAGGTCCCATATTTCTTACAGCCATCTTTTTGGGACCGTCAAAGCTGTTCTGTTAGGCACTTCTCTGTTCATAAACAGTAGCGCGGCATTGCTCTCGTTGCGGATGGAATCTTGCCCTTTGACACCTGCTGTTTCTACGGAACCTGCCACTGTCAACTTACACAGGTCAAGATATGTTGATCCAATGGGGATTAATAGCAATCAATACCCAAAGAAAAAGTGAGAGAAAAATGAGGAACGCAAACAATTGGAATCATACTGCAGGTGTATTAGTCTACTCAATGGGTGTTAAATATCCGATACAGTTTGTCTAGTATAGCCTATATTAATTCAATGTATCATGTTCAGAATTCCAAGAACTGCAAATGCAATTGTATACTGTAAGTCCATCCAATAGAAAAAATACAACTATTTTATTTCTTACATCAGCAAATAATTTGTGTTACAAGTCTGGTCTGGTGTAGCCTATTTGATATTTGTAGTGGTTGTCAATATGTCAAGACTGGCTTAGTAAATTAAGCATGTGGGAGCAGTCTGGAACCATTGGACCAGACAGAACCCAGCATATATCCTCACGTTTCTTTGATCAAGTTTTAATGATGAATCTGCTTAAAATGCTTTTTTTTAATTTTTAAGATTCATAAAATATAATTGCTTTAGCTGGCGGACTCAAAATCAGGCTGCTTCCTCACCCAATCTAAAATAGAGTGCCAAGTCAGCACCATTTTTACAATCTTCCAAGTCTTCCTGGGAATCACTGGATGACCAGCAAGCTGGTTTAATGGATGAATTAAAACAGCCTAAACTGCAGAGAAATGTGATGGTGATCATAAATCTGCTGCAGAGAACAGGCCAGCTGACAGGCTAATACACTCCCCATATAATCGGGCCTGTATGGAGAGGTGCTGGTGGGGGAGTGAACACAGACACACTCAGTGTGCGTCCTCCTCTCCAACCCTACATTTCAAACATAGCAAGTCACACTTACTCAGGTCTCTCTTAGGTTTGTCTGATTAGCAAATGTTTGTGGTGTGTGAATGTCGTTAAAAAACGTGTGGATATGAGGAAATGTTTTCCCTGTAGCAGTGTTTGAAGAGGGCCACTGCCTTTAGTTGAACACTTAAACATTAGTTATGTCAACACCAGCAGTGTCATAAGAAATGACACACCTCACTGTTTGCTTTCTGTTGGGAGATTCTTGCTTTTATTTGTAGAGGGCAGGGTTGAACATGGCTTCCTGGCCCTCCCTCTGCCTAGCTGCTGCCTTTGTCTGTTCCCTGCTCATTCTTGGCTTCCTAAGTCCTTTGGTGTCATGTCTTTAGCAGTCCCCCCGTTAGAGTCTACCAGTCTAGTCTCCTTTCAGTAGTCTCTATCTGCTCTCTTTTTCTCTGTCTTTGTCCATTCGGCCTTTCCCCCCTTTCCTGTCTTCTCCCACTTTCTCTGTATAACCCAACCCACTGGTTGCTAAGCGCTGGCTGAAGGCATGGCGGTCCGGCCGGAGCAGGCAGAGGGCTCCATCTCCCAGGGAGCCGGGAATCACTCCTCCAAACAGCCTGCCCCCCCCCCTCTCCACTCCTCCCCTCCTTCCCCTCTCGTCTCCTCCTCCTTCTCTCATCCACTCTACCCCTCTCCTCCCCTACCTCACCTCGTCCACCTCTCCATCTCTGCCTCCGCCTCCCCCTCTCTTCTCCTCCCCTCTCTTCTCCTCCCCTCTCCTCTCCTCCCCCCTCCTCTCCTCTCCTCTCCTCCCCTCTCTTCCCCTCCCCTCCCCTCTCCTCTCCTCTCTCCTCCTCCCCCTCTCCCCCCTTCTCTTCTCCTCCCCTCTCATCTCCTCTCCTTCCCCTCCCCTCCCCTCTCCTCTCCTCTCTCCTCCTCCCCTCCCCCTCTCCTCCCCCTCCCCTCCCCTCTCCTCCCCCTCCCCCTCCCCTCTCCTCTCTTCTCCTCCCCTCCCCTCTCCTCCCCCTCTCCTGTCCTCCCCACCCTGCCACCTATCACCCGGCCATTCAGCAGTAATCTGAGGGTCCTTGGGATGGGAGGAACCGCCTGTAAGGGTCCACTTAGGCAGACAAAAAGGACCGGAGCTGCATTCCCTGGCCAACACAGGCAACAAAGCCTGGTCTGGAGAATGGCATCAGCCCTGCTTAGTGTCCTGTGATTAATAGGGCTACTGTGGTGACTGCAGTGTAGATGATACAGCCGCGAGAAGGAGAGCGACGGGGGTGGGTAATCAGGAATGCCACCAGACAGGAAGAGTGCCTTCGAGAGAGAGAGCCACAGAGACAGAGCGCTGACACGGCCGTCGGGATTCTCGAGACGAACGGAGAAAGAAAGCGCCGTCAAAGGGAGTTCAGTTCCAGATGAATGTTGTGGTGAGGACACACGAGCGAGACAGAGCGGAGCTGGGACACTTCCTGGTTAGAGTGAGCAGCTGTCTCTGGTCTGTTTGTGATGGCGTCGGAGGGTGGGAGGGTACACGTTCTTTGTGTAGCAGAAATAGACCAAGTTTGTGTATTGTGGACATACACCAGTGACCCTGTGCTATTCTGAGGACCTCCTCATACTTGTGTCTGGTCCTAGAGCTTGTGGTATGGCAGGAGGTGTGGTGTTGGTACGTGATGCCCAGGCCCAGACTCACCGAGTGGGCAAGGTGATGGGCACGCCCATGGGTGCCATTTTGCCCAGTGGAGAGCTGCTTCCCCTACAGGGCTGGGGTTTCACAGTAGCTGAGTCAGGGATAACATAACCCTCCAAAATGCTTGCCTAAATGTGTGTGTGTGTGTCATTGTAGACCGTACGTGGAGGAGACTGGGGAATATCGAGAGATTTGAGTTTCTTTGCGAGGTTGTTTGAAACACAGGATGTGGCCTGTTTCCAGTGTTGCGTTGAGGGGCCCTGATGACTGAGATCATGACCATCACATTGATGAACTTGAACAAGGCTAAACGCTTGGCCGTAATGGAAAGTAAGCCCAGATGAAAAAACAGTGTACGTGAAAGATGAAGCAGGCCGAGGTCACTGTGTAATGTCTCCTCCAAATGTGATTGTTCTGCATGACTTGGCAGCATTTAAGCGGCGTGACTGTAATTGAGGTTCATTTGTAGAATCAGGCTTCAGTAATGACGAGCCTTCAGCTGAGATCTCCAGGCTGCAGTGTCTGCCTCTGTCATCACTGGCTCTGGGTCTGGTTCACCACAGCACACTGATCACAAAGGCACCAAACTAATCCACACACACACTGTTTACTCTCTGATTCCTATCAGAGAGTAAACAAGGGAGTTTACTCTCGACTCTGGGGAGTCAGGTGGCTGAGCGGTTAAAGAATCGGGCTAGTAATCAGAAGGTCGCTGGTTCGATTCCCGGCCGTGCCAAATGACGTTGTGTCCTTGGGCAAGGCTCTTCACCCTACTTGCCTCGGGGGGAATGTCCCTGTAATTACTGTAAGTCCCTCTGGATAAGAGCGTCTACTAAATCTAAATCTATCATAGGGTGAGAGGAGAGGAGAGGATTGACAGAGAGAAAGTGAAAGACAGAGGCAGATCAGGAAAACTTGAGAGAAGGAATGACGTGTGTGTGTGTGTGTGTGTGTGTGTGTGTGTGTGTGTGTGTGTGTGTGTGTGTAACGAGGCTGGATGGCGTCAGGTTACAGGTCAGACTCACGGCGTTGTGTGTGATGAGTGTTGCTCAGCAGTGACACTCTGCTGTCAGACCCTTGTGATGGTTCAGCTGCTGGTCCTTGCTACACTGCAGATCAGGTTCCTGCTGCCTGATGTCCACACACCCTCCTGGACACCGGGGCCTGACCACTGGTCTGCTCGACAAGCTTCAATTTCAATTCAATTTTATTGAGAATCAACTCGCAGTGCACAATGTGTCGAGCATGTACCACTGAATTGTGTTGATTTTACACAGATTACTACAGTACATATTAAAATCAAACAGTGATAACTAAATTCACAAGTACATAGATATGGGCAGACTCAATATGAAGACAATATAAAGATAATATACACATACAAGTACCAGATCTGACACCTTTAAACTGAAACTATTGTGTCGCTCCGATCCAGAAAGCTGGTTAAACTTCATATTGTGTTGCTCTGATCCAGAAGGCTGGTTAGGGTTTGTATTATGCTTGGGAGTTATTTGAAGCCCATGCCATCTATAGGTATCACACATGGATGAGTGCTCTGTCACAAGGGTAGAACTCATGCTAGATAATACCACTTTACCTTATTTTACCTCCGCTCTGCCAGGGCCCAGCCAAGCATAGACTACCTCTGACATTTACCATGGAGAGACACAAACACACGCACACACACATGCACACACACACGCACACACACATGCACATAGAGAGAGAGAGAGAGTGAGCTAATGCCTCATTGATTTTGTCCTCAGAGTGAAAGACAAATATTCTGAGAGGAATACAAATATGTTGACAGGAAGATTATGCTTGTCATTGTTATATTTTCAGGTGGCATTAACATTAGCTATAATGAATTTATAAGGAATGAAAGATGACAGCATGTCATAAAAAAACAGTACCATAAATACAGATTCCCACGCAGTCTCTCTCTCTTTTGCAGTGTTTCTGTCTCACTCTCTGTTCTACTGCACACACACTCCATCTTGCCCCCCCCCCCCCACCTTGCCCCATCAGAGATCTTTCTGCTGTTTGAATTCCTCCCTCATAGATGTACACACACAGAGAGTGGGGGGTGGGGCACACCTGCGATGCTCGTGCTCTGAGCCAGGGGCTAAGGCTGGAGGGGGCGGGGGGGGCAGGGGGGCTGACGTGACTAATTGAGCATGAAGGCTGTACAGTGCAGGGAGAGAGGCCAACCTCCTCACCTGTCTTACACACCTGTACCTGCAGACACCACACCTGTGCATCCACACACACACACAGACACACACACAGAAATAGTTTCTCTCCCTGCTTTTGTTTCCCTGTTGCCCAAACAGATGATGACTAGCTGGAGAAAGGCATGTTGATATGATCCCCTTGAATGTGGCTGTGTTCTAAGTGACCTGCATGGCCCTACAGTGACCTCACTAACTGGACCTGCATCCACACCTTGAAGTGCTACGTAACGTTTCATGTGTACAAACCCACTATTTGATTTAGTAACAATTGCGTTGCTGGTGATGAATAATTATTGAGTCAGCACAAAACAAAAGCCCTTTAAAGTGAAGTGTTTGTGGGGTGTTGTAGGGGCGGGGTTAAGTGTCTCAGCAGTATCTTAAAGGGAGCTCAGGGCTGGTGATGAAAATGCATGAGTTTTCCAGCCTAAGACAGAATGAGAGGCCCACACTCAAACACATACATCCCTCAGCGCTGAAGAGCAGGAACGTTGAACCAGCCTCCAGTTTCAGTTTCATCCCCGGCCCTGACCCAGTGTTCCTCCTGTCCACGGAGGAACCACGATCACTCTGGAGTTGTGGTTAGGGTTCACACTATGTGACATTAATGCACGTAGGATTCCATTGCTTTGTGTTTGGCAGTGATTGAGTTCTTCATCAACTCTCCCCCTTGACCTCTGCACTTCAACCAAACCCAAGATGTCTACTGAAATAGGGATTTAATAACTCTCATTTGGGCTTCAGATACGAACTGGGTGATCAAACCCAAACAGAGGAACACTGGTCTGTATTAGCCTCAGCGTATCACTGTTTTTCCAGTTTGCCCCGGGTCATGACTCCATGGTCCTGGCTGGAGCCCTGAGGTTCTGACGGGCCTCATTGACATGCGGGGGGGGAGGGGGGCTGTGGGTTCCCCTCCGACCGGGGGCCCGCGGTGCTCCTCCAATTATCCACTCATCTCTCACCACTGTGTATCACAGACACCTGAAGGCCCTCCAGCCGGCCGCCCCCTCCGCCCCTCATTTCTAAAGCAATAAAGCCGGTATTTATTTCTCCCTATTCAGTTTGCTGTGCTGCTCAGCGATGCAGGTGGAGAGTAAAGAGATTACAATGCTTGAGGGAGAATCAATCACTGCCATTCATGGCAGGGCTCCTCTCCTGGGTAGGGGCTCTTTAGAGGGGCAGGGAAGGACAAAACAGGCTGAACACTCTCGAGCCCACCTGCTCTGCCAGGCTGATGCAGGCACACACCCACATTCACATGGCGTGCACACGCACCCATCACGCAGACATCACACAGACATCACGCACCCATCAAGCCCATACGCAAGCACGTATGCAGCGAATTGCCACACACACGGTACATGTTGTAAATGTGGGTGACAAATGAGGAGGCACACATTGTGTGTGACTGTGTGTGTGTGTGGCTATCCAGCAGCTTCCAAAGAAATTGCCAGGCTCTGGATCTACCGAGTCTCCACAGGAGAGAAAGTGTATGAGGTGTGTGTGTGTGTGTGTGGGGGGGGGGGTGTTGGAGAAGGACAGGGGGGGACGGGGGGTTGGGGGGGGGTAGAGGCTTCACACTTGAGTGGGCCTGGCATTGGAAATCATTTGATATGCATCACAGTCCAGTGTCCCCACCAGTGGCCTGACAGCCCCACAGAGAACAAGGCTGAATACCTCACACTCATCAGCACAGAGAGAGACAGGGAGAGACAGGGAGAGAGACAGAGGCAGAGACAGAGAGACAGAGACAGGAATATAGACAGAGGCAGAGACAGGGATAGAGACAGAGGCAGTAACAGAGAGACAGAGACAGGAATATAGACAGAGACAGAGACAGGAATATAGACAGAGGCAGAGACAGGGATAGAGGCAGAGACAGGGAGAGACAGGTAGAGAGACAGAGACAGGAATATATACAGAGGCAGAGACAGGGATAGAGACAGAGGCAGAGACACGGAGAGAGACAGAGGCAGACACAAGCAGAGGGAGAAAGAGAGCAAATATTTCAATACTTGATCTACGTAAGGGGTAAAGAGAGGCAGAAAACCTCTGTCAGAGTGGAATTGAATTGGATCTGGGCTGGTACTGGAACGGCCCTGTCCTCTGTTGTGTGGGCGTAGCTGGGTGTGGCTCAGGGGAGGAAGAGAGAGGAGCAGTGAGGTGGAACACAGCTCAGCATGTCAGCTGCTCCTGCAGATGATGGAGCTGGACTCTGTTCTGCACCTGTGTGTGTGTGTGTACTCTTTTTCTCCTTCTGCTTCATTAGGATGTGCTCCTATCCCAGTGTGGCTGGCTGGTTGGTTGGCTGGTTGGTTGGCTGGTTGGTCGGCACTCACCAGTGACGGGCTGCATACCAGTGGAGGTAGCAGGTCGCCCCCAGTGACAGCCCAGTGTTTCCCCAGAGATGAGTGGTGAATATGGGGGTGTGCTACAGCGCCCCTCGGGGGTGACAGAACCCCCCCCCCACACACACACACACACGCAGGTGATAGAGACTGGGGCAGCCAGTCACTTCTAAAATAGAGATATATGACACTTCTTGCTGCACCAGCTCTGCACATCCTACCTGTTTGTGGACGTAGATGGAATCACAGGGCCTCAGAATCATATTCCAGTCCTGGGCTGCCTCTTGGTTTTCCTTCATGTTTTATGGTGCTTCGGTGACTGGGGCCCTCGCTTGGTTCTGAGGTTGCCCTTGGTTACCTGTAGTCCGCACGCACATGTCTGCCGGCAGCATAAGTGATCTCTCTTCGGGGAGCCCTTCCTTTCATGCTCCAGAGGAGACTGGGGCATCTATTGATTTGGCGTGGTGGGCTCCGATTTCTCCCGGGAGCGAATAAAAATAATTACAAAAAGATCATCAAAGGGCCGACCTTCTGCTCCACACATGAATAAACATGTTAGAAAGATACTATTGGGAGCCGCTTGTGTGGTCAGTGCCGGGCACATACACTTGCTGATTCAACAGCTTTCTCTGTGTCTCTGAGAGCAGGGGCAGCGAGGGGGCTGTGGTAGCTCTGTGTGTGGTTTAAGAAGTGTTTATGGTTTGGTTTGGGTGAGCCCAATAACATTGTGGCTCCAGTGGAAAAATACACAACCAGATCCACAACCGACGGCGCGATTGGACATCACTGTAATTGGTTATCATTGGTTTTG